>NC_041382.1:413827285-413890162 GCF_002162155.2 Triticum dicoccoides
CAACATAGTGAAGATAATCATGAAAATATGTTGAGATCGAAGCCAAACCAAATGTGAAGACATTGCAAGGTAACGCCATGAGTGAAACACTTCAAAATAGAACGTTTGGTGGTGGCGTTACCCACCGTATAGGAAGTATTAGACCCAGACACGGTGCACAATTATCGTGGCACTCCGAAGTCAAATTCCACATTAATGTATTCACACTTAGAATGTATGTCTTCATTGATTGAAGATATACTTTACTTTGTGTGTTGCACATCTAAGTCATCAATATGCATAAGGGTTAGGATGTGTGCCTGATCACAGGACATTTGAGGATTCCAGGATATTTAGCTCACACCGTAACTTGCAAAACCTCTTCTCATCTAAGGGCTTGGTGAAGATATCTGCCAATTGCTCTTCAGTGTTGACGTGTATGATATCAATGTCTTCCTTCACAACATGATCTCTGAGAAAGTGATGACGAATTTCAATGTGCTTTGTCTTCGAGTGCTGAACTGGGTTGTTGGCAATCTTGATGGCACTTTCGTTGTCGCGGTAAAGTGGCACTTGCTTCAGATGAATGCCATAGTCCTTGAGTGTTTGCTTCATCCACAGAAGCTGAGCGCAGCAAGATCCAGCAGCAATGTATTCAAATTCAGCAGTGGAGAGAGATACACAGTTCTCCTTCTTTGAAGACCAACATACAAGTGATCGTCCCAGAAGGTGACAAGTGCCTGATGTAGACTTGCGATCAACTTCGTCACCAGCATAATCAGCATCTGAGAATCCAACCAGATCAAACTCTGAGCCCTTTGGATACCATAATCCTAGAGTTGGGGTGTGAGACAAATATCGAAGAATTCGCTTCATAGCTAAGTGATGCGACTCCTTTGGTGCCGCTTGAAATCGAGCACACATGCAAACACTAAGCATAATATCTGGCCTAGATGCACATAGATAAAGTAAAGAACCAATCATGGAGCGGTATACCTTTTGATCAAACTCTTTACCATTGTCGTCAGGACCCAGATGATGTTTGGCTGGCATTGGTGTTGTGAAGCCTTTGCAGTCTTGCATACCGAACTTCTTCAGGCAATCTTTGAGATACTTCTCTTGAGATATGAAGATGCCATTGCGTTGTTGTCTTATTTGAAGACCGAGGAAGAACTTCAGCTCCCCCATCATGGACATCTGATATTGCTCTTGCATCATATACCCAAACTCTTCACTGTACTTCTGATTGGTGCAGCCGAAGATAACGTCATCCACATATATTTGGCACACAAACAGTTCACCATCATATGGCTTCGTGAAAAGAGTGGGATCTAGGGAACCAGGTATGAAGCCTTTGCTCTTCAGGAAGTATTTGAGTCTGTCATACCGGGCCCGAGGGGATTGTTTGAGGCCATACAGTGCCTTGTTGAGCTTGTATACCATGTCGGGATGTTTTGGATCTTCAAAGCCAGGTGGTTGTGCAACATACACTTCTTCTTCAATCTTGCCATTGAGAAAGGCACTCTTCACATCCATTTGATATAGAAGTATGTTATGATGATTTGCATAGGCCATTAGTATGCGTATGGCTTCAAGTCTAGCCACAGGAGCAAATGTTTCATCGAAGTCAATGCCTTCCACTTGAGTATATCTTTGAGCAAAGACACAAGCTTTGTTTCTGACAACTTGACCATGCTCATCTTGCTTGTTGCGGTATATCCATTTGGTGCCTATTATATTGTGCTTCCGTGGATCAGGACGCTTAACCAGTTCCCATACATTATTCAGCTCAAACTGTTGAAGCTCTTCTTGCATAGCTTGAATCCATTCAGGTTCCATGAAGGCTTCTTCAACTTTCTTGGGTTCTGCAATTGAGACGAATGCGAAGTGCCCACAGAAATTTGCTAGCTGAGTTGCCCTTGAACGAGTGAGTGGACCAGGTGCATTGGTGCTATCAATTATTCTTTCAATCTGCACTTCATTGGCAACGCGAGGATGTACAGGGTGAAGACTTTGCTCTTGCTGTTCATTGTCGTTGTTGGAAGGAATGTCTTCAGGCTGAGCATTGTCTTCATGTTGATCAGGTGCTGAAATGATAAGTTCTTCTTCAGGATGAGCTTCAGAAGGTATAATTTCTCCAGTTCCCATTAGCTTGATTGATTCACTGGATGGAACTTCATCTAGCACATTTGGCAGCTGCTCTCTTTGTGAACCGTTGGTCTCATCGAACCACACATCCACTGTTTCAACCACTTTGTAATGAAAGAGATTGAAGACTCTGTAGGAGTGCGAATCCTTTCCATATCCAAGCATAAAACCCTCATGTGCTTTTGGTGCAAATTATGAGGTGTGATGTGGGTCCTTGATCGAGCACCTTGCGCCAAATACTCTGAAGTAACTGACATTTGGCTTCTTGCCAGTAAGGAGCTCATAAGATGTCTTGTTCAGTAGCTTGTGAAGATAAACACGATTGATTGTATGGCATGCAGTATCAATGGCTTCGTGCCAGAATTTTCTTGGGGTCTTGTATTCATCTAGAATCGTTCTGGCCATCTCAATTAGTGTTCTATTCTTGCGTTCGACGATGCCATTCTGCTGTGGCGTGTACGGGGCTGAGAATTCATGTGTGATGCCCAAGGTATCAAGATATGTATCAAGGCCAGTGTTCTTGAATTCTGTGCCATTGTCACTTCTGATGTGCTTTATCTTGGCGCCAAAATTGTTCATAGCTCGATTGGCGAAGCGTCTGAATACATCCTGCACTTCAGTCTTGTAAAGGATTATGTGCACCCAAGTATATCTAGAATAATCATCAACAATAACGAAGCCATAGAGGCAAGCAGTAGTAGTTAGAGTTGAGTAATGAGTGGGACCGAAAAGATCAATGTGAAGCAGTTCGAAGGGTCGAGTAGTGGTCATGATTGTCTTCGAGGGATGTTTGGCCCTCGTCATCTTCCCTGCTTCACAGGCACCACATAAGTGGTCTTTCTTGAACTTGACGCCCTCGATGCCTATGACATGCTTCTTCTTCGCAAGGGTGTGGAGGTTCCTCATGCCAGCGTGTCCAAGCCTCTGATGCCAGAGCCAGCATTATGAAGCCTTTGCTAGAAGACATACTGCAAGCTGTGGCCCTACTGAGAAATCTACCACGTACAAATCATCTTTTCGATACCCTTCAAACACTAGAGACTTGTCAGATTCCATTAGTACAAGGCAACGATATTTTCGAAACATTACGATCATGTTCAAATCGCAAAGCATTGAGACAGACATTAAGTTGAAGCCAAGGGATTCAACAAGCATGACTTTATCCATGTGTTGATCCCTTGAGATTGCAACTCTACCTAGACCCAATACCTTACTTTTACCAATGTCAGCAAATGTGATGTGGCTCTTGTCAGATGGACGTAAGGTTGAGTCCATAAGAAGACTTCTTTTGCCAGTCATGTGATTTGTACACCCACTGTCAATAATCCATTCTGAAGACGCTGGTGTCGTACCCTACAGTGCAGTTAGGGGGATAGGCTTCACCAAGAGCATTGTGAAGCAAAAACATTTGACGAACCAGTGGGTTATGAAAGCTTAGATCCAGGTTAGGACTAATAGGGAGAGTAGCAAGCGATTCAGGTATGAAGTACATAGTAAGACCATTTGGGCAATTGATCTTGCGCCCTACAAGATGTTTAAGGTCCCCAGCAATAGCGTCAGACGATTTTGGTTTTCTGCTGGAGACCTTTCCCTGCAAAAGAGAGCTAAGCTTTCTTAGCCACCCACATCTTCAAGGATGGCTTAGAAGCAATAAGTCTAAGTGCAGCATCTGAGAATTTTGGCTTTGAAGCCCTAGCAATCAGTCTTGCAGGCGGACAATAGTACTCATAAGAATAAGCAGAATAGTTCTTGGTCTTATGAACATGGCGGTTTGATGAACCGCTCTCATATTCATATGCCTGAGTATGGTTTCCCTGCAAAACATTTGCGTTAGTGCGACTCAGGTGAGTCCTCTGTCTGTATGAAGCCTTTGGACCGTATGAAGCCTTTGGTCTGAGGTTTGTCTTCTTCACGTGAGGTGTCATGATGACATTCACAGGAAGACTCTCCAGACACCTTTTCGGAACCCAGATCTTCTTCATAGGTGGTCCATTCCTGCAGTTAGTACCAATGTACCTGGCAAATACTTCACCATTCTGATTCTTAAACAGTATATAGTTTGCATCAAAGGATTCACCAATGATAATGGGGTTAGCACAAGTGAAGCCAGATAGATTGGATGGATCTGCTGAAGGTTCCTTTGCAGCAACCCACATGGTTTTGAGGTACTGCTCAGGTTTCCAGTAAGAGCCATCTGCATTCATTTTCCTTACGAACCCTACATCCTCTTTCCTAGGGTTTCAGTTCAGAATCTACTTTTTCAGGACATCACATAGCGTCTGATGCCCTTTAAGACTTTTGTACATCCCTGTTTCAAGCAATGTCTTCAACCTAGCATTCTCATCAGCAATAGCGGTGGTATCCTCAGCAGAGGGGTTAGTTACCACATCAATAGTTAAAGATATTGCAACAGCAGTAGCAGTAGAACATTCAGCAACAGAAATAGCATTATCACGCTCAATGCATTTAAGACATGGTGGTTCAAATCCTTGCTGAGCGGGACTGATCTGTTTGGCGCGAAGTGACTCGTTTTCCGTTTGAAGATCTTCATGAACCGCTCTCAATTTCTCAAGATCTTGCTTCCTTTGAAGATAATCATAGGAAAGCTTTTCATGAGTTGTTGAGAGAGTTTCATGATGACTTTCAAGTTCCTGATACTTAACGTGAAGATTTTTTATGTCTTCAATTAAGGATTTAGATCGAGTCATTTCAGCACCTAACAGATCATCGCTTCTGTCTAACAGTTTTTGAATATGTTCCATAGCTTTCTGTTGTTCAGTTGCAATTTTAGCAAGTGTTTTGTAGCTAGGTTTTGAACCATAATCAGAGTCATCGTCACTAGATGTTTGATAGTGAGTAGTGCGTGTGTTTACCTTGGCACCGCGTGCCATGAAGCAGTAGGTAGAAGCGGAGTAGTCCTTGTCATTTGCATCGGTGTCGGTGATGAAGTCATTGTCTTCAGTGCTGAAGATGGACTTGGCAACGTATGCTGTAGCCAGACTTGCGACGCCTGAGTCGGATTCCTCCTCAGACTCCACCTCCGCCTCCTCAGAAGCAGACTCCTCCTCTGAATCCATTTCCTTGCCAACAAACGCACGTGCCTTGCCAGATAAGCTCTTCTTATGTGATGAAGACTTTGAGGATGACTTGGAAGAAGACTTTGAGTATTTCTTCTTCTTCTTCTTGTCGTCAGAGTCATATTCCTTGCTCTTATTCTTCTTTTTGTTCTCATTGTCCCACTGTGGACACTCAGAGATGAAGTGGCCAAGTTTCATGCACTTGTGACATGTTTTCTTCTTGTAGTCATGAGCAGGAGCTTCATCATTCCTTGAACTTGATCGGGAAAACTTTCTGAAGCCTTTCTTCTTGGTGAATTTTTGGAACTTCTTGACAAGCATAGCAAGTTCCCTTCCAATGTCTTTAGGATCATTAGAACTGCTGTCAGATTCTTCTTCAAATGAGGAGACAGCTTTTTCCTTCAAGGCACGAGTTCGCCCATAGTTTGGACCGTAGATATCTCTTTTCTCCGAAAGCTGAAACTCATGTGTGTTGAGCCTCTCAAGTATGTCAGACGGATCGAGTGTCTTGAAATCAGGACGTTCTTGAATCATCAGGGCCAGGATGTCAAACGAACTATCATGTGATCTCAGCAGCGTCTTGACGACTTCGTGTTTGGTAATCTCAGTGGCGCCGAGGGCTTGAAGCTCATTTGTGATGTCAGTGAGTCGGTCAAATGTGTGCTGGACATTCTCATTGTCATTTCGCTTGAAGCGGTTGAAGAGGTTGCGAAGGACACTGATTCTCTGATCTCTCTGGGTTGAGATGCCTTCATTGACCTTGGAGAGCCAGTCCCAGACCAGCTTGGATGTCTTCAAAGCACTCACACGGCCATACTGTCCTTTGGTCAGATGACCACAGATGATATTCTTGGCAGTAGAGTCCAGTTGAACGAATCTCTTGACATCAGCAGCACTGACACCTTCTCCAGCCTTGGGAACGCCGTTCTCGACGACATACCATAGGTCGACGTCAATGGCTTCAAGATGCATGCGCATCTTATTCTTCCAGTAGGGATATTCAGTTCCATCGAAGACGGGGCATGCAGTGGAGACTTTAATTATCCCTGCAGTCGACATAGCTAAAACTCCAGGTGGTTAAACCGAATCACACAGAACAAGGGAGCACCTTGCTCTGATACCAATTGAAAGTGCGTTATATCGACTAGAGGGGGGGTGAATAGGCGATTTTTATGAAAGTCTTCAGAACATAGAAGTTTTGAAGATAAACGATAAAATTAAACCTATTACCATGCAGCGGAAGGTAGACTACACTAGGCAAACCATAGTCAAGTATTCAATGAAGTGAAAGCACAAAGACTAATAGCAGCTAGGTAGTAAGGATCAGGTAGGAAGATATGGTGAAGCCAAACAGAACATGCAATCACTCAGTGAAGACAAATGATAGTGCAAACATACAATGACTTCACAAGGAGTAACAGTAAGTAAAGTGAAGTGAAGATGAGACCAGTGACTCGTTGAAGACAATGATTTGTTGGACCAGTTCCAGTTGCTGTGACAACTGTACGTCTGGTTGGAGCGGCTAGGTATTTAAACCTTAGGACACACAGTCCCGGACACCTAGTCCTCACCGTATTCTCGTTGAGCTAAGGTCACATAGACCTCGCCCAATCACTCTGGTAAGTCTTCAAGGTAGACTCCCAAACTGAAAGTGCGTTATATCGACTAGAGCGGGGGTGAATAGGCGATTTTTATGAAAGTCTTCAAAACTTGGAAGTTATGAAGACAAATAGTAGAAATATGCCTATCACTATGCAGCGGAAGTTAGATTACACTAGGCAAGCCATGATCAGGTATTCAACAGAGTGAAAGCACAATGACAAGTAGCTGCAGTGTAATAAGGATCAGGTAGGAAGAGGTTATGAAGCCAAACAAATCATACAATTACGTTGTGAAGACAAATGATATAGCAAGCATGCAATGGCTTCACAATGAGTAACAGTAAGTAAAAGGAAGTGAAAATGAAACCAGTGACTCGTTGAAGACAATGATGTGTTGGACCAGTTCCAGTTGCTGTGTCAACTGTACGTCTGGTTGGAGCGGCTAGGTATTTAAACCTTAGGACACACAGTCCCGGACACCCAGTCCTGAACACATAGCTCAGGACACCAAGTCCTTACCGTATTCTCCTTGAGCTAAGGTCACTTAGTCCTCGCCCAATCACTCTGGTAAGTCTTCAAGGTAGACTCCCAAACCTTCACAGACTTCGTTCACTGGCAATCCACAATGTCTCTTGGATGCTCTGAACGCGACGCCTAACCATCTGGAGGATTCACAGTCCTCAAGTGTAATAAGTCTTCAGATCACACAGACAAGAAGACTTAAGTGATGCCCAATGTTCTCTGGCTCTGGTGGTTAGGGCTTTTCTCCTCTCTAGGAATTTTCTCTCAAAGGCTTCGAGGTGGGTTGCTCTCAAACGACAAAAGCCGTGCACTAAAATCTGAGGAGCCCCCGTTTATGGTTGTAGGGGGTGGGCTATTTATAGCCACTTGGCAACCCGACCTGATTTGTCCGAAATGACCCTGGGTCACTAAGGAACTGACATGTGTCTCAATGGTCAGATTTCAAACTCTCATGGCAACTTTACTTGGGCTACAAGCAAAGCTGACTTGTCCGGCTCTGGACAAGATTCACTCTCATTGTCTTCACTCGAAGACATAGGTTTTTAGTTTAGGCATCACTTCAGTCATTCTGACTGGTTCTCCTGGACCCCACTTAACAGTACGGTGGTTCCTATGACTCAACACAAAAAGAAAAAGAACTACGGAAGATCTAAGTCTTCGAGCTCCATAGGCTTCATAATGTGTCTTCTTTTGTCATAGTCTTCAATGTGAATATCTTCATATACCACCTTTGGCTTCAATGTCTTCATACATTTTTAGGGGTCATCTCTGGTAGTGAAACCGAATCAATGAGGGACTTCTACTTGTGTTATCCTGCAATTCTCACAAACACATTAGTCCCTCAACTAGGTTTGTCGTCAATACTCCAAAACCAACTAGGGGTGGCACTAGATGCACTTACAATCTCCCCCTTTTTGGTGATTGATGACAAACTAGTTGAAGTTTTCCACGGGGAATATAGTCTGTGAAATTGTAAAGGATAAGGAATTGTCTTCATAAGTTGCAAGGGCTCCCCGTGAAGATGTGCATATAAGCAAAACATAAAGCACCCGCCCATATGGACCCGCTTGAAGACTATCAACCCATATGCTTCTCCCCCTTTTGTCAGCAAGGATCAAAAAGGTTTGAAGACATAGAGTGTTTACTCGTTCCTAGGAGCAGCAGGGTCGTTGGAGGTGTTTGGCGGTGCAGAAGAGCTTGGAGGTGCTGAAGCAGGTGGCGGTGAGGTAGCATCGTCTTCTTCATCAATGATTCTGGCAGTGACTGTGGCAGCAGATGAAGAAAACTCAGAGTCTTCAAGTGATGGTGTGTTTTGCATCACAGCCCTTCTAGGAGGTGTGGTGTCAAACTTGAATCGCTCAGTGAAGCCATCCTCTTCAAGTTCAGCTTCAGTACATATCATTGATAGCCCTTTCCATGTACGACGACAGGTTTCATGAGTGACGAAAGCATTCTTGGTGGCAAGATTTCGAAGACGATTAACATCCACCAAGAGGCTTTTCATCTGACGCTTTAGCCAGTCATGATGCCTATCTTGTTTTTGATGAAGGGCTACAAGAAGCTCTCGGTTATTGAGAACACGAGCGCGCTTCTTGGGTCTTGAAGCAGTTGCACTATCAGTGGCTTCAGTTGAAGCAGGGTGTGGCGCACGTGTAGTGCCAGCCAAAGGATACACCCTGGAGATGGCTTCAACACCTTCATTGTTCTGAGTGAAGCTCTGGTGTTCTACATTCTGAAGACTCAACGGTTGCTTGGCAGACTCAGGATATATAGCTTCAGCAGAGGTATCCACATCTGGCAAGAAGATCCGATGGTTTCGGGCTGAGGGCTGATACGAGATCGCAGAGTGCAGTTTGATCAGCCTCATCACCCAAGGAGCATAGAACTTCAAACCAAATAAATCTGAGCCTGACGCTGCAAGTGGGCGTATGAAGAAATCCTGTGCGTTGAAGCATTTGCCATGAAGGATATAGAATATGAGAGTCTTCATTGCACCCTCAATCTTGGCATGTGGAGAGTGTCCCTTAATGGGCCAGAGAGTCCGCCGGATGATGTGATATATGGTCCTGGGCAGGAACTCAAAGTCTTCAACGAAGAACTCTGTTGGATAAGGAGCATCGTGGGGCAATGGCTTCATCATTGAGAGCATCTGACTCATATTTGGTTCAGGCCTCTGGAAGATGCTCTCAATAGCTTCAGCATGTAGTTGACAGCCTTGCTCGAAGAATTCGCCAGGAGTGGGCAGGCCGGTGAGCTCAATGATATCAAATGCATTGGCTTCATGATGGACATTGCCGGTCATCCACTCCAGGACCCAAGTCTTCGGATCTCTGTTGTATCCTTTAATGTGAAGGGTGGCATAGAACTGAAGCAGAAGCTCTTCATTCCAGTGCTCTTCATCAGTGACAAACTGCAGCAGACCCACTTGCTTAAAGCAATCCAAAGCTTCCTCTAGACAGGGCAGACCAGTAATGGCTTCAACATCAAGGCGCTTGTGCGGGAAGATGCGATCTTGGTTGTATAGGATGCATGAATAGTACCTGCGCTGAGGATAGCTCCAGAACCTATCTAATGAAATCCTTTCCCTTGAATATGGGTTCTTGGAGCTGTTGAAGAACGTATTGTCGGCCTTGAAGCTATTGATATCAAAGGAGCCAGGTGCTGATGCAGGACCTGGGAACCTTGGCAGCCTCGGGACTGGCTTCTGGACATGAGGCAGTGCTCAACATGGTAATCAAATTGAGGACCTGCAGCAGACTCAGGAACAGAAGTGTCTTGATCAGTAGCTTTGCTGTCTGCTGAAGCTTTTGGTGGGGAGGGCTCCACATTGGCTTCAGTGTTTGTTGTGGCAGCCTCAACATTTTCAGCCTCCACTCGACTAGCTGGAGGGTCAGACTTAGGCACGTTCTCCTGGAGAACTGCTTTAGAGTGTAGTGGGGGAGTAGGATCTTGTGGTACTTCTTCATTTTCTTCGGGTGATGCAGCCAGAATGTCTTCAGCACAGACTTGAGGCCTTGGACCTTTGCGAAGCCTGCGGAACGCATACGACGCATGTGGTGTTGGAGCGGGCTGGGCCTCAAAGTCTTCTTCCTCTTGGGGGCGATCCGCCCATGACGCATCTTGTGCAATTGGCGTCAGAGGACGACCAATGCTGATTAGTTCGCTTTGTTCATTCTGAGGAAGGGCTACATCATCTTGTACATTGTCCTGATGACCAATGTCTTCAACAGCAATGGGGTCGGCTGCTGGTATGTCTTCAGCTTCAGGAGCCTCTGTGGAAGCAGGCTCATGAACTGTCAGTTGCCGTTCTGTGTTGGGGTGAACCATAGAGATAGGTTCAACTATCAAGGGCTCTGTGGGAGCAGCCCGAGATTTCTTGATCTTTCGCTTCTTCTTGCTGGGGGCAGTAGGAGAGGCTTCAGAGCTTTTCCTTTTCCTTGCTTCAGCCTCAGCAGTTCTTGTCTTCTTAAGCTCTGAAGCTGTTGACCGGCTCTTTGGCTTCGAGCCAGTCGTTGCAGTTGCGAAGACAATTGGAACTGCTTCTTGCCTAGGTGCCTCTGGTTCAGCCATAGCAGGCTTTTTCTTCTTCTTCGCGGCCATCTTGGGGTCGATGCCAGGACGCCCAAGTGCCTTGTGCTTCTCAGCCTCATTGTAGGCTTGTACACATCTTTCATCCAGAGACTTCATCCGCTCACATGAGCCCTAAGCTTCTGCATGCTTCTTCAGAAAATTTTCTTTGAGCTCATGCAGCATGGTCTTGAAGCTCTTCACTTCTTGTACGCTGAGCTTGGCCATATTCTTCTTGAACTGAGCCTTTTCATGATCAATTTTCTGCTTCAGTTCAACAATGCGCTGGGCAATGGCAAGTTCTGAAGCAATTGCGCCTTGGAAGGCAACGCTGAGGCCGACAGGCAGCTGCAGATCTTCGAAGCTTATGTTTGGTGTGGCAAACCATTCGTCGATGAAGTTGTGGATGATGGCGACATCAAAGAGAGGCAGATTGTTGAAGATTTTAGCTTCTTCTTTGCTTTTGATGAGCTGCTCTAGAGCGTCATCTCCAAGATCTTCATCACTTGATAGATCAATGGCTTCACTGCGCAGAATGGCAGCAGCTGTGAGTTCTTTGCCGGTGTGTGGCTGAGGCACCTTGGCCTTCTGGGGCTTGGAGACACGGCATACGTCTTCAGACTGCACACTGTCTTCAGGAGGTGCAGTTGCCAATGGCTTCGCCCTTGAGATTTTTGATGAAGGGGCCGGCTTTGAAGCTTTTGGCTTCTTCGACTGCTTTGGCTTCGGTACAGCAGGAGCTTCATCAGACTCAGAGTCAGCTGGGGGGTCATTCACGGCAGTCCCTTGGACTAAGATGCGGGTGATGAGGCCCTCAAGGTGGGCATACGGACCGATGATATTGGGTTCTGCGTCGCGTGTGCCATCTGCCCTTGGTGCTGAGGGACCAGGGTTGAAGTCTAACCCAAATTTCTTCTTGTTGAGCTTCGCTGATTGTTGGGCAAACTGGAAGTTGCGCTTGAACAGATTGTCGTCACGACACCAGAGTAGTGACGACGGATGTGCATCATCAGGCTGTGTCCCACGAACCATGCATGGATAGAAGCTTTGGGCAATAGCTTCATCTCTGGTCCTGGGTACAAGGTTCTTGTATAAGATGTCTCCCCACAGACTTTTGATGGCACTTTTCTCAGCATACTCTTGGGTTGTGAAGCGGTATTTGAACCATTGTTCAGCCCAATAGCGTCGAATCCATTGGATTCGGGACTTGCGCTGCCCATAATTCTCTTCAGGATCTGTTTTATACATTTCTGCCAAGTCTTCAGGCAGATCTTTGGAAGTTCCTCCACGTCTCTGTCTGCCCCCCTTCCTTGCTGCTGCTTCTGAAGCCATAAACTTTAACTTGAAAGGCTTCAAAACTTTCAAAGGCTTCAAAGGCTTTCTTTTGCTGGACCAACAGGAACTGGCTTCAGGAGAATTTATGTGATGCTGTAGGAATTCTGCAAATGAATGCAGACTATGAGAACCGAAGGATTCTCCCACGGACATGTACCTGTGACAACATTAAGGTACGAGGGAAGGGGAAGAGGTCATATGCATTCTCTAAAGGTTTTGAAGATTAATCTGTTTAGAAGACATTGACCTCATCGTGCGAAGACATTCACTCATAGATAAGAAGTTGGTTCCAGATTTGTACGAACCCACAGATCAGTACAAGTGAGGAATCTAACTACTTTATGAAGCACAAGTGAATGCACTAGGCATGTTATGAGATGCAGATAGAGAGATCCAACTTGTGTGAAGAGAAACTTCTTATGGTAGAAAGTGACAGAACCATGAGATCAACCGTGGCTGTAAAAAGAAGTTTTATTTACCACACTTGGAACTGCTAGACGGAGTGGGAGATGATGCCGAGCATCTCAATCCTCCATGCCCTAACTTGGCGACGGAAGACAGCTACGGCGACGGTGGAGAGGACGATGTCCGCGGTCGGCATGAAGACAGCGTCGGAGAGGTTGCGGCAGCGAAGCGCTTCGTCGCTGACGTCGTCGAGAGCTAGCGGTGGCGCTAGGGTTCGTGCGAGGGTGGAAGAAGGAGATAATGACCGCGGTAAGTGTGAATTTATAGGCTCAGGGGCGGCACTGTGCTATTACACACGTGCCCCTGGCGATTCACATCTGAGGAACGCGTGGCCAGTTTGTGGAAGTTTGGGGTTTGTTCCACTTCCCACGCCCGCCTGGATTGTCGGGCGGTCGTTCCTACTTCTCCGGATTTTATGTGGAGGAATGAGCATTGAAAACGGAGTTTATGGTTGTCTCTATATCTTCTGCTAACAAGGACGCAGTGAAGACATTCGACAGTTTCAATAGAATGCATATGACTTGGAGAGATAGAGTTTGAGATAGAAAGCATAGAGAAGTTGGGGTCCGATCACATTCACTTAGTTCAAAAGATTCAACATGAAGATATAGCTATAAGTGAATGCTGTAGAGGACAGAACACTAGCATATATATATATATATATATATATATATATATATATATATATAATCAACATAGTGAAGATAATCATGAAAATATGTTGAGTTCGAAGCCAAACCAAATGTGAAGACATTGCAAGGTAACGCCATGAGTGAAACACTTCAAAATAGAACGTTTGGTGGTGGCGTTACCCACCGTATAGGAAGTATTAGACCCAGACACGGCGCACAATTATCGTGGCGCTCCGAAGTCAAATTCCATATTAATGTATTCACACTTAGAATGTATGTCTTCATTGATTCAAGACATACTTCACTTTGTGCGTTGCACATCTAAGTCATCATATGCATAAGTGTTAGGATGTGTGCCTGATCACAGGACATTTGAGGATTCCAGGATATTTAGCTCACACCGTAACTTGCAAAACCTCTTCTCATCCAAGGGCTTGGTGAAGATATCTGCCAATTGCTCTTCAGTGTTGACGTATATGATATCAATGTCTTCCTTCACAACATGATCTCTGAGAAAGTGATGACGAATTTCAATGTGCTTTGTCTTCGAGTGCTGAACTGGGTTGTTGGCAATCTTGATGGCGCTTTCGTTGTCACAGTAAAGTGGCACTTGCTTCAGATGAATGCCATAGTCCTTGAGTGTTTGCTTCATCCACAGAAGCTGAGCGCAACAAGATCCAGCAGCAATGTATTCAGATTCAGCAGTGGAGAGAGATACACAGTTATGCTTCTTTGAAGACCAACATACAAGTGATCATCCCAGAAAGTGACATGTGCCTGATGTAGACTTGCGATCAACTTTGTCACCAGCGTAATCAGCATCCGAGAATCCAACCAAATCAAACTCTGAGCCCTTTGGATACCATAATCCTAGAGTTGGGGTGTGAGACAAATATCGAAGAATTCGCTTCACAGCTAAGTGATGCGACTCCTTTGGTGCCGCTTGAAATCGAGCACACATGCAAACACTAAGCATAATATCTGGCCTAGATGCACATAGATAAAGTAAAGAACCAATCATGGAGCGGTATACCTTTTGATCGAACTCTTTACCATTGTCGTCAGGACCTAGATGATGTTTGGCTGGCATTGGTGTTGTGAAGCCTTTGCAGTCTTGCATACCGAACTTCTTCAGGCAATCTTTGAGATACTTCTCTTGAGATATGAAGATACCATTTCGTTGTTGTCGTATTTGAAGACCAAGGAAGAACTTAAGTTCCCCCATCATGGACATCTGATATTGCTCCTGCATCATATATCCAAACTCTTCACTGTACTTCTGATTGGTGCAGCCGAAGATAATGTCATCCACATATATTTGGCACACAAACAGTTCACCATCAAATGTCTTCGTGAAAAGAGTGGGATCCAGGGAACCAGGTATGAAGCCTTTGCTCTTCAGGAAGTATTTGAGTGTGTCATACCAGGCCCTGGGGGCTTGTTTGAGGCCATACAGTGCCTTGTTGAGCTTGTATACCATGTCAGGATGTTTTGGATTTTCAAAGCCAGGCGGTTGTGCAACATACACTTCTTCAATCTTGCCATTGAGAAAGGCACTTTTCACATCCATTTGATATAGAAGTATGTTCTGATGATTTGCATAGGCCAGCAGTATGCGTATGGCTTCAAGCCTAGCCACAGGAGCAAATGTTTCATCAAAGTCAATGCCCTCCACTTGAGTATATCCTTGAGCAACGAGACGAGCTTTGTTTCTGACAACTTGACCATGCTCATCTTGCTTGTTGCGGTATATCCATTTGGTGCCTATTATGTTGTGCTTCCGTGGATCAGGACGCTTGACCAGTTCCCATACATTATTCAGCTTAAACTGTTGAAGCTCTTCTTGCATAGCTTGAATCCATTCAGGTTCCATGAAGGCTTCTTCAACTTTCTTGGGTTCTGATATTGATACGAATGCGAAGTGCCCACAGAAATTTGTTAGCTGAGTTGCCCTTGAACGAGTGAGTGGACCAGGTGCATTGATGCTGTCAATTATTCTGTCAATCTGCACTTCATTGGCAACACGAGGATGTACAGGGCGAAGAGTTTGCTCTTGCTGATCTAGGTTGTTGTTGGGAGGAATGTCTTCAGGCTGAGCATTGTGTTCTTGTTGATCAGGTGCTGAGATGATAAGTTCTTCTTCAGGATGAGCTTCAGAAGGTATAATCTCTCCAGTTCCCATAAGCTTGATTGATTCACTAGCTGGAACTTCATCTAGCACATTTGGCAGTTGCTCTCTTTGTGAACCATTTGTCTCATTGAACCGCACATCCACTGTTTCAACCACTTTGTAATGAAAGAGATTGAAGACTCTGTAGGAGTGCGAATCCTTTCCATATCCAAGCATAAAGCCCTCATGTGCTTTAGGTGCAAACTTTGAGGTGTGGTGTGGGTCCTTGATCCAGCATGTTGCGCCAAATACTCTGAAGTAACTGACATTTGGCTTCTTGCCAGTTAGGAGTTCATAAGATGTCTTGTTCAGAAGTTTGTGAAGATAAACACGATTGATTGTATGGCATGCAGTGTCAATGGCTTCAGTCCAGAATTTTCTTGGGGTCTTGCATTCATCTAGCATTGTTCTGGCCATCTCAATTAGTGTTCTGTTCTTGCGTTCGACGACGCCATTCTGCTGTTGCGTGTATGGAGCTGAGAATTCATGTGTGATGCCCAAGGTATCAAGATATGTATCAAGGCCAGTGTTCTTGAATTCAGTTCCATTGTCACTTCTAATGTGCTTTATCTTGGCGCCAAAATTGTTCATAGCACGATTGGCGAAGCGTCTGAAGACATCCTGCACTTCAGTCTTGTAAAGAATTATGTGCACCCAAGTATATCTAGTATAATCATCAACAATAACGAAGCCATAGAGGCAAGCAGTAGTAGTAAAAGTTGAGTAGTGAGTGGGACCAAAAAGATCCATGTGAAGCAGTTCGAAGGGTCGAGTAGTGGTCATGATTGTCTTCGAGGGATGTTTTGCCCTCGTCATCTTCCCTGCTTCACATGCACCGCATAAGTGATCTTTCTTGAACTTGACGCCCTCGATGCCTATGACATGTTTCTTCTTCGCAAGGGTGTGAAGGTTCCTCATGCCAGCATGCCCAAGCCTCCGATGCCAAAGCCAGCATTCTGAAGCTTTTGCAAGAAGACATACTGCAAGTTGTGGCCCTGCTGAGAAATCTACCACATACAAATCATCTTTCCGATACCCTTCAAACACTAAAGACTTGTCAGATTCCATTAGTACAAGGCAACGAAATTTTCCAAATATTACGACCATGTTCAAATCGCAAAGCATTGAGACAAACATTAAGTTGAAACCAAGGGATTCAACAAGCATGACTTTATCCATGTGTTGATCCTTTGAGATTGCAACTCTACCTAGACCCAATACCTTACTTTTACCAGTGTCAGCAAATGTGATGTGGCTCTTGTCGCATGGACGTAAGGTTGAGTCCATAAGAAGGCTTCTTTTGCCAGTCATGTGATTTGTACACCCACTGTCAATAATCCATTCTGAAGACTTTGAAGACGCTGGTGTCGTACCCTACAGTGCAGTTAGGGGGATAGGCTTCACGAAGAGAATTGTGAAGCAAAAACATTTGACGAACCAGTGGGTTATGAAAACTTAGATCCAGATTAGGACTAATAGGGAGAGTAGCATGCGATTCAGGAACGAAGTACATAATGATGCCATTCTGGCATTTTATCTTGCGCCCTACAAGATTTTTAAGGTCCCCCGCAATAGCGTCAGAAGATTTTGGTTTTCTGCTGTTGACCTTTCCCTGCAAAAGAGAGTTAAGCCTTCTTAACCACCCACATCTTCAAGGGTGGCTTAGAAGCAATAAGTCTAAGTGCAGCATCTGAGAATTTTGGCTTTGTAGCCTTAGCAAACAGTCTTGCAGGTGGACAATAGTACTCATAAGAATAAGCAGAATAATTTTTGGTCATATGAACATGACGGTTTGATGAACTGCTCTCATATTCATATGCCTGAGTATGGTTTTCCTGCAAAACATTTGCGTTAGTGTGACTCAGGTGAGTCCTCTGTTTGTATGAAGCCTTTGGACCGTATGAAGCCTTTGGTCTGAGGTTTGTCTTCTTCAAGTGAGGTGTCATGAAGACATTCACAGGAAGATTTTCCAGACACTTTTTTGGAACCCAGATCTTCTTCATCGGCGGTCCATTCCTGCAGTTAGTACCAATGTACCTGGCAAACACTTCACCATTCTGATTCTTAAACAGTATATAGTTTGCATCAAAGGATTCATCAATGATAATGGGGTTAGCACAAGTGAAGCCAGATAAATTGGATGAATCTGCTGAAGGTTCCTTTGCAGCAACCCACTTGGTTTTGGGGTACTGCTCAGGTTTCTAGTAAGAGCCATCTGCATTTATTTTCCTTACGAACCCAACACCCTCTTTCCTAGGGTTTCGGTTCAGAATCTGCTTCTTGAGGACATCACATAATGTCTGATGTCCTTTAAGACTTTTATACATCCCTGTTTCAAGCAATGTCTTCAACCTAGCATTCTCATCAGCAATAGCAATGGTATCCTCAACAGAGGGGTTAGTTACCACATCAACAGTTGAAGATATTGCAATAGCAGTAGCAGTGGAACATTCAGCAACAGAAGTAGCATTATCACGCTCAATGCATTTAAGACATGGTGGTTCAAATCCTTCCTGAGCGGAACTGATCTATTCGGCACGAAGTGACTCATTTTCCTTTTGAAGATCTTCATGAGCCGCCCTCAATTTATCAAGTTCTTGCTTCATTTGAAGATAATCATAGGAAAGCTTTTCATGAGTTGTTGAGAGAGTATCATGACGATCTTCAAGTTCCTGATACTTAACGTGAAGATTTTTTATGTCTTCAATTAAGGATTCAGATCGAGTCATTTCAGCACCCAACAGATCATCGCTTCTGTCTAAATTTTTTTGAATATGTTCCATGGCTTTCTGTTGTTCAGTTGCAATTTTAGCAAGTGTTTTATAACTGGGTTTTGAATCACAATCAGAGTCATCGTCACTAGATGTTTGATAGTGAGTAGTGCATTTGTTTACCTTGGCACCGCGTGCCATGAAGCAGTAGGTAGGAGTGGAGTAGTCCTTGTCATTTGCATCGGTGTCGGTGATGAAGTCATTGTCTTCAGTGTTGAACATGGACTTGGCGACGTATGCTGTAGCCAGACTTGCAATGCCAGAATCAGACTCCTCCTCAGATTCCACCTCTGCCTCCTCAGAAGCGGACTCCTCCTCTGAATCCATTTCCTTGCCAACAAACGCACGTGCCTTGCCAGATGAGCTCTTCTTGTGTGATGAAGACTTTGAGGAAGACTTGGAAGAAGACTTTGTGTATTTCTTCTTTTTCTTGTCGTCAGAGTCATATTCCTTGCTCTTCTTCTTCTTTCTGTTCTCATTGTCCCACTATGGACACTCCGAGATGAAGTGTCCAGTTTCTTGCACTTGTGGCATGTTTTCTTCTTGTAGTCATGAGCAGAAGCTTCATCATTCCTTGAGCTTGATCGTGAAGACTTTCTGAAGCCTTTCTTCTTGGTGAATTTTTGGAACTTCTTCACAAGCATTGCAAGTTCCCTTCCAATGTCTTCAGGATCATCAGAACTACTGTCAGATTCTTCTTCAGATGAGGAAACAGCTTTTGCCTTCAAGGCACGAGTTCGCCCATAGTTTGAACCGTAGATATCTCTTTTCTCAGAGAGCTGAAACTCATGTGTGTTGAGCCTCTCAAGTATGTCAGATGGATCGAGTATCTTGAAATCAGGACGTTCTTGAATCATCAGGGCTAGGATGTCCAACAAACTATCAAGTGATCTCAGCAGTGTTTTGACGACTTCGTGTTTGGTAATCTTAGTGGCGCCGAGGGCTTGAAGCTCATTTGTGATGTCAGTGAGTCTGTCAAATGTGTGCTGGACATTCTCATTGTCATTTCGCTTGAAGCGGTTGAAGAGATTGCGAAGGACACTGATTCTTTGATCTCTCTGGGTTGAGATGCCTTCATTGACCTTGGAGAGCCAGTCCCAGACCAGCTTGGATGTCTTCAAAGCACTCACACGGCCATACTGTCCTTTGGTCAGATGACCACAGATGATGTTCTTGGCAGTAGAGTCCAGTTGAACGAATCTCTTGACATCAGCAGCACTGACACCTTCTCCAGCCTTGGGAACGCCGTTCTCGACGACATACCATAGATCGACGTCAATGGCTTCAAGATGCATACGCATCTTATTCTTCTAGTAGGGATATTCAGTTCCATCGAAGACGGGGCACGCAGCAGAGACTTTGATTATCCCTGCAGTCGACATAGCTAAAACTCCAGGTGGTTAAACCGAATCACACAGAACAAGGGAGCACCTCGCTCTGATACCAATTGAAAGTGCGTTATATCGACTAGAGGGGGGGGGGGCTGAATAGGCGATTTTTATGAAAGTCTTCAAAACTTGGAAGTTATGAAGACAAACAGTAGAAATATGCCTATCACTATGCAGCGGAAGTTAGATTACACTAGGCAAGCCATGATCAAGTATTCAACAGAGTGAAAGCACAATGACAAGTAGCTGCAGTGTAATAAGGATCAGGTAGGAAGAGGTTATGAAGCCAAACAAATCATACAATTACATTGTGAAGACAAATGATATAGCAAGCATGCAATGGCTTCACAATGAGTAACAGTAAGTAAAAGGAAGTGAAAATGAAACCAGTGACTCGTTGAAGACAATGATGTGTTGGACCAGTTCCAGTTGTTGTGTCAACTGTACGTCTGGTTGGAGCGGCTAGGTATTTAAACCTTAGGACACACAGTCCCGGACACCCGGTCCTGAACACGCAGCTCAGGACACCAAGTCCTTACCGTATTCTCCTTGAGCTAAGGTCACTTAGTCCTCACCCAATCACTCTGGTAAGTCTTCAAGGTAGACTCGCAAACCGTCACAGACTTCGTTCACTGGCAATCTACAATGTCTCTTGGATGCTCTGAACGCGACGCCTAACCGTCTGGAGGATTCACAGTCCTCAAGTGTAATAAGTCTTCAGATCACACAGACAAGAAGACTTAAGTGATGCCCAATGTTCTCTGGCTCTAGGTGGTTAGGGCTTTTCTCCTCGCTAGGAATTTTCTCTCAAAGGCTTCGAGGTGGGTTGCTCTCAAACGACAAAAGCCGTGCACTAAAATCTGAGCAGCCCCCGTTTATGGTTGTAGGGGGTGGGCTATTTATAGCCACTTGGCAACCCGACCTGATTTGTCTAAAATGACCCTGGGCCACTAAGGAACTGACACGTGTCTCAACGGTCAGATTTCAAACTCTCATGGCAACTTTACTTGGGCTACAAGCAAAGCTGACTTGTCCGGCTCTGGACAAGATTCGCTCTCATTGTCTTCACTCGAAGACATAGGTTTTTAGTTTAGGCATCACTTCAGTCATTCTGACTGGTTCTCCTGGACCCCACTTAACAGTACGGTGGTTCCTATGACTCAACACAAAAAGAAAAAGAACTACGGAAGATCTAAATCTTCGAGCTCCATAGGCTTCATAACGTGTCTTCTTTTGTCATAGTCTTCAATGTGAATATCTTCATATACCACCTTTGGCTTCAATGTCTTCATACATTTTTAGGGGTCATCTCTGGTAGTGAAACCGAATCAATGAGGGACTTCTACTTGTGTTATCCTACAATTCTCACAAACACATTAGTCCCTCAACTAGGTTTGTCGTCAATACTCCAAAACCAACTAGGGGTGGCACTAGATGCACTTACACAAACCTTCACAGACTTCGTTCACTGGCAATCTACAATGTCTCTTGGATGCTCAGAACGTGACGCCTAACCGGCTGGAGGATGCACAGTCCTCAAGTGTAATAAGTCTTCAGATCACACAGACAAGAAGACTTAAGTGATGCCCAATTCTCTCTGGCTCTGGTGGTTAGGGCTTTATCCTCGCAAGGAATTCTCTCTCAAAGGCTTCGAGGTGGGTTGCTCTCAAACGACAAAAGCCGTACTTTCAATCTGAGCAGCCAACCATTTATGGTTGTAGGGGGTGGGCTATTTATAGCCACTTGGCAACCCGACCTGATTTGTCCGAAATGACCCTGGGTCACTAAGGAACTGACACGTGTTCCAACGGTCAGATTTCAAACTCACATGGCAACTTTACTTGGGCTATAAGCAAAGCTGACTTGTCCGACTCTGGACAAGATTCGCTCTCATAGTCTTCACTCAAAGACATAGGTTTTTGGTTTAGGCATCACTTCAGTCATTCTGACTGGTTCTCTTGGACCCCACTTAACAGTACGGTGGTTCCTATGACTCAACACAAAAGAAAAAGAACTACGAAAGATCTAAGTCTTCGAGCTCCATAGGCTTCATATAGTGTCTTCTCTTGTCATAGTCTTCAATGTGAATATCTTCATATACCACCTTTGACTTCAATGTCTTCATACATTTTTAGGGGTCATCTCTGGTAGTAAAACCGAATCAATGAGGGACTTCTACCTGTGTTATCCTGCAATTCTCACAAACACATTAGTCCCTCAACTAGGTTTGTCGTCAATACTCCAAAACCAACTAGGGGTGGCACTAGATGCACTTACATATGTTAATTGTAGAACTCTCCATGAACTTCACTTATATCTTTTGGAGTATGAATAATACTACCATCTAAAGCGGGTTTGGAAGAGTGTCAACTTTAGGAACTAGTGATCCCGCTATTCCGAATGAGAAGACTTTTGCTTATGTGGAGAGTAGAAAATTTTCTATGCTTGTAGATCTTGAAAAGAGTGCTTTATGAGATGGTTATATTGTTGAATTCATTCATGATGCTACTGAAAATTATTATGAGGGAGGAATATATGCTTGTAGGAGTTGCAATAATATCAAGTTTCCTCTCTATATGCTTAAAGCTTTGAAGTTATACTTGTTTTGCCTTCCTATGCTAGTTTGTTCTTGCTCCTATAAATTATGTACTCACAAAATCCCTAGGCATAGGAAGTGGGTTAGAATTAAATATGCTAGTCATATTCTTCATGATGCTCCCTTTATGTTTTAATTCTTATCTTTTATGTGAGCATCATTGAAATCATCAAGCCTAGCTAAAAGGCATTAAAGAAAAGCGCTTGTTGGGAGACAACCCAATATTTACCCTTACTGTTTTTTGTGTGTTATCATGGTTAAGATACTGTAGTAATCATGTTTCATAGCTTTTGTTTCAATAAAGTGCCAAGTAATACCTTTGGGAAGACTTGGGTGAAAGTTAATGTGATCTTGTTGTAAAAAACAGAAACTTTGCGCTCACGAGATTAGCTGCCATTTTTTTTACAGAAGAGTGATTTGTTGCAGAAGATTAATAGACAAATTACTCACGTCCACCAATTTATTTCATAATTTTTTGAGTCGCATAAGTATGGTTAGTGTTCAAATCATTACAGACTGTTTTGTCTCTGACAGATTCTATTCTCATTGCATAGTTTGCTTGTTTTCTAGTTCCTATGACTTATATTTCTCAATATAAATTGTATAAATGATATGGTAAAGTAGGCATTGTGTGTGAACAATTATGAACCTTGTCTTTGACAGTACCAAAGTGAATGGTTTACTCTTTATCATACTAACCTATCTCACGAAGTTCCGTTAAGTTTTGTGTGATTGAAGTTTTCAAGCTTTGGGTGAGATATCGATATGAGGAGAATAAGGAGTGGAAAGACCCTAAGCTTGGGGATGCCTGACGCACCCCAAGGTAATATTTAAGGAAGACTCAAGCGCCTAAGCTTGGGGATGCCCCAGAATGCATCCCCTCTTTCGTCTTCAAAACTATCGGGATACCTTACTCGGACCTATATTTTTATTTGTCACATGATATGTGTTTTGCTTGGAGCGTATTTTCAATTTTACTTGTTGTGTGAATAAAATCATTGGATCTGAATTATTAAATGAAAAATAATCCTCCCATGGCTAGTTAATTATTTGACTACTCAGTGTCCTTCACTATTATCTTTTGGAGTAGTTTGTCATTTACTCACGTGCTTCACGTATATCCTATGAGTAAATGGTTGAATAATTGAACATCATAAATCTGAATTTATATATGTTTCATATGCTTATACCATGAGGAGTAATGACTTCACATAGAATAAGTATAGGTAGTAAACTTATTGAAAGTTAGCAAACGTAGAATTGGTCACTTGGACAATTCATGAAAGAATATTGAAGGAAGAGAGATTTCACATATAAATACAGTATCTTGGACATATTTTGTAATTGTGAGCACTCATTAAAATATGAAATGCTAAAAGGTTGATGTCGGACAAGGACGACAACATAATGGGTTATGTTTTCTTATATCCGAAATAAAGTATATTGTCTTGGATCATCCAACATGTTGAGCTTGCTTTTCCCCCTCATGCTAGCCAAATTCTTTGCACTAAGTAGAGATGCTACTTGTGCTTCCAAACATTCCTTAAACTAGTTTTGCCATGAGAGTCCACCATACCTACCTATGGATTGAGTAAGATCCTTCAAGTAAGTTGTCATCAGTGCATGCAACAAAAATTGCCTTCTAAATATGTATGATCTATTAATGTGGAGAAAATAAGCTTTATACAATCATGTGATGTGGAAGAAATAAAAGCGATGGACTGCATAATAAAGGTCCATATCACAAGTGGCAATATAAAGTGACGTTCTTTTGCATTAAGATTTCATGCATCCAACCATAAAAGCGCATGGCAACCTCTGCTTCCCTCTGCGAAGGGCCTATCTTTTACTTTTATCTTCTACCATTATGCAAGAGTCATGGTGATCTTCACCTTTCCTTTTTACATTTTATCCTTTGGCAAGCACATTGTGTTGGAAAGATCCTGATATATATATCCAATTGGATGTAAGTTTTCATGAACTATTGTTGTTGACATTACCCTTGAGGTAAAACGTTGGGAGGCAAAACTATAAGCCCCTATCTTTCTCTGTGTCCGATTAAAACTTTGAACCCATAAATATCACGTGAGTGTCGGCAATTGTGAAAGACTAAATGATAGTTGAGTATGTGGAGTTTGCTACAAAGCTCTGACATAGACCCTTCCTGAAAGTAAGATGAATTGCAATTGTTTGATGACTGGGAATATAGTTTGTTAGTTTCAAGAGAGTTTATGATCTATACTTTAACATGTGAATAGCTTGTTACTTGATCATGAAAAGTTTTATGAAAATGAGCTACTCTTATGATATACAATGATGCTAGAAAAGTGATTAGAACTATCATTGATGAAACTTATGCACTTGCTAGCATTCACACTTCATAAATTATTTCTTTTATCATTTACCTACTCGAGGACGAGCAGGAATTAAGCTTGGCGATGCCGATACGTCTCCAACGTATCTATAATTTATGAAGTATTCATGCTATTATATTATCAACCTTGGATGTTTTATATCCATTTATATGCTATTTCATATGGTTTTTGGGACTAACCTATTAACCTAGAGCCCAATGCCAGTTTCTGTTTTTTCCTTGTTTTTGAGTTTTACAGAAAAGGAATATCAAACGGAGTCCAATTGACGTTCCAATTTTTGACGATTTTTTACGGACCAAAAGAAGACCCCGGAGTAAAAGAGTTGGGCCAGAAGAGTCCCGGGCTGTCCACGAGGGTGGGGGGCGCGCCCACCCCCCTGGGCGTGGGCCCCTGCCTCGTGGACGCCTCAGGCACCTCCTTGACGTGAGATCGACGCCAAAAATTCCTATAAATACAGAAACCTCGGAAAATTAACCTAGATCGGGAGTTCCGCCGCCAGAAGCCTCTGTAGCCATCAAAAACCAATTTAGGCCCTCCCTGGCACCCTGCCGGAGGGGTCCATCATCACCGGAGGGCATGGAGGAGGATCTCGGAGGGGCCATCATCACCATGAAGGCCAAGGACCAGAGGGAGAATCTCTCCCCATCTAGGGGGAGGCCATGGAGGAGGAAGCACAAGGGGGAGAACCTCTCCTCCTCTCTCTCGGTGGCACCGGAGTGCCATCGGGAGGGGAATCATCGCCGCGGTGATCGTCTTCATCAACATCACCATCATCATCATCACCCTCATCTCTTTTACGCGGCCCACTCTCCTGCACCCTGCTGTAATCCCTACTTGAACATGGTGCTTTATGTCACATATTATGATCCAATGATGTGTTGTCATCCTATGATGTTTTGAGTAGATATCTTTTGTCTTTGGGTTGATTGATGATCTAGATTGGTATGAGTTGTATGTTTTACTTTGATGCTGTCCTATGGTGCCCTCCATGTCGCGCAAGCGTGAGGATTTCCCGTCGTAGGGTATTGCAATACGTTCATGATTCGCTTATAGTGGGTTGGTGAGTGACTGAAACACAAACCCGAGTAAGGGGGTTGTTGCATATGGGAATAAAGAGGACTTGATGCTTTAATGCTATGGTTGGGTTTTACCTTAATGATCTTTAGTAGTTGCGGATGCTTGCTATAGTTCCAATCATAAGTGCATACGATCCAAGTAGAGAAAGTATGTTAGCTTATGCCTCTCCCTCATATGAAACTGCAATAGTGATTACCGGTCTTGTTAACGATTGCCTAGGACAATTCCGCACACCGATCCACCATTATTCGACACTCGCTATTTATAATATTTAGTAATATATTCTAACTTCATGATAACAGCACCTACTTTTATATTTTAGATCTTCGATATCATACAAAGTTATCCTCTTCATACCCACAACCTAGTTTTATTTCTCGTTGCTAGTTGGAAGCAAACGTTCGGTGTACGTATAGTCGTATCAGTGGCAGATAGGGCTTGAGAGAATATTGATCTTACCTTTAGCTCCTTGTGGGTTCGACACTCCATACTTATCACTTCCACATTTGGAAATTGCTACGATGATTCCTTGCACTTGGGGATTATCATCCAGTCTTGGGTTTCTTCTCCTGAGCAGCAACTTGTTTGCCGTTCTTTTTTATGTTCCCCTTCTTCTTCTTCCCTTTATCCTTTTTCTTGAAAGTGGTGGTCTTATTGACCATCAACACTTGATGCTCCTTTTTGATTTCTACCTCCGCAGCCTTTAGCATCACGAAGAGCTCGGGAATTGTCTTATTCACCCCTTGCATATTATAGTTCATCAGCTTTTGTAGCTTGGTGGCAGTGATTGAAGAACTCTGTCAATGACACTATCAACAGGAAGATTAACTCCCAGTTGAGTCAAGTGATTATGATACCCAGACATTTTGAGTATATGTTCACTGACAGAACTATTCTCCTCCATCTTGCAGCCATAGAACTTATTGGAGACTTGCCGAACCAAAGTATGACATGCTGGTAAGCAGTATGACTTATATCGCCCACAACTCACTTGTGTTCTACTCGTGCATATAACATCTACGCATAAAACCTGGCTCGCATGCCACTGTTGGGGAACCTTCGAGCATAAGGAAGAGCTTCTTGGCGAGTGCTTTCAGATAAGCTTCCAGGTTGTTTCTCCTATGAGACATGCTTTCCAGCTACTCGTTCAGAGTCACTTTATATTTCTTCAGACAAGTCGCCTCTCGGTTGGACTCGGTAAGAGACATCTTCAGCTTGGTGATTTCCTCCTCTAACGCACCAACCGAAGCCAGCTTTTTGTCAGCAAGTACAGTGTTCTCTTGAGCCTGCTTTTGCGCAGCTGCAAGATCGAGGTCCTTCTTCTCCAGAGCCAGCCTCATTTTCTCTGCAAGATATTGTTGGGGAACGTAGTAATTTCAAAAAAATTCCTACGCACACACAGGGTCATGGTGATGCATAGCAACGAGAGGAAGAGTGGTGTCCATGTACGCTCGTAGACCGAAAGCGAAAGCGTTAGCACAACGCGGTTGATGTAGTCGTACGTCTTCATGATCCAACCGATCAAGTACCGAACGTACGACACCTCCGAGTTCAGCACAATCAGCTCGATGACATCCCTCGAACTCCGATCCAGCCGAGCTTTGAGGGAGAGTTTCGTCAGCACGACGGCGTGGTGACAATGATGATGTTCTACCAATGCAGAGCTTCACCTAAGCACCGCTACGATATTATCGAGGTGGACTATGGTGGAGGGGGGCACCGCACACGGCTGAGAGATCCAAGAGATCAATTGTTGTGTCTAGAGGTGCCCCCCTGCCCCCGTATATAAAGGAGCAAGGGGGAGAGGCGGCCGGCCAGGAGGAGGCGCTCCAGGGAGGAGTCCTACTCCCACCGGGAGTAGGACTCCCTCCTTTCCTAGTTGGAGTAGGAGAAGGGGGAAGGAGGAGGGAGAGAGGAAGGAAAGGGGGGCGCCGCCCCCCTCCTTGTCCAATTCGGACTAGAGGGGGAGGGGCGTGCGGCCTGCCCTGGCCGCCCGTCCTCTTCTCCACTAAGGCCCATCTTGGCCCATTAAACCCCGGGGGGGTTCCGGTAACCCCCGGTACTCCGGTAATATCCCGATTTCACCCGGAACACTTCTGATATCCAAATATAGGCTTCCAATATATCAATCTTTATGTCTCAACCATTTCGAGACTCCTCGTCATGTCCATGATCACATCCGGAATCCGAACTACCTTCGATACATCAAAACACATAAACTCATAATATAACTATCATCGAACTTTAAACGTGCGGACCCTACGGGTTCGAGAACTATGTAGACATGATCGAGACACGTCTCCGGTCAATAACCAATAGCGGAACCCGGATGCTCATATTGGCTCCTACATATTCTATGAAGATATTTATCAGTCAAACCGCATAACAACATACGTTGTTCCCTTTGTCATCGGTATGTTACTTGCCCGAGATTCGATCGTCGGTATCTTAATACCTAGTTCAATCTCGTTACCGGCAAGTCTCTTTACTCGTTCTATAATACATCATCCCGCAGCTAACTCATTAGTTGCAATGCTTGCAAGGCTTATAGTAATGTGCATTACCGAGTGGGCCCAGAGATACCTCTCCAACAATCGGAGTGACAAATCCTAATCTCGAAATACGCCAACCCAACAAGTACCTTCAGAGACACCTGTAGAGCACCTTTATAATCACCCAGTTACATTGTGACATTTGGTAGCACACAAAGTGTTCCTCTGGTAAACGAGAGTTGCATAATCTCATAGTCATAGGAACATGTATAAGTCATGAAGAAAGCAATAGCAGAATACTAAACGATCGAGTGCTAAGCTAACGGAATGGGTCAAGTCAATCACATCATTCTCCTAATGATGTGATCCCGTTAATCAAATGACAACTCATGTCAACGGTTAGGAAACATAACCATCTTTGATCAACGAGCTAGTCAAGTAGAGGCATACTAGTGACACTCTGTTTGTTTATGTATTCACACAAGTATTATGTTTCCGGTTAATACAATTCTAGAATGAATAATAAACATTTATCATGATATAAGGAAATAAATAATAACTTTATTATTGCCTCTAGGGCATATTTCCTTCAGATATACACTCGGGTCAGATAGAAGAACGAAGAAATAACTTGAGTCAAAATAAATAGTCGACAGGTCGTTACCTTCTGTACCAACCACTTCATCTTTAGCCTTTTTCAAGTTCTGATGGGCCAGCTCCAAGTCAAGGTTGAGTTGTCTCTGTTTTTCCTCGAATTTAGCAAACTTGGAGATAAGCGCACATGATTTCTACAATGAGCAAAAGACATGTCAATGGACAAGATCAAAGATCATTTACTTCCAAGTGAATAAAACTTTAAGACTACTACAGAATCAAACATTCTACAGTAGTCTCGGGGACTACACCCAGTGGGTACACTTATCGTGCCCCCACTGTTTCAGATTCCACTCGACATGGTCTGCCCAGACCGAGTGAAAGAAGAAGAAAAAAAAAGAAAGAGAAAGACATACTCAGACCCCAACCGACTGCCAGCAGGCGACTGCGGTCTCGGGGACTACACCCGGTGGGTGCACTTAGCGTGCCCCCACTGGTTCAGATTCCGCTCGACATGGTCCGCCCAGACCGAGTGGAAGAGTGAAAACAACAAAGATGCCAAACACCCAGTGGGTGCGCAGACGTGAAGTGCAGGAGAAAGGTTTTCAGGTATCATATCCTAACAGAACAAGTTCACTCGGAAGCCAACTTACCTGGACATGGGCTTGAAGGGCCGTGCTGGCGTCGTAAGCAGCCTGACTATTTTCGTGCACCACCTTCACTCTCTCCATCATTATGCCAGCTTGGCAAATGGCTTCTGGAACGTGATGAGTGGTGAAGAATGGGACTGACGGTCCAGCGCAGCAGCTTGAAGTTCCGAGGCATGAAGTTGGACGGTTGAACCAAGCATTGGTACAGTCGACGATGTGGGGCATTCACTCGATACTGGATCAGCAAAAGTAATAGAAGCTCGAGTCACATCTTCAGGATGTTGAATTATTGGCTCTACCACCAGCACCGATTGGGACATCTTGCCAGCTGATGCCTTCTTGTTCCTCTGGGCCTCAGTGGCACGTCCTCGTCGTCGTCTGGAAGTTCAATGACATTGGGAGGAGCTGCAAAAAGATCAGTCACCGAGATAGAGTCAACTCCAGATCAATCGCCAGAATTAGTCGACCGATAAAACGACCGAGTAATTGAAGACATGATTACGAGAGTTGTACCTGGGTTGGAAGTGACTGCATCTTCCATTTCTTCATCTTCATACTTGTGTGTGGAAGTCCCGGAGCTAGCAACACTGCAAATTTCAAGATTCAGTCGGTCAGTGGGTCGACCAAAACTTGACTCGTACTAAACCAAGAAATCAGGTCTGACTATTACCCGGAAACAGTAGGAACGGCCACTTTGATCTTGGGCAAGGCCTTCGGCAGTTTTGACGGCGTAGCTTTAGGTTGCTTCGGCGCCTTCTCAGTCGACGCTGGAGAAGATGTCTGAGGGCGCTTTGACGACTGTCCAGTCGGCGCGGTCACTTTGTCGTGGATGCTTGCCGGGTCGTGAGTGTGCTTGGATTGCCTTTCCCTATGGGGAGGCGAGTTGACCTCTTCTTCGTCACTCGGGTCGTCACTCTCCTCATCCTCCTCTTCATCAGAGTGCCACTCGCTGCAAAAATAACAAGTGAAGCAAAAATAAGGGCCTGAAAGATAACAAGCGAAGCAAAAATCAGTCGGTTGACAACAAGTAGTTACATGATAAATCAAGAGAACACTCGGCAATTTAGAGTTGGGCCTTGTCTAGTTGGCGCGAGTTGTTGAGTGGAGGGACTCTCCTAGACCCCTTGGGGTTATCTTTGTTGCCGGTGATACCCCTCAGCCACTTCTCCACCGTATCCTCATCGACCTCTTCTGGGTGGATCCGAGTGGAATCCTCAATGCCCGAATACATCCACATCGGATGGTCATGAGCTTGAAGCAGCTGAATGCGTCGTTTAAGGAAGACCTCCAACAGATCCATGCCAGTCACGCCATCACGGATGAGTTGGACCACCCGCTCGACCAACACCTTCACCTGCGCTTTCTCCTCCGGGATCACTTTCAAGGCGGAAGGCTTCTCGACTCGGGCCATGGAGAAGGGAGGAAGTCTGGTTGACTGACCTGGAATCGGCTGGTCTTTGTAATAGAACCAGGTCGACTGCCACCCTCGTACTGACTCGGGAAGGATCATGGCCAGGAAAGTGCTTTTACCTCTCATTTGAATCCCAAGACCCCCACACATCTGGATCACGTGCGTCCTCTCATCACTTGGGTTGGCCTTCTTGACCGACTGAGAACGACACGTGAAAATGTGCTTGAAGAGGCCCCAGTGTGGTCTACAACGCAAGAAATTCTCGCACATGGACACGAAGGCAGCGAGGTACACGATGGTGTTGCGGGAAAAGTGGTGGAGTTGTGCTCCAAAGAAGTTCAAGAAACCTCGGAAAAAAGGATGGGGAGGCAAAGAAAATCCGCGGTCAACATGGGTGGCTAGGAGAACGCACTCACCCTCCTGCGGATGCGGCTCGGTCTCGCCCTCTAGGAGCCGCGCTGATTCGTGGGGAATCAGTCCCCCCTCAACCAGATCGTCGATGTTGTAGCGACCCGACCTGAATGGATCAAGTCTCTGTGCTTAAGTGTCATCCCTGGATCAGTATGCTGACACACACAGTACTCGAGGATTTATAACAGAGGTAAATCACATGTAAAAGTAACGTAAATACTATTACCTCAATCCATAATAGCGGAAGTAACAAGGTTGTGGATTCCCGTCAACACCAACGGCAAAGTTGAGTGTAGAAATCATAACCCTAACGTATCACTTACTCGTCGTAAGAAATCCTGCAACATGAGACGTTGCAGCCACAAAGGGTCAGTACATTGAATGTACTGGCAAATTCACGCCATAGAGAATGATGAATAAAGGCTATCACTACATGCATATTTGGCTGGTGGAAAAGCTCTATGGTTATAGGGTTTTGCGTAAAGCCAATTTTTCCCGACTGCAAAGGAATAAATTTTATTTAACTATCATGGTGGTTGTTGAACATTGAGAATGGTTGACAGCATCCTCAATCCCAATTAAGTAACATCATTAAACCCAACAAACTTAATTTAAAGTAACATGATGAGATTCACATGATAATTCAGGTACTAGATACTCAAGATGTCCATAACCGGGGACACAGCTAATCATGATTAGTTTATACACTCTGCAGAGGTTTGCGCACTTTTCCCCACAAGACTCGATCGCCTCCGTTTGGTTTCTCGCACTACATGGTGTTTGAGAAGACGGATGACCGAGACATAGTCTTTCAAAAGCGCTAGCACCTTACGATGGATAGACCGTTACACCTACTTTCCCCTACATCTGCTAGTCTACCCTGTAAGAGTTCGCATGACTTAATCAACTATGCTAGATCCCATAATAGCTTGTGCCTGCACACGGAAGTTTCTTGCATGAATAATCTCATGATCCCTTTGAGCCTGGGTGGCGGTCCATAAAAAAACAAGCAATCCTGGTCTACCCAAGTGCCTGGACAGGCAATCCTGGAATACCCAGGTGCCTCAATCCACCCAGATGTGTGTTTAAGTTGCCACCTTAAGTAAACCATTAATTAACAATCTCACAACTGTCATGAATACTCTCAAACCCAATCCACGTCTACGAGCATAGCATGGCAATATAAGCATAACGTAATAGTGACTCAAAAGGTTTGAATGCAAGGCAATAGGTTCCTACCTCATCAACTACTTCCCAATACCCACATGTTATCAATCCTACTCATGCAATGTTTGAGGGTGAAACTAATGCATAAAAAAAACTGGGTATGAAAGGGGATATGATCAAAGTGTGAACTTGCCTGCAATGTTGATGAAGATGATTCGCACTCAAAAATCTTTATAGATCTACTCGTCACACTCCGGTCAATCTATCGTAAGCAAGCAATAGTAACCACACATAAGCAATCACTCAAAAGATCAGAAAGATCGAAGAAGATGATCTGGAAAACTTCAAAACCAAGCAAATAACTCTTGCAACATGAACAATTTCTAACAGTACCAAAATTATGTGAATTTGGTCTTATCAGAAATTTTAGGTCAAGAGCTTCGATTTGCAAAAAGAATCAACTGAAATGGAGCTACGAAACTCAAGTTATGATCAAACGAAGTTTGAATTCAAATCTGATATAATTCAAATTTTAAAATTTTCAAAAACGTGTTTGGGTTGGATTACTGGATAGAGGAGATCATAACGAAGAAGTGAGCATTGGTTTCGTTGAATTTGGACTAATGAGTAAAAAGTTATAGTCGTTTGAAAACCAGGGGCTGATCTATAAATAAAATCATCACAGATAGGTCCTTGGCCGAAAATAAAAGAAAAGGAAAACCCTACCAAACGCACGTTCGCTACAAAGACCAAAGCGATGAAAGTGTTCGCTCCGCGGGTTTAACTAGCGAACATTTGCTAATTAGAGGATACTGGTTCGAAAATAAGAGAAGAAATAAAAAAATAAAAACAAACATAATCTAATCCTAACCGTGGAAAAGAGATCGGACGACTGGGGTAACTCCGGGGCGTACCGTGGTGGTGGAGGTCAACGTCGTCGGAGACGACGGCGGCGGCGGCTTTGAGCGGCGGCGACTCCGGTGGTCCTCCGGCGTGGCCGAGGGGTCGGGAAGGAGCGGCACGATGCGGTGGTGACGACGGTGGTGGCGGTAGCGGTCGGGGGCGACGAAGTGGAGCGGGCAGTGGTGGCTGGATCTCGCCGGAGCGGCAGCTGCCGTGAGCGTGGCGAGAAGTGCGGCGGCGGCGCAAAGTGCAAGGAGGAGAGGAACGGGGCCCGGGTTTTATAGGTGGGGAGGAGGTGGCGTGGAGGAGGGGCAGGAGAGGCGGCGGGGAGAGGTCGTGCGGCGTACGGCAGTGGCGATGCCGTGCGGGCGGCGGAGTCCGGCGGGAGCTCGGGGACGGGCGCGGGGCGGCGCGCTGGGCTAGGCCTTGGCCTGGCAGGAGCTGGGCCGGCCCAGTTCGGCGGAGGGAAGTTTTTTTTAATTTTTTTTCACAGAACTAAAATAAAAAACATAATAACTAAAATATTATATAGGCATATAATATACCAAAATTTGCAGAAAAAGATTTTCTACAATATGGACATTTTTCTAGCATTACATAAAATACACATAAATTCTAATAATTCAAACAATGCTCCTGCTCCAATAAAATCCAATAAAGATCATTTTAAAAATACCAAAATGATTTCAAATAAATTTTTCTCCAATTTTCTAATGTAGGGAATCATGTTACCCTATTTTCCATGTATTTTGTTTTTGGAGAAAAATAATTTGAATAAAACTCAAATAACTCCAAATTGAAAAAAAATTCCAAAAGGACTTCGAATTTGATCCTTTTAACTTCCAACTCATATTTCATATATTTTGAAGAAGTCATTTTATCTTCTCTCATGAAAATCATTGAGTTGCTTGAAGTTTCTGAATTAAAAATATTTCCAAATGAAATTCAAATCTTTTCAAAACCCTTTTCATTTATTTAAATGGAAGAAGTCATGTCATCTTCTCTCGAGGGTTTTGTATTTGAAAAGAATTTGAATTCACGGAGATCAAAATGCAAAAGGTGAGAGTTTGGGAAAGTCCTTTTATTCCCTCTCATTTAACTTTCAAAAAGTTTTGAATTTCAATCAATTTTAGTCAATCAATCAAACAGTCAATCAAATCTATCTATTTAATATAACATTCCAAAATTTAGAATTTTGGGATGTTACAGATGTCGTCCTGATGAATCGTTGACCGAATCCAGTCGCCCCGGATCCAGCCGCGCGGCAGGCCGGACCTCGACGAAGATCCGCCCCGGCTGGACTTCTTCCCCTTCGCCTTTGCCGTCGCCTTCTTCGCGTGTTCCAAGGCCACCGTCTTCTCCTTCCCCATGGCAGCGGGCGGAGCTCGAACAGAGCGGCGGCCCCGGGAGCAGAGAGAGGTGGCGGATAAAATGGGGGAGAAAGAGGAAGAATGGGAACGCACTATGCAAAAACCCCGATCCAGCACCTTATATGAGGTCACTTCCAAGTGGCTGACTGATACGTCTCCAACGTATCTATAATTTTTTATTGTTCCATGCTATTATATTGTCAACCTTGGATGTTTTATATGCATTTATATGCTATTTTATATGATTTTTTGGACTAACCTATTAACCCAGAGCCCAGTGCCAGTTTTTGTTTTTCCCTTGTTTCAGGGTTTCGAAGAAAAGGAATATCAAACGGAGTCCAAATGGAATGAAACCTTCAGAAAAGTTATTTTTGGAAAGAAAGCAATACAGGAGACTTGGAGTGCATGTTAGGGGATCAACGAGGAAGCCACGAGGCAGGGGGCGCGCCCACCCCCCTGGGCGCGCCCTCCACCCTTGTGGGCCCCTCGTGGCTCCCCTGATGTATTTCTTCTGCCTATATATATATCCATATACCCTAAAATGATCGGGGAGCACAATAGATCGGGAGTTCCGCCGCCAGAAGCCTCCGTAGCCACCGAAAACCAATCTAGACCCGTTCGGGCACCCTGCCGGAGGGGGCAATCTCTCTCCGGTGGCCATCTTCATCATCCCGATGCTCTCCATGACGAGGAGGGAGTAGTTCACCCTCGGGGCTGAGGGTATGTACCAGTAGCTATGTGTTTGATCTCTCTCTCTCTCTCTCTCTCTCTCTCTCTCTCTCTCGTGTTCTTGAGGTGATACGACCTTGATGTATCGCAAGCTTTGCTATTATAGTTGGATCCTATGATGTTTCTCCCCCTCTACTCTCTTGTAGTGAATTGAGTTTTTCCTTTGAAGTTATCTTATCGGATTGAGTCTTTAATGATTTGAGAACACTTGATGTATGTCTTGCCGTGCGTATCTGTGGTGACAATGGGATATCACGTGATTCACTTGATGTATGTTTTGGTGATCAACTTGCGGGTTCCGCCCATGAACCTATGCATAGGGGTTGGCACACGTTTTCGTCTTGACTCTCCGGTAGAAACTTTGGGGCACTCTTTGAGGTTCTATGTGTTGGTTGAATAGATGAATCTGAGATTGTGTGACGCATATCGTATAATCATACCCACGGATACTTGAGGTGACATTGGAGTATCTAGGTGACATTAGGGTTTTGGTTGATTTGTGTCTTAAGGTTTTATTCTAGTACGAACTCTAGGGCTATTTGTGACACTTATAGGAATAGCCCAACGGATTGATTGGAAAGAATAACTTTGAGGTGGTTTCGTACCCTACCATAATCTCTTCGTTTGTTCTCCGCTATTAGTGACTTTGGAGTGATTCTTTGTTGCATGTTGAGGGATAGTTATGTGATCCAATTATGTTATTATTGTTGAGAGGTCTTGCACTAGTGCAAGTATGAACCCTAGGCCTTGTTTCAACGCATTGCAATACCGCTTACGCTCACTTTTATCATTAGTTACCTTGCTATTTTTATAATTTTAGATTACAAAAACCTTTATCTACTATCCATATTGCACTTGTATCACCATCTCTTCGCCGAACTAGTGCACCTATACAATCTACCATTGTATTGGGTGTGTTGGGGACACAAGAGACTCTTTGTTATTTGGTTGCAGGGTTGCTTGAGAGAGACCATCTTCATTCTACGCCTCCTACGGATTGATAAACCTTAGGTCATCCACTTGAGGGAAATTTGCTACTGTCCTACAAACCTCTGCACTTGGAGGCCCAACAACGTCTACAAGAAGAAGGTTGTGTAGTAGAAATCAAGCTCTTTTCTGGCACCGTTGCCGGGGAGGTGAGTGCTTGAATGTATATCTTTAGATCTTGCAATAGAATCTTTTTGTTTCTTGTTTTAGCACTAGTTTAGTTTATAAAAGAAAATTACAAAAAAATGGAATTGAGTCTACCTCATACGCTTCATCTTTTTAATATCTTTCGTAAGTATGATGGAAAGGAAAATTGTGCTCAAATGCTAGAAGAAGAATGCATTAAAATGTTTGGCACTAAATCTTTGAGTGATGAGCATGATGGCAATGTTGTTACTATGAACTCCTTGAATATCCATGGTACTAATAATGATTGCACTAGTTATGATGAAAATGTCTCATATAAACATGTCAATTTTTGTGGAGTGCATTGGGTTTGTAAGTACACACCAAATAGGGAAGATAGATATTGCAAGAGGCATCAGTACTTAGAAACTAAATTGTTGCAAGAAAGGCTAGATGATTGTGCTGAAAATTTAAATTTTCTTGGCCGTACTTGTGGACTTTGCAATGAACAGGGTCATTTATCTATCCGATGCAAATTGCTTCATGATCTAATCGTGTCCAAAAATTGTGATGACTTGATTTCCCTTGCACATTATAATGAACTCAGTTTGCTTATGGGTTACGAAGAAATGAAATGTATAACTAAGCATCTTCCAGAATTTGCCCATTATAAACTTCTTGGTTTTGATCTAGAGTAAATTTATATGTATTGTGCGGTGAATTGTATTGAAAATCCTTATATTGCCAACTACATAAAGAAAAGAAAACAAATAGAAGATGAAGAGAATACTAATGAAAGGGAAGAGACTTCCCAATATCCTCCTATTATTTCTTATGATGGATCAGGTAACAAGGAGAAGCCTTCTATTCAACCAATCTCATTAATAAGGAGCTCCAAAAAGATGATTGAACCCACACATGATGTGGTGAAGAATAAGAAAAGAAAAAGGAAGAGAGATTCGATGGACTATGGAATAAGGAGGGGCAAGAACCTAAGCTTGGGGATGCCCAAGGCACCCCAAGGTAATATTGATAACCCACAAGTATAGGGGATCGCAACAGTTTTTGGTAAGTAAGAGTGTCGAACCCAACGAGGAGCTAAAGACAGAACAAATATTCCCTCAAGTTCTATCGACCACCGATACAAATCTACGCACGCTTGATGGTCGCTTTACCTAGAACAAGTATGAAACTAGAAGTACTTTGTAGGTGTTGTTGGATAGGTTTGCAATATAATAAAGAGCAAGTAAATAAAAAGTAGGGGTTGTTGTGAGTAAAGAAGCAATAAAGTAAATATAGCAAGTGTGGAAAAGTGGTGGTAGGAGTTGAGAAATTGCCCATAAGCAATTGACTACTTTACTAGACCGATAACAAGTATTATGTGGGAGAGGCCACTGCTAGCATGTCATCCCTGACTTGGAATTCTATGCACTTATGATTGGAACTATTAGCAAGCATCCGCAACTACTAACGTTCATTAAGGTAAAACCCAACCATAGCATTAAGATATATTGGTTCCCCTTCAATCCCGTATGCATCAATTTCTATGCTAGGTTGAAGCTTCTGTCACTCTTGCCCTCCAATACATAGTCCTATCAACATACAACTAACCCTATGGTGTGATCCATGCGCGCGCTCATATGATGGGCACCAAAGGACAACAACATAACCACAAGCAAATTAAATCAATCATAGCAATTCATCAACCACCGATAGGACAACTAAAATCTACTCATACATCATAGGATGGCAACACATCATTGGATAATAATATGAAGCATAAAGCACCATGTTCAAGTAGAGGGTACAGCGGGTTGTGGGAGAGTGGACCGCTATAGATAGAGGGGGGAAGGTGATGGAGATGTTGGTGAAGATGGTGTAGGTGTTGGAGTAGATCGCGGTGATGATGATGATGGCCGCGGCAGCGTTCCGGCGCAACCGGAAGAGAAGGGGAGAGGGGGGCCCTTCGTCTTCTTCTTCCTTGACTTCCTCCCTAGATGGGAGAAGGGTTTCTCCTCTGGTCCTTGGCCTCCATGGGATGGGAGGGTCGAGAGTCCCTCTGAAATTGGATCTGTCTCTCTGTCTCTCTCTGTTTCTGCGTTCTCAGATTCTATCCTTTCACCGTTTCCTATATTCCCGGAGATCCGTAACTCCGATTGGGCTGAAATTTTAACATGATCTCTATTTGGATATTAGCTTTCTTGCAGCGAAAAAAGGGAACCAACCGCCTTACGGGGTGGCCACGAGGGTCAGGGGCGCGCCTGCCCCCCTGCCTCGTGGACCCCTCGGGCACCGTCTCGCGTGGATTTTTCTTCCCCAAAATCATATATATTCCAAAAAAATCTCCGTCAGTTTTTATCCCGTTTGGACTCCGTTTGATATGGATATTTTGCGAAACAAAAAACATGCAACAAACAGGAACTGGCACTGGGCACTGGATCAATATGTTAGTCCCAAAAATAGTATAAAAAGTTGCCAAAAGTATATGAAAGTTGTAGAATATTGGCATGAAACAATAAAAAATTATAGATACGACGGAGACGTATCAGCATCCCCAAGCTTAATTCCTACTCGTCCTCGAGTAGGTAAATGATAAAAAAGATAATTTTTGATGTGGAATGCTACCTAGCATAATCTTGATCACATATCTAATCATGGCATGAATATTAAGACACGAGTGATTCAAAGCAATAGTCTATCATTTGACATAAAAACAATAATACTTCAAGCCTACTAATAAAGCAATCATGTCTTTTCAAAATAACATGGCCAAAGAAAGTTATCCCTACAAAATCATATAGTCTGGCTATGCTCCATCTTCACCACACAAAATATTCAAATCATGCACAACCCCGATGACAAGCCGAGCAATTGGTTCATACTTTTTAACGCGCTTCAGCTTTTTCAACCCTCACACAATATATGAGCATGAGCCATGGACATAGCACTATAGGTGGAATAGAATATGACGGTGGAGGTTGTGTGGAGAAGATAAAAAGGGAGAAAGTCTCACATCGACGCGGCTAATCAATGGGCTATGGAGATGCCCATCAGTTGATGTCAATGTGAGGAGTAGGGATTGCCATGCAACAGATGCACTAGAGCTATACGTATATGAAAGCTCAAACTGAAACTAAGTGGGTGTGCATCCAACTTGCTTGCTCATGAAGACCTAGGGCATTTAAGGAATCCCATCGTTGGAATATACAAGCCAAGTTCTATAATGAAAAAGTTTCACTAGTATATGAAAGTGATAACTCAAGAGACTCTCTATATGAAGAACATGGTGCTACTTTGAAGCACAAGTGTGCTAAAAGGATAGTAACATTGCCCCCTTTTCTTTTATTTTCTTTTCTTTTTTTTGGCGGGTTTCTTTGGCCCCCTTTTTTTATTTAGGCTTCTTTGGCCTCTTTTTTTTGGGGCAATGCTCTAATAATGATGATCATCACACTTTTATTTACTTACAACTCAATATTACAACTCGATACTAGAACAAAGGTATGACTCTATATGAATGCCTCCGGCGGTGTACCGGGATGTGCAATGATCTAGCATAGCAATGACATCAAAAAACGGACAAGCCATGAAAACATCATGCTAGCTATCTTACGATCATGCAAAGCAATATGACAATGAATGCTCAAGTCATGTATATGATGATGAAGGAAGTTGCACGGCAATATATCTCGGAATGGCTATGGAAATGCCATAATAGGTAGGTATGGTGGCTGTTTTGAGGAAGATATAAGGAGGCTTATGTGTGACAGAGCTTATCATATCACGGGGTTTGGATCCACCAGCGAAGTTTGCACCAACTCTCGAGGTGAGAAAGGGCAATGCACGGTACCGAAGAGGCTAGCAATGATGGAAGGGTGAGAGTGCGTATAATCCATGGACTCAACATTAGTCATAAAGAACTCACATACTTATTGCAAAATTTTATTAGCCCTCGAAGCAAAGTACTACTATGCATGCCCCTAGGGGGATAGATTGGTAGGAAAAGACCATCGCTCGTCCCCGACCGCCACTCATAAGGAAGACAATCAATAAATACATCATGCTCCGACTTTGTTACATAACGGTTCACCATACGTGCATGCTACGGGAATCACAAACCTCAACACAAGTATTTCTACTAATCCACAACTACCCACTAGCATGACTCTAATATCACCATCTTTATATTGCAAAACTATTGCAAGGAATCAAACATATCATATTCAGTGATCTACAAGTTTTATGTAGGATTTTATGACTAACCATGTGAATGACCAGTTCCTGTCATCTCTCTAAATAGATATAAGTGAAGCAAGAGAGTTTAATTCTTTCTACAAAAGATATGCCCACACTCTAACAAATATAAGTGAAGCAAAAGAGCATTCTACAAATGGCGGTTTTCTATGTAAAGAGAAATAGGCAATCCAAACTTCAAATGATATAAGCGAAGCACATAAAGCATTCTATAAAGCCATACTCAAAAGATATAAGTGAAGTGCAATGAGAATTGTATAAATCAACCAAGGACTATCTCATACCAGCATGGTGCATAAAACAAATATGAAAACTAAATGCAAAAGACGCTCCAAGATTGCACATATCGCATGAACGAAACGAATCCGAAAACATACCGATACTTCTTGAAGAAAGAGGGGATGCCTTCCGGGGCATCCCCAAGCTTAGACGCTTGAGTCTCCTTGAATATTTACTTGGGGTGCCTCGGGCATCCCCTAGCTTGATCTCTTGCCTCTCTTCCTTCTTCTCACATCGAGACCTTCTCGATCATCGAACACTTCATCCACACAAAACTTCAACAGAAAACTCGGTAAGATCCGTTAGTATAATAAAGCAATCACTACTCTAAGTACTGTTGCAAACCAATTCATATTTTGTTTTTGCATTGTGTCTACTGTAATATAACTTTTCCATGGCTTAATCCACTGATAAAAATCGTTAGTTTCATCAAAACAAGCAAACTATGCATCAAAAACAGAATCTGTCTAAAACAGAACAGTCTGTAACAATCTGAACATTCACCATACTTCTGATACTTGAAAACTTCTACCAAAATTAGTAAAAATAAACAATTTGTATAGGAAGACAGTGCAAGAAGAATCAGAACCGTTTGACGTTCCAACTAAAAATGTAAAATCGCGCACTACAGCCAAAGTTTCTGTCCTACACCGTACAAACTATCAAGCAAATGTAAACATCCTAAAGGCAAACCTTGGCACATTATTTTTATTTCTAAACTTTATAACAGCACACAACAGAAATAAATGACTCTCTAAAACTTTTGGGTTGTCTCCCTGGCAGCGCTTTCTTTAAAGCCATTAAGCTAGGCATATAGTGCTCAAGTAGTGAATCCACCCGGATCCCAAGGTATATCAAAGCCAATTTTAATTAGCAATTATTTGGCATTTAGTAGTGAGCACAAAGCAACATATATCATGCAACAACAAAGTCTAACTCTCTTCCTATGCATCGGCATGTCATAAAAGAACAATTCATGCACACAAAGTAAAGACAAATGCATAGCATAAGCAGTTTCTTGCAATTTTATCATATTGGAAACATAGAGAGGTGGAGATATAGTTCCTCTCTCATAATAATTGCAAGTAGGAGCAGCAAGCACATGCATATTATATTCATCAAAATCATCATGTGCAATGGTAAAAGGCAACCCATCAATATAATCCTTAATAAGGGCAAACTTCTCCGATATAGTGTAGTCGGGAGAATTCAAAAGGATAATAGGACTATCATGTGTGGGTGCAATAGCAACAATTTCATGTTTAACATAAGGAAGTATAGCAAGTTCATCTCCATAAGCATAATTCATATTGGCATCTTGGCCACAAGCATAGCAAGCATCATCAAAAAGGGATATTTCAAGAGAATCAACGGGATCATAACAATCATCATAGCAATCATCCTTCGATAAGCATGAGGGAAATTAAACAATGTATGAGTTAAAGAGTTACTCTCATTAGAATGTGGGCACGGGCAGCTAATCCGCTCTTCCTCCTTTTGTTCTTTGCTCTCCTCCTCATATTTTTCATCCAATGAGCTCACAGTTTCATCAATTTCTTCTTCCATAGACTCCTATAAAATATTGGTCTCTTCTTGGACAGCGGGGTAGTCCTCTATCTGGTTCAACATAGGCATTAGAAGCATAATTATCATAGCAATATTTAAGTATGTCAAAATTTTCAGATTTGTAAAGAGTAGCATCATATGTTTCAATCAAAGAAGCAATTTCATAAGCACCCTTAAAAGCAACAAATTCTTCAATTTGTTGAACATCATAGTAACTATAAACACCCTTAGCATACGAAGATACGATTCCATTATCACTAAACTCACATTGATAGGGAAGGTGTTTCTTAGGGTTTTCAGAACAACAAGTAATATCATATATTTTGCGTAAATTCCAAGCATAGCATTGCAAACGATGAATTTGACCCAGTAAAATTTCCCCTTATTCAGATATCCGGTGTCGCGCATAACAAGCATGCTCATCTAAAGATTTGCCCTCAACTAAGCTAGTTGGGGTTTCAGCACGAGCACATAGGGATCGAAGATGATCCAAGTAATAAGCTTCAGCAGTGTGATAGATTTTGAGTGGTTCTTCAACCATTGGTTTAGTAGGTACAACTAAATTTTTTGGTATTTTGCGTTTCCTACCCATAACTAAAGATAGGAAAGCACTACGAACAACAAATAAAAATTACTTAGTGATAAAGCAAACAAGCACACACGAGAATATTCACCCCACGCTATTGCTCCCCGGCGATGGTGCCAGAAAAAGGTCTTGATAACCCACAAGTATAGGGGAGCACAACAGTTTTTGATAAGTAAGAGTGTCGAACCCAACGAGGAGCTAAAGGCAGAACAAATATTCCCTCAAGTTCTATCGACCACCGATACAACTCTACGCACGCTTGATGTTCGCTTTACCTAGAACAAGTATGAAACTAGAAGTACTTTATAGGTGTTGTTGGATAGGTTTGCAAGATAATAAAGAGCAAGTAAATAAAAAGTAGGGGCTTTTGTGATTAAAGAAGCAATAAGGTAAATATAGAAAGTGTGGAAAAGTGGTGGTAGGAGTTGCGAAATTGCCATAAGTAATTGACTACTTTACTAGACCGATAACAAGTATTATGTGGGAGAGGCCACTGCTAGCATGTCATCCCTGACTTGGAATTCTATGCACTTATGATTGGAACTATTAGCAAGCATCCGCAACTACTAACGTTCATTAAGGTAAAACCCAACCATAGCATTAAGATATATTGGTCCCCCTTCAATCACGTATGCATCAATTTCTATGCTAGGTTGAAGCTTCTGTCACTCTTGCCCTCCAATACATAGTCCTATCAACATACAACTAACCCTATGGTGTGATCCATGCACGCGCTCATATGATGGGCACCAAAGTACAGCAACATAACCACAAGCAAATTAAATCAATCATAGCAGTTCATCAATCACCGATAGGACAACAAAAATCTACTCAGACATCATAGGATGGCAACACATCATTGGATAATAATATGAAGCATAAAGAACCATGTTCAAGTAGAGGGTACAGCGGGTTGCGGGAGAGTGGACCGCTATAGATAGAGGGGGGAAGGTGATGGAGATGTTGGTGAATATGGCATAGGTGTTGGAGTAGATCGCGGTGATGCTGATGATGGCCACGACAGCGTTCCGGCACCACCGAAAGAGAAGGGGAGAGGGGGCCCCTTCGTCTTCTTCTTCCTTGACCTCCTCCCTAGATGGGAGAAGGGTTTCCCCTCTGGTCCTAGACCTCCATGGCATGGGAGGGGCGAGAGCCCCTCCGAGATTGGATCTGTCTCTCTGTCTCTCTCTGTTTCTGCGTTCTCAGATTCTACCCTTTCACCTTTTCTTATATTCCCGGAGATTCGTAACTCCAATTGGGCTAAACTTTTAACACGATCTCTATCCGGATATTAGCTTTATTGCAGCGAAAGAAGGGCACCAACCGCCTTACGGGGTGGCCACGAGGGTCAGGGGCGCCCCCTGCCTCGTGGCCCCCTCGGGCACCGTCTCGCGTGGATTTTTCTTCCCAAAAATCATATATATTCCAAAAAAAATCTCCGTCAGTTTTTATCCCGTTTGGACTCCGTTTGATATGGATATTCTACGAAACAAAATACAGGCAACAAACAGGAACTGGCACTTGGCACTGGATCAATATGTTAGTCCCAAAAATAGTATAAAAAGTTGCCAAAAGTATATGAAAGTTGTATAATATTGGCATGGAACAATCAGAAATTATAGATACGACAGAGACGTATCAAATATTCAAGGACAACCAAAAGCCTAAGCTTGGGGATGCCCTAGAAGGCATCCCGTCTTTCGTCTTCGTTCATCGGTAACTTTACTTGGAGCTATTGATACGTCTCCAACGTATCTATAATTTTTTATTGCTCCATGCTATATTATCTATTGTTTTGGACTATATTGGGCTTTATTTTCCACTTTTATATTATTTTTGGGACTAACCTATTAACCGGAAGCCAGCCCAGAATTGCTGTTTTTTGCGTGTTTCGGTGTTTGGAAGAAACGGAATTTCAAACGGAGTCCAAACGGAATGAAACCTTTGAGAACGTGATTTTCTCACCGAACGTGATCCAGGAGACTTGGACCCTACGCCAAGGCATCGGAGAGGCGGTCACGTGGGTGGGGGCGCCCCCCCCTAGGGCGCGCCCCCCTGCCTCGTGGGCCCCTCGATGCTCCACTGATGTACTCCTTCCTCCTATATATACCTACGTACCCCCAAACGAACGGATACAGAGCCAAAAACCTAATTCCACCGCCACAACTTTCTGTATCCACGAGATCCCATCTTGGGGCCTGTCCCGGAGCTCTGCCGGAGAGGGCCGTCATCACGGAGGGCTTCTACATCATCATAGCCTCTCCGATGAAGTGTGAGTAGTTTACCTCAGACCTTCAGGTCCATAGTTAGTAGCTAGATGGCTTCTTCTCTCTTTTTGGATCTCAATACAAAGTTCTCCCCCTCTCTTGTGGAGATCTATTCGATGTAATCTTCTTTTTGCGATGTGTTTGTTGAGACCGATGAACTGTGGGTTTATGATCAAGTCTATCTATGAATAATATTTGAATCTTCTCTGAATTCTTTTATGTATGATTGGTTATCTCTGCAAGTCTCTTCGAATTATCCGTTTGGTTTGGCCAACTAGATTTGTAGTTCTTGCCATGGGAGAAGTGCTTAGCTTTGGGTTCAATCTTGTGGTGTCCTTTCCCAGTGATAGAAGGGGCAGCAAGGCACGTATTGTATCGTTGCCATCGAGGATAACAAGATGGGGTTTATTTCATATTGCATGAATTTATCTCTCTACATCATGTCATCTTTCTTAAGGCATTACTCTGTTTTTAACTTAATACTCTAGATGCATGCTGGATAGCGGTCGATGAGTGGAGTAATAGTAGTAGATGCAGAATTGTTTCGGTCTACTTGTCACGGACGTGATGCCTATATACATGATCATGCCTAGATATTCTCATAACTATGCTCAATTCTGTCAATTGCTCAACAATAATTTGTTCACCCACCATAGAATACTTATGCTCTTGAGAGAAGCCACTAGTGAAACCTATGGCCCCCGGGTCTATTCTCTTCATATCAATCTCCATCACTTTAATCTTGCTTTGCTTTTTTACTTTGCCTTTACTTTTTACTTTGCATCTTTATACCAAAAATACCAAAAATATTATATCTATCAGATCTCACTCTCGTAAGTGACCGTGAAGGGATTGACAACCCCTAATCGCGTTGGTTGCGAGTAGCTGTTGTTTTGTGCAGGTACGAGGGACTTGAGCGTGGCCTCCTACTGGATTGATACCTTGGTTCTCAAAAACTGAGGGAAATACTTACGCTACTCTGCTGCATCATCCCTTCCTCTTCGGGGAAAACCAACGCAAGCTCAAGAGATAGCAAGAAGGATTTCTGGCGCCGTTGCCGGGGAGTCTATGCAAAAAGTTAACATACCAATTACCCATCACAATCCCTATCTCTCGCATTACATTATTTGCCATTTGCCTCTCGTTTTCCTCTCCCCCACTTCACCCTTGCCGTTTTATTCGCCCTCTCTCTCTATCCACCCTCTCTTGCCCGTTTGCCTTTTGTTTGCTCGTGTGTTGGATTGCTTGTTTGTCATGATGGCTCAAGATACTACCAAATTGTGTGACTTCACCAATACCAATAATAATGATTTCCTTAGCACTCCGATTGCTCCTCTTGCTAATACTGAATCTTGTGAAATCAATACTGCTTTGTTGAATCTTGTTATGAAAGATCAATTCGCCGGCCTTCCTAGTGAAGATGCCGCTACTCATCTGAATAGCTTCGTTGATTTATGTGATATGCAAAACAAAAAATATGTCGATAATGATGTCATTAAATTGAAGCTATTTCCTTTTTTGCTTAGAGATCGTGATAAAGCTTGGTTTTCGGCTTTGCCTAAAAATAGTATTGATTCTTGGAACAAGTGCAAAGATGCTTTTATCTCTAAGTATTTCCCTCCCACTGAGATCATCTCTCTTAGAAACGATATTATGAACTTTAAGCAACTTGATCATGAACATGTTGCACAAGCTTGGGAGAGAATGAAATTAATGATACGTAATTGCCCTACTCATGGTTTGAATTTGTGGATGATTATACAAAAAATTTATGCCGGATTGTATTTTGCTTCTAGAAATCTTTTAGATTCGGCCGCGGGAGGCACTTTTATGGAAATCACTTTAGGAGATGCTACTAAACTCCTAGATAATATTAAGGTTAATTATTCTCAATGGCATACTGAAAGATCTTCTAATAAAAAAGTGCATGCGATAGAAGAAATCAATGTTTTGAGTGGAAAGATGGATGAACTTATGAAATTATTTGCTACTAAGAGTGTTTCTTCTGATCCTAATGATATGCCTTTGTCTACTTTAATTGAGAATAATAATGAATCTATGGATGTGAATTTTGTTGGTAGGAATAATTTTGGTAACAACGCTTATAGAGGGAATTTTAATCCTAGGCCATATCCTAGTAATCCTTCTAATAATTATGGGAATTCCTACAACAGCTCTTATGGAAATTATAATAAGATGCCCTCTGAATTTGAGAATAGTGTTAAAGAGTTTATGAATTCACAAAAGAATTTTAATGCTTTGCTTGAAGAGAAATTGCTTAAAGTGGATGATTTGGCTAGGAACATTGATAAAATTTCTCTTGAGATTGATTCTTTAAAGCTTAGATCTATTCCTCCTAAGCATGATATCAATGAGTCTCTCAAAGCCATGAGAATTTCCATTGATGAGTGCAAGGAAAGAACCGCTAGGATGCGTGCTTCCAAAGATGCCTTTATTAAAGCGTGTTCTTCCAATTCCTATGAAAATCAAGATTAAGATCTAAAAGTTATTGATGTATCACCTATTAAACCTTTGTTTTGCAATACGAATCTTGATGAAACTGAATATGATCTTCCTTTACCTAGAAGGTGTTCTAAAAATTCGAAGTGTTTAGATCTTTATGATGAAATTGATGAAAGTGGGATTGAAAGAAATAAAAATCTAGATGTTGCTAAACCCACTATATTGGATTTCAAGGAATTTAATTATGGAATTTTATCTTTAATTGATTGTATTTCCTTGTTGCAATCCGTGCTAAATTCTCCACATGCTTATAGCCAACATAAAGCCTTCACCGGACATATTGTTGATGCCTTGATGCAATCTTATGAAGAAAAACTTGAGTTGAAAGCTTCTATCCCTAGAAAACTCTATGATGAGTGGGAACCAACTATTAAAATTAAAATTAAAGATCATGCGTTTTATGCTTTGTGTGATTTGGGTGCTAGTGTCTCTACTATTCCCAAGACTTTGTGTGATTTGCTAGATTTCCGTAATTTTGATGATTGCTCTCTAAACTTGCATCTTGCGGATTCTACCATTAAGAAACCTATGGGAAGGATTAATGATGTTCTTATTGTTGCAAATAGGAATTATGTGCCCGTAGATTTCATTGTTCTTGATATAGATTGCAATCCTTCTTGCCCTATTATTCTTGGTAGACCTTTCCTTAGAGCGGTTGGTGCGATTATTGATATGAAGGAAGGGAATATTAGATTCCAATTTCCATTAAAAAAGGGCATGGAACACTTTCCTAGAAAGAAAATAAAATTTCCATATGAAACTATCATGAGAGCCACTTATGGATTGCCTACCAAAGATGGCAATACATAGATCTATCCTCGCTTTTATGCCTAGCTAGGGGCGTTAAACGATAGCGCTTGTTGGGAGGCAACCCAATTTTATTTTTATTCCTTGCTTTTTTATCCTGTTTAGTAATAAATAAATTATCTAGCCTCTGTTTTGGTTGTGTTTTTGTGTTTAATTAGTGTTTGTGCCAAGTAGAACCGTTGGGAAGACTTGGGGAAAGTCTTGTTGAACTTGCTGTAAAAAACAGAAACTTTAGCGCTCACGAGAACTGCTGTCATTTTTATTTGAAGAGTAATATTTAGTTAATTATTTTTTAATATGATTAATAGATAAATTCCTCATGTCCAGCAATTTATTTTAGAATTTTTGGGGTTCCAGATCTTGCGCTAGCTACAGATTACTACAGACTGTTCTGTTTTTGACAGATTCTGTGTTTCGTGTGTTGTTTGCTTATTTTGATGAATCTATGGTTAGTAAAATAGTTTATAATCCATAGGGAAGTTGGAATACAGTAGGTTTAACACCAATATAAATAAATAATGAGTTCATTACAGTACCTTTAAGTGGTTTTGTTTTCTTTCGCTAACGGAGCTCACGAGTTTTCTACTTTAAGTTTTGTGTTGTGAAGTTTCCAAGTTTTGGGTGGATTCTTTTGATGGATTATGGAACAGGGAGTGGCAAGAGCCTAAGATTGGGGATGCCCATGGAACCCCCAAGATAATCCAAGGACACCAAAAAGTCAAAGCTTGGGGATGCCCCGGAAGGCATCCCCTCTTTCGTCCACTTCCATCGGTAATTTACTTGGAGCTATATTTTTATTCACCAACATGATATGTGTTTTGCTTGGAGCGTCTTGTATTATTTGTGTCTTTGTGTTTTAGTTTGCCACAATCATCCTTGCTGTACACACCTTTTGAGAGGGACATACATGAATTAAAATTTGATAGAATACTTTATGTGCTTCACTTATATCTTTTGAGCTAAGTAGTTTTGCTCTATGTGCTTCACTTATATCTTTTGAGCGTTATAATTATGCTCTATGTGCTTCACTTAGATATTTTAGAGCACGGTGGTGGATTTGTTTTAAAGAAACTATTGATCTCTCATGCTTCACTTAAATTATTTTGAGAGTCTTAATAGCATGGTAATTTGCTTAATAACAACATGCTTGGTATTCAATATTTGTGAAACTTTCTTTTGAGTGTGTTGGATACTAAGAAAAGTTGGATGCTTGATAATTGTTTTGAGACATGGAGGTAGTAATATCAAAGTCATTCTAGTAGAGTACTTGTGAATTTGAGAAGTGTTTGAGTTAAAGTTTGCAAGTCCCGTAGCATGCACGTATGGTAAACGTTATGCAACAAATTTGAAACATGAGGTGTTATTTGATTGTCCTCCTTATGAGTGGCGGCCGGGGACGAGCGATGGTCTTTTCCTACCAATCTATCCCCCTAGGAGCATGCGTGTAATACTTTGGTTTTTGATGGCTTGTAGATTTTTGCAATAAGTATATGAGTTCTTTATGACTAATGTTGAGTCCATGGATTATACACACTCTCACCCTTCCATCATTGCTAGCCTCTACGGTACCGTGCATTGCCCTTTCTCACATCGAGAGTTGGTGCAAACTTCGCCGGTGCATCCAAACCACGTGATATGATACGCTCTTTCACACATAAACCTCCTTATATCTTCCTCAAAACAGCCACCATACCTACCTATTATGGCATTTCCATAGCCATTCCGAGATATATTGCCATGCAACTTTCCACCATCCAGTTTATCATGACACATCCATCATTGTCATATTGCTTAGCATGATCATGTAGTTGACATAGTATTTGTGGCAAAGCCACCGTTCATTATTTTTTCATACTTGTCACTCTTGATTCATTGCATATCCCGGTACACCGCCAAAGGCATCCATATATAGTCATACTTTGTTTTAGAATCGAGTTGTAATCATTGAGTTGTAAATAAATAAAAGTGTGATGATCATCATTTAATAGAGCATTGTCCCAAAAAAAATAGAAAGGCCAAAGAAAAAAAAAGGCCCAAAAAAGGGGCAATACTACTATTCCTTTTTCCACACTTGTGCTTCAAAGTAGCACCATGTTCTTCATATAGAGAGTCTCTTGAGTTATCACTTTCATATACTAGTGGGAATTTTCATTATAGAACTTGGCTTGTATATTCCAACAATGGGCCTCCTCAAGTGCCCTAGGTCTTCATGAGCAAGCAAGTTGGATGCACACCCACTTAGTTTCTTTTGTTGAGCTTTCATACATTTATAGCTCTAGTGCATCCGTTGCATGGCAATCCCTACTCCTTGCATTAACATCAATTGATGGGAATCTCCATAGCCCATTGATTAGCCCCGTTCATGTGAGACTTTCTCCTTTTTTGTCTTCTCCACATAACCCCCACCATTATATTCTATTCCACCCATAGTGCTATATCCATGGCTCACGCTCATGTATTGCGTGAAAGTTTATGAGTTTGAAATTATTAAGGTATGAAACAATTGCTTGGCTTGTCATCGGGGTTGTGCATGATGAGAGCATTCTTGTGTGACGAAAATGGAGCATGACTAAACTATATGATTTTGTAGGGATAAAATTTCTTTGGCCATGTTACTTTAAGAAAACATAATTGCTTTGTTGGTTGACTTGAAGTATTATTATTCTTTATGTCAATATGAACTTTTATCTTGAATCTTCCTAATCTGAATATTAATACCACAATTAAGAAGATTTGCATTGAAATTATGCCAAGTAGCACTCCGCATCAAAAATTCTCTTTCTATCATTTACCTACTCGAGGACGAGCAGGAATTAAGCTCGGGGATGCCTGATACGTCTCCAACATATCTATAATTTTTGATTGCTCCATGCTATATTATCTATTGTTTTGGACTATATTGGGCTTTATTTTCCACTTTTATATTATTTTTGGGACTAACCTATTAACCGGAGGCCCAACCCGGAATTGCTGTTTTTTGCCTATTTCAGTGTTTCGAAGAAACGGAATATCAAACGGAATGAAACCTTCGGGAATGTGATTTTCTCACCAAACGTGATCCAAGAGACTTGGACCCTACGCCAAGGCATCAGAGAAGCGGTCACGAGGGTGGGGGCGCCCCCCTAGGGCGCGCCCCCTGCCTCGTGGGCCCCTTGATGCTCCACCGACGTACTCCTTCCTCCTATATATACCTACGTACCCCCAAACGAACGGATACAGAGCCAAAACCTAATTCCACCGCTGCAACTTTCTGTATCCACGAGATCCCATCTTGGGGCCGGTTCCGGAGCTCCGCCGGAGAGGGCCGTCATCACGGAGGGCTTCTACATCATCATAGCCTCTCCGATGAAGTGTGAGTAGTTTACCTCAGACCTTCGGGTCCATAGTTAGTAGCTAGATGGCTTCTTCTCTCTTTTTGGATCTCAATACAAAGTTCTCCCCCTCTCTTGTGGAGATCTATTCGATGTAATCTTCTTTTTGCGGTGTGTTTGTTGAGACCGATGAATTGTGGGTTTATGATCAAATCTATCTATGAATAATATTTGAATCTTCTCTGAATCCTTTTATGTATGATTGGTTATCTTTGCAAGTCTCTTCGAATTATCCGTTTGGTTTGGCCAACTAGATTGGTAGTTCTTGCCATGGGAGAAGTGCTTAGCTTTGGGTTCGATCTTGCGGTGTCCTTTCCCAGTGACAGAAGGGGCAGCAAGGCACATATTGTATCGTTGCCATCGAGGATAACAAGATGGGGTTTATTTCATATTGCATGAATTTATCTCTCTACATCATGTCATCTTGCTTAAGGCATTACTCTGTTTTTAACTTAATACTCTAGATGCATGCTGGATAGCGGTCGATGAGTGGATTAATAGTAGTAGATGCAGAATCGTTTCGGTCTACTTGTCACGGACGTGATGCCTATATACATGATCATGACTAGATATTCTCATAACTATGCTCAATTCTGTCAATTGCTCAACAGTAATTTGTTCACCCACCATAGAATACTTATGCTCTTGAGAGAAGCCACTAGTGAAACCTATGGCCCCCGGGTCTATTCTCTTCATATCAATCTCCATCACTTTAATCTTGCTTTTCTTTTTTACTTTTCCTTTACCTTTTTACTTTGCATATTTATACCAAAAATACCAACAATATTATATCTATCAGATCTCACTCTCGTAAGTGACTGTGAAGGGATTGACAACCCCTAATCGCGTTGATTGCGAGTAGCTATCATTTTGTGCCGGTATGAGGGACTTGAGCGTGGCCTCCTACTGGATTGATACCTTGGTTCTCAAAAACTGAGGGAAATACTTACGCTACGCTGCTGCATCATCCCTTCCTCTTCAGGGAAAACCAACGCAAGCTCAAGAGGTAGCAGCTATATTTTTATTCGCCACATGATATGTGTTTTGCTTGGAGCGTCATTTTATTTTCTTTTGTTTTGCTTGCTGTTTGAATAAAATACCAAGATCTGAAATTCTTTAATGTTAGAGAGTCTTCTTATAGTTGCATAATTATTCGACTACTCATTGATCTTCACTTATATCTTTCGGAGTAGTTTGTTGTTGCTCTAGTGCTTCACTTATATCTTTTTAGAGCACGGTGGTGGTTTTATTTTATAGAAATTAATGAACTCTCATGCTTCACTTATATCATTTTCAGAGTCTTTAGAACAACATGGTAGTTTGCTTTGGTTATGAAACTAGTCCTAATATGATGGGCATCCAAGATGGGTATAATAAAAACTTTCATATAAAGTGCATTGAATACTAAGAGAAGCTTGATACTTGATGATTGTTTTGAGATATGAAGATGGTGATATTAAAGTCATGCTAGTTGAGTAGTTGTGAATTTGAGAAATACTTGTGTTAAAGTTTGTGATTCACGTAGCATGCACATATGGTGAACCATTATGTGATGAAGTCGGAACATGATATATTTATTGATTGTCTTCCTTATGAGTGGCGGTCGGGGACGAGCGATGGTCTTTTCCTACCAATCTATCCCCCTAGGAGCATGCGCGTAGTACTTTGTTTCGATAACTAATAGATTTTTGCAATAAGTATGTGAGTTCTTTATGACTAATGTTGAGTCCATGGATTATACGCACTCTCACCCTTCCACCATTGCTAGCCTCTCTAGTACCGCGCAACTTTCGCCGGTACCATAAACCCACCATACATCTTCCTCAAAACAACCACCATACCTACCTATTATGGCATTTCCATAGCCATTCCGAGATATATTGCCATGCAACTTTCCACTGTTTCGTTTATTATGACACGCTCCATCATTGTCATATTGCTATGCATGATCATGTAGTTGACATTGTATTTGTGGCAAAGCCACCTTTCATAATTCTTTCATACATGTCACTCATGAGTCATTGCATATCCCGGTACACCGCCGGAGGCATTCATATAGAGTCATATCTTGTTCTAAGTATCGAGTTGTAATTCTTGAGTTGTAAGAAAATAAAAGTGTGATGATCATCATTATTAGAGCATTGTCCCAGTGAGGAAAGGATGATGGAGACTATGATTTCCCCACAAGTCGGGATGAGACTCCGGACAAAAAAAAGAGGCCAAAGAAGCCCAAATAAAAAAAAGAGGCCATAAAAAAAGAGACCCAAATAAAAAATATAAAAAAGAGAGAAAAAGAGAGAAGGGGCAATGCTACTATCCTTTTACCACACTTGTGCTTCAAAGTAGCACCATGATCTTCATGATAGAAAGTCTCCTATGTTATCACTTTCATATACTAGTGGGAATCTTTCATTATAGAACTTGGCTTGTATATTCCAATGATGGGCTTCCTCAAAATGTCTTAGGTCTTTGTGAGCAAGCGAGTTGGATGCATACCCACTTAGTTTCTTTTGTTGAGCTTTGATACACTTATAGCTCTAGTGCATCTGTTGCATGGCAATCCCTACTCACTCACATTGATATCTGACGATGGGCATCTCCATAGCCTGTTGATACGCCTAGTTGATGTGAGACTATCTTCTCATTTTTGTCTTCTCCACAACCACCATTCTATTCCACCTATAGTGCTATATCCATGGCTCATGCTCATATATTGCGTAAAGATTGAAAAAGTTTAAGAACATCAAAAGTATGAAACAATTGCTTGGCTTGTCATCGGGGTTGTGCATGATTTAAATATGTTGTGTGGTGAACATGGAGCATAGCCAGACTATATGATTTTGTAGGGATAGCTTTCTTTAGCCATGATATTTCGAGAAGACATGACTGCTTAGTTAGTATGCTTGAAGTATTATCATTTCTATGTCAATATTAAACTTTTGTCTTGAATCTTATGGATCTGAATATTCTTGCCACAATAAAGAAGAATTACTTAGAGAAATATGTTAGGTAGCATTCCATGTTTTTATCATTTACCTACTCGAGGACGAGCAGGAATTAAGCTTGGTGATGCTGATACGTCTCCAACGTATCTATAATTTTTGATTGTTCCATGCTATTATATTATCAACCTTGGATGTTTTATATGCATTTATATGCTATTTTATATGATTTTTGGGACTAACCTATTAACCCAGAGCCCAGTGCTAGTTTCTGTTTTTCCCTTCTTTCGGGGTTTCGAAGAAAAGGAATATCAAACGGAGTCCAAACGGAATGAAACCTTCGGAAAAGTTATTTTTGGAAAGAAAGCAATACAGGAGACTTGGAGTGCATGTCAGGGGATCAACGAGGAAGCCACGAGGCAGGGGGCGCGCCCACGCCCCTAGGCGCGCCCTCCACCCTCGTGGGCCCCTCGTGGCTCCCCTGATGTATTTCTTCTGCCTATATATATCCATATACCCTAAAACGATCGGGGAGCACAATAGATTGGGAGTTCCGCCGCCAGAAGCCTCCGTAGCCACCGAAAACCAATCTAGACCCGTTTTGGCACCCTGCCGGAGGGGGCAATCTCTCTTCGGTGACCATCTTCATCATCTCGGTGCTCTCCATGACGAGGAGGGACTAGTTCACCCTCGGGGCTGAGGGTATGTACCAGTAGCTATGTGTTTGATCTCTCTCTCTCTCTCTCTCTCGTGTTCTTGAGGTGATACGATCTTGATGTATCGCGAGCTTTGCTATTATAGTTGGATCCTATGATGTTTCTCCCCCTCTACTCTCTTGTAGTGAATTGAGTTTTCCCTTTGAAGTTATCTTATCGGGTTGAGTCTTTAATGATTTGATAACACTTGATGTATGTCTTGTCGTGCGTATCTGTGGTGACAATGGGATATCACGTGATTCACTTGATGTATGTTTTGGTGATCAACTTGCGGGTTCCACCCATGAACCTATGCATAGGGGTTGGCACACGTTTTCGTCTTGACTCTCCGGTAGAAACTTTGGGGCACTCTCTGAGGTTCTATGGGTTGGTTGAATAGATGAATCTGAGATTGTGTGACACATATCGTATAATCATACACACGGATACTTGCGGTGACATTGGGGTATCTAGGTGACATTAGGGTTTTGGTTGATTTCTGTCTTAAGGTGTTATTCTAGTACGAACTCTAGGGTTGTTTGTGACACTTATAGGAATAGCCCAACGGATTGATTGGAAATAATAACTTTGAGGTGGTTTCGTACCCTACCATAATATCTTCATTTTTTCTCCGCTATTAGTGACTTTGGAGTGATTCTTTGTTGCATGTTGAGGGATAGTTATGTGATCCAATTATGTTATTATTGTTGAGAGGACTTGCACTAGTGAAAGTATGAACCCTAGGCCTTGTTTCAACGCATTGCAATACCGTTTACGCTCACTTTTATCATTAGTTACCTTGCTGTTTTTATAATATCAGATTGCAAAAACCTTTATCTACTATCCATATTGCACTTGTATCACCATCTCTTCGCCGAACTAGTGCACCTATACAATCTACCATTGTATTGGGTGTGTTGGGGACACAAGAGACTCTTTGTTATTTGGTTGCAGGGTTGCTTGAGAGAGACCATCTTCATACTACGCCTCCTACGAATTGATAAACCTTAGGTCATCCACTTGAGGGAAATTTGCTACTGTCCTACAAACCTCTGCACTTGGAGGCCCAACAACGTCTACAAGAAGAAGGTTGTGTAGTAGACATCACTGACCAGTGGGCCCAGGCGATCCTACCAAATCCTGCAATAGTCGCGCGCGCGATACGTGGTGAAAAAGGTGGCGCGGTGATCGAGGCGGCCCTACCTAATCCAACACGATTACTGCGGCCTCCTTCGCCACGCGTGCTTCCCAAAATTCGAATCCCACAAGATCCGCGAGCAGCAGAGCAACCTGTCAGACGAAAGATTTTTCCCATATCAGCACTCGAAGCGTAGCAGTAAAAGTTCACTCGGCAGAACTAAGAATGGATCAAGGCGAATGAAAAAGAAGTTGAAGTCATCATGATTGCTCATTTGGTCCCAATCAGGCGCTTCCGAAGCGCGAAAAATTGAATCGGAGGTGTTCTCAACTCCTTCTCCACTTAAACCCTGAACCATTCAGGGGCTAATGATGAAGCTATGTACCTAGGGTAGGGTCATAGGCCTGACCTAGAGACCCTCCCCTAGGACACCATCCTAAAACCAGAAGCATTCGAGGGATAGCATCATCCACTCGACTATGAGACATTCCACTCGGAAGACTCAAAGTCACTCGACCACTATAAACACTCGACGGACAGAAGATCTAAAGTCACTCTGCACGACAACGGTCGGACGTTTACTTCATAGACTTAATAAGCATTTATGTCACTTTATTGCTAATGTTACCAGTAACGCCCCCCTCTTGATGTACCTTAAAACCCTTGTAACATGGGCTGGCTGGGTTCTGGGCGCACTCTATATAAGCCACCCCCCTTCACTGGCACAAGGGTTCGCACCCCCTGTAAACACACGCATACATAATCCAGTCGACCGCCTCCGGGCACCGAGACGTAGGGATGTAAGTTCCTCCGCAAAGAGCCTGAACTCGTAAAACTCACGTGTACAACTTCACCATAGCTAGGTTCTTGCCTCCTCATACCTACCCCCATGACACTATCACTCTTAGATTCATCACAGGAGGCGAGCCAGAGCGGCACCACGTGACGTTAAAACACTCACGGAGGAGACGACCGTCGGACCGTTACGTTTCTGAGTGATTTCGTGTGGGACTCGAATGTCAGTCTGACGTGGCGGACGCGTCCGGACCACCCGATATCTACACCAGATTTGAGATAGATATGAGGTGTGTCGGTCAGCCTGCGCGTTTGAGGTCGGTTGGGTTTTTTTTTGATCGATCTGTGACCGGGCCGCCCGTCCGGGCGTTTGAGACTAGTTTAAGGCGCCCGATTGTAGATGCTCTGAATCCTAGCAATTCCGCTAGCCGGTCTAGTAAATCCGGAAGGAAGAAGTAATATAAACCGATGGATGCATCTCATGCACAAAGAAGTTAATGTTCTAATAGGGTCCCCTTTTTTACCCCCTTAGCCGGCGAATGTTCGCCAGGAGGGGTGGCATTTGTGAACGGTTTTTCTGGCAGTTTTAGTTGTGAAGGATGACCGTTTTTTCAGAGCGACATGATAGTTTTTCTCAGGGAAGGCAACTTTTCTTTCAAACTGCGAAGTTTGATATCGTCTCAAAACTAAAATAACCATCAAAATGGGTTCATTTGCCATCACTCTTCTAGCGAACATCAACTAGGTAAGATTTTCGTTTTTTACAGAACATGGCAACACAGGGATGAGATGAATTTTTTTTCAACGAAAGGGGTGGTTAATGGGTGTCCCACCGCATAGCGCATGCTATAGCAGCATCTTTTTGGTTAGCAAGCCAATTGTCAGGTGGTTGGTGCGACATATGCCAACGGGTGGCTTATCATTGTGGGAGCCAATAAAACATCGCTGGTGCCTGGAAACAGGATAAGGCGAAGACATGCACACCGACGGATCTTACCCAGCTTCAGGGCTCTCCTTGGAGATAACACCCCTACTGCTGCTCTGCGAGGTCTCCGCATGGTCACTAGATCAACAAATAGCTACAAGAGGCTCCTTGAGCTGTTCGGTGAAAGGATGAAGAAGGGCAAGGCTAGCCTGCTTCTCCTCTCGATGTGGTGTCTAGAACTACTGGAAAAAGGATCCCCCTGCATGGTTGCCCTGGGGGGTTTATATAGGCCTACCCCCCAGGGGTACAATGGTAATCTGGCTGGGCATGGGTCCCAGCCGTCTGTGTCTATGCTGGCCGGCTTCTCCGCCGACCGATGAGCCCGCCTACTGGTGGACCCCGCTGGCTGCCGGCCTTCTGGTCGACAGGCCGGTCCCACCGCTCGGGGGTCTTGTCGGAGGCTGGTTACTATTGCCTCGCCTATGGTGATGAGGGCTTTGTCGTGGTAAGCATGGCTACAGTGCTGCCGCCGGGCGGCTTATTGCTGCAGCCTTACCTCGCCTTATCTCCTTAATGAGGCACCTCCTTCGAGGAAGTGAACTAGCCGACTACTGGGAGTCGGCCATACCCCAGGCCGACTGGGAGAGGCTTGGCCTGTAACGCCCTCGATGCGGCTATAGCTCCTACGTGTCGAGGCATGACTTAGAGGCATAACCGCATTGAAAGCAATGTCGCAAGTTAGGCAATCATCGCAACATCCCATGTAATATAGATAATAAAAGGGGAGAAACATAGTTGGCTTACACTCGCCACGTCAATCAAAGTACATAAATAGTATTACAACATTCAAACACTCATGGCCCGACTATGGCGCCAAAATAAAAGATCAACCCAACATGCAACACGGTCCCGATCGCCCCAACTGGGCACCACTACTGATCATCAGGAAAGGAAACGTAGTAACATTGAGAGTCCTCGACGAACTCCCACTTGAGCTCGAGCGCGTCACCTGGAGCAGAATCATCAAGCCCTGCATCTGGTGTAATAGTAATCTGTGAGCCACAGGGACTCAGCAATCTCGCACCCTCGCGATCAAGACTATTCAAGCTTATAGGTAAGGCAAGGTAAATATGTGAAGTTGCGCCAAGCGACTAGCATATATGGTGGCTAACCTGTTCGCAAAAGAGAGCGGGAAGAGAGGGCAAAGCGTGAATGAGTAACTAGAGGGAAACCTACGGCAAGCATTACTCCAACACCGTGTTCACTTCCCGGACTCCGCCGAGAAGAGACCATCACGGTAACTCACACAGTTGATTCATTTTAATTAAGTTAAGGTTCAAGTTATCTACAACCGAACATTAACAAATTCCCATCTGCCCATAACCGCGGGCACGGCTTTCGAAAGTTCAAATCCCTGCAGGGGAGTCCCAACTTAGCCCATGACAAGCTCTCACGGTCAACGAAGGAATAGACCTCCTCCCGAGACATTCCGATCAGACTCGGTATCCCGGTTCTATAAGACAACTCCGACAATGGTAAAACAAGTCCAGCAACACCACCCGATGTGCCGACAAATCCCGATAGGAGCTGCACATTTCTCGTTCTCAGGGCACACCGGATAAGCTAAGCGTACGGGAGCCAACATAACCCAAGTTGCCAAGGGACGGCCCCGCACGCTGCTCTAGGTTGGACCAACGCTCAGAGGAGCACTGGCCCGGGGGTTTAAAATAAGATGACCCTTGAGTCCGCGAAACCCAAGGGAAAAGGCTAGGTGGCAAATGGTAAAACCAAGGTTGGGCATTGCTGGAGGAGTTTTATTCAAGGTGGACTCTCAAGGGGTTCCCACTATCACCCAACCGCGTAAGGAACGCAAAATCCGGGAACATAACACCGATATGACGGAAACTAGGGCGGCAAGAGTGGAAAAAAACACTAGGCGAGAGGCCGAGCCTTCCACCCTTTACCAAGTATATAGATGCATTAAGATAACAAGATAATATAATGATATCCCAACAAGTAAATAATGTTCCAACAAGGAACGGTCTCTAATCTTCAACTGCAACTAGCAACGCTATAAGAGGGGCTGAGCAAAAGCGGTAACATAGCCAATCAACGGTTTGCTAGGACATGGTGGGTTAGAGGTTTGACATGGCAATTTTGGAGGCATGATAATCAAGTGGTAGTCATCGTAGCATAGGATAGCAAAAGAGCGACCATCTAGCAAAGCAAAGATAGTAGTGATTTCGAGGGTATGATCATCTTGCCTGCAAAGTTGTCAGAGTTGACTAGATCCTCGAAAGCAAACTCAACGGGCTCCTCGTTAGCGAACTCGTCTCCCGGCTCTACCCAAACAAGACAAACAAGCAACAAGGACACAATCAACCACATGCAAAGCTCAAACAATATGATGCAAAGATGGTATGCTATGCGGGATGCGATATGTGATGCATATGCAAGATTTGACAAGGAAAGAATGAACCTGGCCACAACTTGGTAATCCAAGTGTGCCACTGGAAAGGTGAGATGAAATCACTTGAAAACTATATAAAGATCGCCGGAATCGGAGTTACGGTTTGGAAATCGCAAGCAATTCAAATATGGCCACGTTCTGCGATTTACAGCAAGTAGCCATCTAGATGCAACAAGACGAACATGCTACAGCACTCAAACATGACAACCAAATACATGGCAGGGATCCATTCATGATGCTTAACAAAAGATGAACACTGAGCTATGGCCAATTCATCCATTAACAGGTTCAAACAAGTATGGCAAAAAGGCAATTGGCAAACAGATTTCAGACTTAGTGAAATTAACACTTGTCTGGAATTTCAGATCAGGTAGCACACTTTGAAGCATGAAAACTATATGCTACAGGACCTGAACATGGCAAAGTAAAGCATGGCATGGAGCTACTCAAAGAGCTTAACAAAAGTCCCTTAGTGACCTTGAGCCAAAAGGGATCAGAAAATACATTTGCAAGCATGTGAACATGGCAAAAACATAATCAGTTCACAGACTTAGAGAAAAACTGGAGCATGCAAAACAGATATCAAGTAGGCATGTTTACGAGCTCGATGCACTCACTACAGAGCAAGTCATGACAATCTAAGCATACACCCATCAAGAATACACATTATACAAGCTAGACATGGCAAGAACAATAACATAGCATGCACGGATCAACTACAACATCCTCGGCAAAATCGCTAACAAGTAGACAATCTGCCCAGATTCACGAAATGACAAAAGTAGATATCGATTGACTCAAGCTAGGGTGCTCCATAATTGCAAACAAAGACATGGATGGATAGAGCACTACAAGATTAACAAAACATCCTTACTGATCATCCACAAAAGAGACACGGATCACTAGGAAACAACATGAACATATGGCATATTGAGATAAACAGGTCAAGGACTTAGTGGAAATGCTAAGTCCCTAAAATCAGCATTAACGAATGCTCCACTTTGCAAGCTTGTGCTAGTCACCACACACATCACAAAAATACATGGGTTGCACCTCTGGATAGGTGGCAAAACATATAACAAAACACATGTAGAGCTCAGGGGCATATCATGCACACAATAATCATGGCAAAAATGACAAATATCTAATTGGAGCAGCAAATCTGACAATTATCTCAAATAGCACTCTTCTAACAGCATTTCGGGCACCAAGATGAACTCAAATGAAAATGATGCAATGAGATGAAATGATGTGCTCTCTAAGACGAACATTTTGATATGCTATATGCCCAAAATGGAGCTACGGATGCAGAGATACGATGCGATGAACAAGGGTAAAATATTAGGGTTTCGGGGATAAAAAGTCAACCGATCCGAGATCCGGATCCAGATCTGGCCGCACGGATAATGAGGTTCGCGGGGGACTTGAAGCTCGCCGGAGATGAAGTCGGCCGCCGGAGGAGAAGGTCGGCACGGGGCGGAGACGGAGGTGGCCGGAGCTCCCCGGGCGTGCGGCGTCGGGCGGCGAGGAGCGCGGGTGGGGCGGCGCGCCGGAGCGGGGCGGCTCGCCAGCGCGGCGGCCGGAGGCCGGGTGAGGCGGCGGCGGGACTAGCCGGCGTCGGGGAAGGAGAAGGGCGCGGGCGGCACCGGATCTGGCCCGCGGGAGGCGGCGGCTCGGGCCGGGGGGGCCCGAGCGGGCCTGGCGGGCCTCGGGCGGCGG
>NC_041382.1:413890689-413900229 GCF_002162155.2 Triticum dicoccoides
CCGGCCCGATTCGGACACGTCCGGCGGCGAGGGGATGTGATTTTTAGGGTTTGGACGAAGAGGATCCGGAATTTTGGAGGAGGGGGTCTATATATAGAGGTAGAGGGAGCTAGGAGTGTCCAAATGAGGTGTGGTTTTCGGCCACGCGATTGTGATCGAACGCTCTAGATGATGGAGAGGGTTTTGGTGGGTTTTGGGCCAAAATGGAGGGGTGTTGGGCTGCAACACACACGAGGCCTTTTCGGTCCCTTAGTTAACCGTTGGAGCATCAAACGAAGTCCAAATGGCACGAAACTTGACAGGCGGTCTATCGGTAGTAAACCAAGGCCGCTTGGCAAGTCTCGGTCCAATCCGGAAATGTTTAATCCACACACACGAAAGAAAGGTAGAAATGCTCACCGGAGCAGAACGGAGCGCCGGAATGCAAAACGAACAACGGGGAAAATGCTCGAATGCATGAGACGAACACGTATGCAAATGCAATGCACATGATGACATAATATGAGATGCATGGCAATTGACGACAACACACGGAGACAAAACCCGAACCCGAGAAAATAAAATAACTTAACGCCAGAAACGGTAAGAGTTGGATTACATAATCGGTAAATCATATCCGGGGTGTTACAACACTCCACCACTACGAAAGGATCTCATCCCGAGATCTAGGACTGAAAGAACGCCGGGTACTCAGAACGGAGGTGATCCTCGCGTTCCCAGGTAGCTTCACGGTCGGAATGGTGTGACCACTTGACTTTGAGGAATTTGATTGACTTGTTCTGAGTCTTGCGTTCAGTCTCTTCAAGAATAGCCACGGGGTGCTCATGATAAGAGAGATCTTCTTGGAGCTCAATGTCCTCGAAGTTGATGGTGCGGTCAGGAGTCTTGAAGCACTTTCGAAGCTTAGAGACATGGAACACGTCATGCACATTTGCAAAGTTTGAAGGAAGCTTGAGTTGATAGGCGAGATCGCCTCTCTTGCTGACGATCTTGAAAGGTCCCACGTATCTAGGGGCAAGCTTCCCTTTGATACCGAAGCGACGAGTACCTTTCATTCGAGAGACGCGGAGGTAAACATGATCTCCGATCTCGAAAGCCAAATCACGGTGCTTACTATCATAGTAGCTCTTCTGGCGGGATTGGGCTGCTTTGAGGTTATCTCGAATGACTTTGCACATTTCCTCTGCCTCTGTGATTAAGTCATTGCCGAGAAGCTAACGTTCACTGGTTTCAGACCAGTTGAGAGGGGTACGGCACTTCATGCCATACAGAATTTCAAATGGGGCCTTGCCCGAACTTGCTTGAAAACTGTTGTTGTAGGAGAATTCAGCATATGGAAGCCAGTCCTCCCACTTCATGCCGAAGGAGATCACACAAGCCCTGAGCATATCTTCAAGAATCTGATTGACACGCTCGACTTGACCGCTAGTTTGAGGATGGAAAGTTGTGCTGAAGCGGATGTTGGTGCCCATGGCCTTCTGAAAAGAATCCCAAAACTTGGAGGTAAAGATGCTGCCACGGTCTGAAGAGATCACTTGTGGAATACCGTGCAGAGAGACAATCCGAGAGGTATAGAGTTCTGCCAATTGAGCTACAGTGATTGACTCTTTGATAGGCAGAAAGTGAGCCACTTTAGTGAGTTTGTCGATGACAATGAATATAGCATCATTGCCACGCTTGGACTTTGGAAACACAGTCACGAAGTCCATCTCAATGTGGTCAAACTTCCATTCTGGAATGGCAAGAGGTTGGAGGAGACCAGCTGGCCTTTGGTGTTCTGCCTTCACTCTTCTGCGGACATCACATTCATTCACGAACTGAGCAATCTCGCGCTTCATTCGAGTCCACCAATAAGCCTGCTTGAGGTCCTGATACATCTTCGTGCTCCCAGGGTGGATGGAGAGGAGAGAATTGTGAGCCTCATTCATGATCACTTTACGAAGGTCACCTTTGGGCACGACAATACGATCCTCGAAGAAGAGAGTATCCTTGTCATCAAGGCGGTAGCACTTGTACTTGGGTTGACTCTTGGCAATCCCAATCTTCACCTTCTTCACCATAGCATCAAGAAGTTGGGCTTGGCGAATCTGATCTTCCAAGGTAGGAGATACTTGAAGGTTGGCGAGGAAACCTTGAGGAACAACTTGCAGATTAAGTTTCTGGAAAGCTTCACAAAGCTTGGGTTGATAAGGCTTGAGAATCAGACTGTTGCAATAAGCCTTCCTGCTCAATGCGTCAGCAATCACATTGGCCTTGCCTGGAGTATACTCGATACTCGAATTATACTCTTGAATCATTTCGACCCATAGAGTCTGCCTGAGGTTGAGATTAGGCTGAGTGAAGATGTACTTGAGACTCTTGTGGTCAGTGAAGATGTCCACTTTTCTTCCCAATAAGAGATGTCTCCAAGTCAAAAGAGCATGCACAACTGCCGCCAACTCGAGGTCATGAGTGGGGTAGTTCTTCTCATTGGGCTTCAACTGGCGAGAGGTATAAGCCACAACTTTCTTCTCTTGCATCAACACTGCACCAAGACCTTGGAGAGAGGCATTGCAAAAGACCTCGTACGGTTTGGATTCATCAGGCGGAGTCAGAATTGGAGCAGTGACCAATTTCTGTTTCAAAGTGTTGAAAGCGATGTGACATTCCGGAGACCAAACGTACTTGACGTGCTTCTGGAGAAGATTTGAGAGAGGCTTCGCGATCTTAGAAAAGTTTTCAACGAATCTTCGACAGTAGCTTGCGAGACCGAGGAAGCTACGGAGTTGCTTCACATTCTGAGGTGGTTCCCAATTCACAATTGCAGACACCTTCTCAGGATTCACCGCAATGCCCTTGGCAAAGATGATATGCCCAAGATAAAGAACCTCATCGAGCCAAAATTCGCACTTCGAGAACTTGGCGTAGAACTGGTGTTCCCTGAGCTTATCGGGCACCAAACGCAAGTGCTTGGCATGATCTTCCTTGTTCTTCGAAAAGACCAGAATGTCGTCGAGATAGACCAAAACGAAATCATTGGTGTAGGCGTTGAAGATGAAGTTCATCATGCGAGAGAAAGTCGGAGGAGCATTGACGAGGCCAAAAGACATGACAGTGTATTCATATGAACCATAGCTTGTCCTGAAAGCCGTCTTGGGAATATCTTGTTCACGGATTCGAATCTGATGATAACCAATACGGAGATCAAGCTTGGAGAATACTTGGGCGCCTTTGAGTTGTTCGAACAGCTCGTTGATGTTGGGAAGTGGGTATTTGTTCTTGATGGTCTTCTTGTTCAATGGACGGTAGTCAACACAAAGTCGGTCCGTTCCATCCTTCTTCTTTACAAAAAGAACACCACAACCCCACGGAGAAGAACTAGGCCGGATGAGACCCATTCGCTCTAGAATATCGAGTTGCTTCTTCAGCTCCTTCAACTCTTCAGGTCCGAGCTTGTAAGGACGCTTGCACACTGGTTCCGTACCAGGCTCAAGATCGATGACGAATTCAACTGGCCGGTGCGGAGGCATTCCTGGAAGCTCTTCTGGAAAGACGTCTTGATATTCGCAAATGACTGGAATCTGCGAGATAGCATCCAGTTCACCCTTCTCATTGAGAGAAAACAGACGGATGGTATCGTCATTCGCGGCAAAGATAATTACATCCTCAGACGAATGAGTCAATTGAATCTTCCTGGCTGCACAATCAAGCTGAGCCTTGTGCTTAGAAAGCCAATCCATCCCGAGAATAAGATCAATATCCGAATTACCAAGGACCATTGGAGAAGCCAGAAACTTGAAATCAACCATCATGATAGAAACATCCGGGACTATTGAAGTAGCCCTCATAGACTTAGCCGGAGAAACCACTCCCATAGGTTTACCCAACATTTGCGAAATGAAGTCATGCTTGGAAACAAATGATCTTGACATGAAACAATGCGATGCACCAGTGTCAAAAAGAACTTTTGCTGGAAAAGAGTTAACTGGAAAGTTACCCATGATGACATCTGACGAGTACTCTGCCTGAGCTGCATTCAGCAAGTTGACCTTGGCGTGCTTGGGGTTATGCTTGACCATAGTTGTACTTGCTGATCTCACAGGAGGAGGAGGAGGAAGGCGCCTCTGATTGAAGCATTTGTTGGCATAGTGACCCTTCTGTTGGCACTTGTTGCACGTGACCTCTGAAAGCGGACGGTGATACGGAGCACTCGATCTTGGAGCTTGAGACGAAGTGTTGTTCTGAAAGCCAGGGTTGGGTGGGTGGGAAGATCCACTGCCACCTTTGCTCTTCTGATACGGCTGACGAAACGGAGGAGGAGGGAGCCAATACTTCTGCTGCCTGGCCACTTGAGTAGAGGAAGAAGGAGTAGTGTCTCTGACTCGCTTCTTGGAAGCATCACACCTCAGTTGAGCAGCCTCTTGCTTCAATGCCATGTTGTAGAACTCATCGTACCTCAAAGGCTCAAAGAGAACAAGAGCTAGCTGGATTTCTTCTCTGAGACCACCCCTGAACTGGTATATCATGCTCTTCTCATCAGGGACGTCCTGCTTAGCAAAGTGGGCGAGCTTCTGAAACAACTTGTTGTAGTCATAGACAGACAAAGAGCCTTGCTTCAAGTTGCGGAATTCCTCACGCTTGCTTTCAACCACGCTCTGAGGAATATGATGAGCTTTGAAATCTTGACGGAATTCATCCCAGGTAATCACACGGCCTCCTCTGGAATCCTTGTACTGCTGGAACCATTCTGCAGGTTGGTCTTTGAGTTGGAAGGATGCGAACTTGACAAAGTCCTCAGGCCTGACGTTACTGCACTCGAAATGCTTGCACAGATCCACGAGCCAACCGTCAGCATCAGTTGCCTCAACACAATTGCTGAAAGTCTTTGGCCCGTTAGCAAGGAACTGGTTGAGTGTAGCAAAGTGATTCTGATTGTTGCCTTGGTTCGCTTGATTGCGCTCTTGAAGAATTTGCATGATCAACTACGTGTTTGCATTGGTTGCGGCCATCACAGCTTGACATGCCTCCGGAGGAGGTGGAGGTGGTGGCGGATCCTGATTCTGATTCTGATTGGTGCTCTTAGCGGGAGCTATCCTGAAAGGGTGACAACCGTTAGCACATTGACAAATAAAATAAGCTGAATCAAACGGGTTGAAATTGCAACATATAGTCTTCACATCCGAACAAAATGAACGAATGCATTCCACTTGAAATGGTCACATATCCATAAATTGAGAAGCCACTTAGAATTTAGGTAGAGGAATAAATCAACAAGGTACGGATCAAGAACGAATACTCGGTAAGAAATCCCAATCTCAAACCAAATATCCGTGGAAGAAGGACTAGAGCTACAAGAATTCCCACCTATGAAACTCCCGAACCTTTCCGATTATGCAATCAGGTGTTGGGGATACAGGGGAAGCATAATATCTCACCCAAATCTAGCAAATCCTACATCCAGCTGTATCCATCCTTCAACACATAACCGAGAAAACTTCGGAAACCATCTACCTCAACCTTTGAAAAGCATCTGTTATACAAGTTATGGCGATACTCCCGAACTCCCGCCCCAGTACTGGGTGGCGTCGAGGTTATCTCACCAACGAACTGCATAAAAGAGATTTTCGATGTCGGCGTACTAAACTCAGGTATTCCAGAACTGCAACGATAAAATTGTGATGACAACACCTCGGAGCTCAACTCCCCGGGACACTGCCACAACCCCTAAAGACAGGAGGCACCAAGAACAATGTTCTCGTCACAAAACCATCGGAACAATTCCAAGATACCCGCGTGATCCTAAAAAAAATTTAGTGAAATTTGAGAAGAGAAGAGTCAAAACTCTACGTCAGGATGCCTTACCAGAGCAATGAGGAGACTGGGGAGTAAAAATAATTCCTAAACTCTTCGATATATAATTCCTAAATGACTCAAAACATTTTTCTAGACTCAACAACGGCTGCTAAAAACGATCAAGCAGTGGGGGCTCCTAAGGTCGGGGAAGGCTCTGATACAAACTTGTAATGCCCTCGATGCGGCTATAGCTCCTACGTGTTGAGGCACGACTTAGAGGCATAACCGCATTGAAAGCAATGTCGCAAGTTAGGAAATCATCGCAACATCCCATGTAATATATATAATAAAAGGGGAGAAACATAGTTGGCTTACACTCGCCATGTCAATCAAAGTACATAAATAGCATTACAACATTCAAACACTCATGGCCCGACTACGGCGCCAAAATAAAAGATCAACCCAACATGCGACACGGTCCCGATCGCCCCAACTGGGCACCACTACTGATCATCAGGGAAAGACACGTAGTATCAGTGTGAGTCCATGTCGAACTCCCACTTGAGCTCAAGCGCGTCATCTGGAACGGAGTCATCGGGTCCTGCATCTGGTTTGGAAGTAATCTGTGAGCCACAGGGACTCAGCAATCTCGCACCCTCGCGATCAACACTATTCAAGCTTATAGGTAAGGCAAGGTAAATATGTGAAGCTGCGGCAAGCGACTAGCATATATGGTGGCTAACCTGTTCGCAAAAGAGAGTGAGAAGAGAGGGCAAAGTGCGAACGAGTAACTAGAGGGCAACCTGCGGCAAGCATTACTCCAACACCGTGTTCACTTCCCGGACTCCGCCGAGAAGAGACCATCACGGTAACTCACACAGTTGATTCATTTTAATTAAGTTAAGGTTCAAGTTATCTACAACCGGACATTAACAAATTCCCATCTGCCCATAACCGCGGGCACGGCTTTCGAAAGTTCAAATCCCTGCAGGGGAGTCCCAACTTAGCCCATGACAAGCTCTCACGGTCAACAAAGGAATAGACCTCCTCCCGAGACATTCCGATCAGACTCGGTATCCCGGTTCTACAAGACAACTCCGACAATGGTAAAACAAGTACAGCAACACCACCCGCTGTGCCGACAAATCCTGATAGGAGCTGCACATATCTCGTTCTCAGGGCACACCGGATAAGCTAAGCGTACGGGAGCCAACGTAACCCAAGTTGCCAAGGGACGGCCCCGCACGGTGCTCTAGGTTGGACCAACGCTCAGAGGAGCACTGGCCCGGGGGTTTAAAATAAGATGACCTTTGAGTCCGCGAAACCCAAGGGAAAAGGCTAGGTGGCAAATGGTAAAACCAAGGTTGGGCATTGCTGGAGGAGTTTTATTCAAGGCGGACTGTCAAGGGGTTCCCATTATCACCCAACCGCGTAAGGAACGCAAAATCCAGGAACATAACACCGATATGACGGAAACTAGGGCGGCAAGAGTGGAACAAAACACTAGGCGAGAGGCCGAGCCTTCCACCCTTTACCAAGTATATAGATGCATTAAGTTAATAAGATAATATAATGATATCCCAACAAGTAAATAATGTTTCAACAAGGAACGGTCTCCAATCTTCACCTGCAACTAGCAACGCTATAAGAGGGGCTGAGCAAAAGCGGTAACATAGCCAATCAACGGTTTGCTAGGACATGGTGGGTTAGAGGTTTGACATGGCAATTTGGGAGGCTTGATAAGCAAGTGGTAGGCATCGTAGCATAGGCATAGCAAAAGAGCGATCATCTAGCAAAGCAAAGATAGTAGTGATTTCGAGGGTATGATCATCTTGCCTGCAAAGTTGTCAGAGTTGACTAGATCCTCGAAAGCAAACTCAACGGGCTCCTTGTTAGCGAACTCGTCTCCCGGCTCTACCCAAACAAGACAAACAAGCAACAAGGACACAATCAACCACGTGCAAAGCTCAAACAATATGATGCAAAGATGGTATGCTATGCGGGATGCGATATGTGATGCATATGCAAGATTTGACAAGGAAAGAATGAACCTGGCCTCAACTTGGTAATCCAAGTGTGCCACTGGAAAGGTGAGATGAAATCACTTGAAAACGATATAAAGATCGTCGGAATCGGAGTTACGGTTTGAAAATGGCAGGCAATTCAAATATGGCCGCGTTCTACGATTTACAGCAAGTAGCCATCTAGATGCAACAAGATGAACATGATACGGCACTCAAACCTGACAACAAAATACATGGCAGGGATCCATTCATGATGCTTAACAAAAGATGAACACTGAGCTACGGCCAATTCATCCATTAACAGGTTCAAACAAGTATGGCAAAAAGGCAATTGGCAAACAGATTTCAGACTTAGTGAAATTAACACTTGTCTGGAATTTCAGATCAGGTAGCACACTTTGGAGCATGAAAACTATATGCTACAGGACCTGAACATGGCAAAGTAAAGCATAGCATAGAGCTACTCAAAGAGCTTAACAAAAGTCCCTTAGTGACCTTGAGCCAAAAGGGATCCGAAAATACATTTGCAAGCATGTGAACATGGCAAAAAGATAATCAGTTCATAGACTTAGAGAAAAACTGGAGCATGCAAAACAGATATCAAGTAGGCATGTTTACGAGCTCGATGCACTCACTAAAGAGCAAGTCATGACAATCTAAGTATACACCCATCAAGAATACACATTATACAAGCTAGACATGGCAAGAACAATAACATAGCATGCACGGATCAACTACAACATCCTCGGCAAAATCGCTAACAAGTAGACAATCTGCCCAGATTCACGAAATGACAAAAGTAGAGCTCGATTGACTCAAGCTAGGGTGCTCCATAATTGCAAACAAAGACATGGATGGATAGAGCACTACAAGATTAACAAAACATCCTTACTGATTATCCTCAAAAGAGGCACGGATCACTAGGAAACAACATGAACATATGGCATATTGAGATAAACAGGTCAAGGACTAAGTGGAAATGCTAAGTCCCTAAAATCAGCATTAACGAATGCTCCACTTTGCAAGTTTGTGCTAGTCACCACACACATCAAAAAAATACATGGATTGCACCTCTGGATAGATGGCAAAACATATAACAAAACACATGTAGAGCTAAGGGGCATATCATGCACACAATAATCATGGCAAAAATGAAAAATATCTAATTGGAGCAGCAGATCTGACAATTATCTCAAATAGCACTCTTCTAACAGCATTTCGGGCATCAAGATGAACTCAAATGAAAATGATGCAATGAGATGAAATGATGTGCTCTCTGAGGCGAACATTTTGATGTGCTATATGCCCAAAACGGAGCTACGGATGCGGAGATACGATGCGATGAACAAGGGAAAAATATTAGGGTTTCGGGGATAAAAAGTCAACCGATCCGAGATCCGCATCCAGATCTGGCCGCACGGATAACGAGGTTCGCCGGGGACTTGAAGCTCGCCGGAGATGAAGTCGGCCGTCGGAGGAGAAGGTCGGCGCGGGGCGGAGACGGAGATGGCCGGAGCTCCCCGGGCGTGCCGCGGCGAGGAGCGCGGGCGGGGCGGCGCGCCGGAGCGGGGAGGCTCGCCAGCGCGGCGGCCGGTGCCCGGGCGAGGCGGCGGCGGGACTAGCCGGCGTCGGGGAAGGAGAAGGGCGCGGGCGGCGCCGGATCTAGCCCGCGGGAGGCGGCGGCTCGGGCCGGCGGGCCCTGAGCGGGCCTGGCGGGCCTCGGGCGGCGGCGGCGATGTGGGGC
>NC_041382.1:413900609-413930654 GCF_002162155.2 Triticum dicoccoides
GGTCGGCGGCGGCGGGCGGACGTGTCCGGCCCAATTCGGACACGTCCGGCGGCGAGGGGATCCGATTTTTAGGGTTTGGACGAAGGGGATCCGGAATTTTGGAGGAGGGGGTCTATATATAGAGGTAGAGGGAGCTAGGGGTGTCCAAATGAGGTGCGGTTTTCGGCCACGCGATCGTGATCGAACGCTCTAGATGATGGAGAGGGTTTTGGTGGGTTTTGGGCCAAAATGGAGGGGTGTTGGGATGCAACACACACGAGGCCTTTTCGGTCCTCGGTTAACCGTTGGAGCATCAAACAAAGTCCAAATGGCACGAAACTTGACAGGCGGTCTACCGGTAGTAAACCAAGGCTGCTTGGCAAGTCTCGGTCCAATCCATAATTGTTTAATCCCCACACACGAAAGAAAGGTAGAAATGCTCACCGGAGGAGAACGGAGTGCCGGAATGCAAAACGGACAACGGGGAAAATGCTCGAATGCATGAGACGAACACATATGCAAATGCAATGCACATAATGACATGATATGAGATGCATGGCAATCGACAACAACACACGGAGACAAAACCCGAACCCAAGAAAATAAAATAACTTAACGCCGGAAACGGCAAGAGTTGGATTATATAATCGGTAAATCATATCCGGGGTGTTACATGGCCGCCTTTAGGCGTCTCCCTGACTGAGGGGGCCCGCCACCCACGGGTCGTACTGACAGCTCGCCGTGGGTGATGTCATGGTCAACATGGCAACAGTGCCGCGCCGGACGGGTGATGGCCGCCCCGTACGACACACTGTGGCCATGCGCGCTCCGGGATTCGGGGGCTGCAGGCTTCACTGTAGCCACGCCCCGTCTCATCGCCGTTATGTGGGTGCAAACTCTAAGGGCACGATTCCGCCCGCCTGCTGGGGGGCCGGCTTCTTGGAGCCGGCCCTCTCGTGGTTTTCTTCTCAAGGATTTTAGGGCTGGGTCGCCTTCGTGCAGCCGGCCTGAGAGGTAGCCAGCTGGGGGAAGGCGGCCCCATGTCTTGGATGTTTGAAGGCTCGATCGGCCTATGATTTTTCTGAAGAGCCAGGGGGAGCCGGCTAGGCTACCCGTGGTCATTTACTCCAACAGTAATCCCCGAAGCTGGTTGTGCTCCGAGGCAGAAAAGAGACGAGAAACTCAATCAGCTTCCTATCTTGAGGAGCCGGAAACTAGGAGCCGACTTTGATCAGGTGCGCCGTCTTCTGGAGGGTTTCGAAGCTCGAAGGCGGGAACCAGGTGGCGCACGAGTCAGGCTGCGAGCTGATCATTCATCGCCCGCGCGCCACGTGGCACCCTATGGTCGGAAGGGCCTGCCAGCCCACGCGCGCGACGGGACGCCACCGCAGTCTGGGGCCCGCCACTACCGGGCCCCGGTCCACACACGGATCTTCTGCAGCCCGGATGGACCGCGCGCCTCCCAGCGGTGGTTACCGCATGCCGTGAAGGCGCAATAATCGTGGGGTGTGGGGGAGTGGGCGCAGTTAATCCCACGTCCCCCCACGCCTCGCCTCCTCGGCTTCGCCGCACGAGGCTATAAGTAGGGGGGAGGAGGGGGAGCGGCAAACGCTCGCACGCTCGCCCTCGCCCCGCCCCTTCCTTCTTCTTTCTCTCCGTCGCCATAGCTTCCTGCCGCCGCCCGGCTCTTCCGCCAATCTTCTTGGCTCGCCGTCGCTTTGTCGTGACAGGGTCGCGCGCCTCTCCGCCGCCACACCTTTGTTGTCGTGCCGTCCCCATGGCGCTGTCAAGCTCCTGGGATGGCTCCAACGTCCATGACGACCACGTGGACTTCCTCCGCCGAACGCGGCGGCTGCCAGGCGCGAACTACGTGCGGGTCCGTCTCGCGCCAGAGAGGGAGATCTCGCCGGCACCGGAGGAGGACGAGCGGGTGATCTTCCGCTCGCACTGCTTGTGCGGCTTCGGCCTGCCGACGAGCGGGTTCTCCCGCTCATTCCTCGATTTTTATCATCTCCAGCCGCATCACCTCACGCCAAACACGGTGATGCTGCTATCGGCCTTCGTCGCCCTATGCGAGGGCTTTCTTGGCGTCCTCCCCACCCTCGAACTCTGGGGGGAATTCTTCCAGTGCAAGCTTGGCACTGTCGTCGCGGGCGTGCCCGCCCCTTGCGGTGCCTTCATCGCCATGCAGAGGACGAGCGACAATAATCCGTTTTCGGCAATCCCGCTGATCCAGTCGGTGAAGCTCTAGCAGAAATCTTACTTCTACGTGAAGAACATCGCTCCGCAAGGGACCGACTGCTGAGCAGTCGGGTCGGATCTTTTCCTGACGACTTCTTTCTTCATATCTGCAGGGGCCAATGCTGACTTGAGGAGCCATCTAAGCGGAGCCCAGACCGCCCTTCACGCCAAGGAGGCCGAGTGCGCCGCCCTGGCTCAGGAGCGCGATCGCCTAGCCAAGAAACTGGCCGGCCAGGAGGAGAGCCACAAGGCGGCCCTGAAGGCAGCGCAGGACAGCGAGGCCGCCCTCAAAGCCGAATATGAGACAGAGGCAGCAAACTGGGCCGAGGCAAGGCAGGCGCTGAGTCAAGGCTACAGCCGGGTGGAAGACTTAATCGACGGTAGGCCTTCTTCTTCTTCGTTTCTTTGCCTGCCTCCTGCCATCTGGTTCGTCTTTTGATTTTGTGCTACTGCTTTCTTCTTTGTGCAGATTACTTTCCCGACAACTCTGCTGCCGCCTCCCAAGCCATCGAGGCCTACCGCGACACGCGACGGCAGGGGCTGAGATCGCATCGGGTGTCGGCCGGTCACTTGAGGAGCAGCTTCTGGCGCTTCAAGCCCGCCTACTGCCGGCCCACCGCATGCTCCACCGTCTTCAGCACGCCGGGGCGCAAGTGCTGGCCGCCCTCTAGCCCGGCGAGGTGGTTCCCCGCATCCCAAGTCGGACTGCCGACTGGCTGGAGGTTGCAGTCGGCCGCTTCGAGGCTTGGAAGGCGTCAGCGGCCCGGTCCGGCGCTGGGCGGGCGCTGGAGTTCGTCCGAGCTTGGTATCCTGGGCTGAACTTGGACCAGCTGAGCACCTGGCGCCAGGAGGCCAACGAGGAGCTGGAGGCGGTGCGGCCGGCTATCGTCCAGCGCGCCTCGGCGATCGCCGAGTACACCGACACCAGCGCCTTTGGCCCTAAGGTGGATGATGCCGGCGTCGCTCAGCCGGAGGAGTGGTTCGGGCTGAACCCGGCAGAAGGTGAGGACTCGGCGGAGGAGATTGCTTCCAGCGATGAGGGCGAAGGGGAAGAGGGAGAGGATGGTGAAGATGTTGTGCCAGACAGCGAAGCGACCAGCCCGCCTCAGCCTGATCGTGCCTCCAACAACGAGGCGTGTGCAAGCGCGCCACCTACAAGAGGTGATGATCACGCCGAGACTTGCCAGCCGGCCACTCCTCCAGCCGGCACTGCCGTCTCCACCGACCTGCCCGACTCGCCCATTGCTCCCTTGGCCTGATCTGTCGTCCTTGCTTTTCCTGCTCGTTACTCTTTTGAACAACTTTTATTAAATTTGCGCAGTTCCACCCACTGGGGGTGTGTTTAAACTATGTTGAATGCTGGCCTTTTGAAGGTCTTTTGTGTAAATATAATCATGCATGTGTTTGGCTTCCATTCATGTTTGCTTTCATCTTTTTGGCTTTTTCCTTTGCCGCCTTCCCTTGGCCACCGCCTTCCCAGCCGGACAGCTGCTCTCCAGTCTATGGCTGGAGAAGGACTTGGTTGTTTTGGGAAGACAAGTACTCGAGCTTTCTTAGATTGCAGCAAGGTGAACGGGAAGCCGGCCAGCCGGCTGCTCTGGTAGCCGGTTGGCGGGATTGGGGGCCGGCTCGTGTTATATAAGTTCGTTAGTCATTAGCCGTTTTTCGTGTGGGCATCCTTTCCTGCCCTTGGCTCTTGCCAGTCGAACAGTCGATTCTTCGAGCTGCGACTTTTGACAAGAGAGGGCTTGGGTGCCGGCACACTACTTGTCTGACTGCAGGCAGAACTTTAGATATAACTCGAGGCGGCGAGTCCCCGGGCCGACTGGTCAAACTCGGTGCCGGACGAAAAAGCAAATGTAGTAACGTAATTGTAGGCATGATACTCATCTTTCGTAGATAAAAGAGGGTAGTCCCCGAGTGCTCCTCAGGGGACCCTTTGTCTCGTTCTTAGTACAAAAGGTAGCGTGGTACATACTGCTTTTTAACTGTAAAATCTTCGGAGGAGATTGGCGTTCCATGGTCGTTCCGACTCCTTGCCAGAATCATCTCTCTTGCGTGCATTCGGCTTCTACGCGTCGATTAAGTAGTAGGACTCATTGCCCAAAGCTCTGCTGATGACGAAGGGGCCCTCCCAAGGGGCCGAGAGCTTGTGCTGGCCGGCTGTTCGCTGGATCAGTCGGAGCACAAGATCGCCCTCTTGGAAGGATCTTGGCTTGACCTTCCGGCTGTGGTAGCGGCGTAGGCCCTGCTAATAGATGGCGGACCGGCTGAGGGCTAACAGCCGGCCTTCTTTTCAGCAGGTCGACGTCGTCTTCTCGTGCTTCCTTGGCCTCCGCCTCCGTGTACATGGTGACCCGAGGTGAGTCGAACTCGATGTCAGTTGGGATGAAAGCCTCGGCACCATATACAAGGAAGAAAGGGGTGAAGCCGGTTGACTTGTTTGGGGTAGTGTGCAAACTCCAAAGGATGGCCGGTAGCTCGTCAAGCCAACAGCCGGTCGAACGCTCTAGTGGCACGACCAGTCGGGGCTTGATGCCGGAGAGGATGAGGTTGTTTACTCGCTCGACCTGGCCGTTTGACTGCGGGTGGGCAACGGACGCTAGGTCCAGCCGGATGCCTTGTGTTGCGCAGAAACGTGCCAGTGCTCCCTTTGCAAAATTTGTACCATTGTCAGTGATGATGCTGTGCGGTATGCCGTACCGGGTTGTGATATCTGCGATGAACGTCACGGCAGTCGGCCCATTCAGCTTCTTGATCGGCTTTGCTTCAATCCACTTGGTAAATTTGTCCACAGCGACGAGCAGATGTGTCATGCCGCCGCGTGCCGTCTTGAATGGGCCCACCATGTCCAGCCCCCAGATGGCAAAAGGCCAGGTGAGGGGGATGGTTTTGAGTGCAGAAGCCGGCAGGTGTTGCTTGGAACTGAAAACTTGGCACCCTTTGCAGTGTTTGACTAGTTCCTTGGCGTCATCCAAAGCAGTCGGCCAGAAGAATTCATGGTGGAAAGCTTTGGCAACGAGTGATTTTGAGGCCGTGTGGTGGCCGCATTCACCTTGGTGGATGTCCTTGAGGATTGGTATGCCCTTCTCTAGCTCGACGCAGCGCTGGAAGACTCCAGTGACACTACGCCTAACAAGCTCTCGGTTTACTATTGTGTATGCTCCGGCTCGGCATTGGACTTGTCTTGCCGAGATCTCGTCAGTTGGCAACTCTCTGTTTACTAAGAAGTTGAGGATGGGCTGGGCCCATGATGGAGCTGTGACTTCTTCTGCTGTCAAAACTGCTACTGTGACCAGGGTGGGTGGGCTGGGTGGTGAAGAGTTGGAGTCGGCCACCGCCTGTTGTGTCGATGCAGTCCTCGGGCTAGCTGCAGTAGCCCCCAGGCCGAGTTCCGAAGTTCCCGAGCCGGGTGCGACTATGGCAGTCCCCGGGCCACTTGTCGAAGTCCCCGAGCCGCCTGCTTGGTTCCCCAAGTCGGATCCGACTGTATCGGGGTCAGGCGGCACGAAGATGGAATCGGATTCTGGAGACGGCTTTATAGATGGCTTGAGGAGGCGGTGGAGAGAAACGTCGGCTGGTATAGCTTGCCGGGTGGAGCCTATTCGTGCCAGGGCGTCTGCTCGCATGTTGTCGGCCCGTGGTACATGAAGGAACTCGCATCCTTCAAAATATCCATTGATTTGCTGAACGAGGAAACGGTAGCTCGCCATGTTCGCGTCCTTGGCGTCCCAGTCGCCAGATGACTGCTGGACCACCAAATCCGAGTCGCCATAGCACAGGATCCGGCGGATGCCGAGCTCTTTGGCTAGCCGGAGCCCGTGTATGAGCGCCTGTACTCGGCCACATTGTTGGAGGCGGCAAAAAGAATTTGCAATGTGTACTTGAGATTGTCGCCCTTGGGAGAGGTGAGGATGATGCCGGCTCCCAAGCCGGTGTGCATTTTGGACCCATCGAAGTGCATCCGCCAATGAGTGGAGTCGGGGGCCGGTGGCAGATACTGGGTTTCGGCCCAGTCGACGAGGAAGTCGGCCAGTGCTTGGGACTTGATGGCGGTGCAGGGCTGGTAGAAGATCATGTAGGGAGCTTGCTCAATGGCCCATTTTGCCACCCGACCGGATGCATCCCGGCTACCTATGATCTCGGCAAGCGGGGCAGTACATACGACCGTGATGGGGTGCTCTTGAAAGTAGGGCTTGAGCTTCTTGGCGGCGAAGTAAACACCGTAGCACATCTTCTGGTAGTGTGGGTAGTTTTTCTTTGAGGCGGATAATACTTCGTTTAAATAATACACCGGCCTCTGGACTAGCTGAGCTCGGCCTTCTTCTAGGCGCTGGACCACGATAACTGTCCTGACCACCCGGCTAGTGGCGGTAATGTAAAGGAGCATGGGCTCTTTCTCAGTCGGTGCCGCCAAGACAGGCGGCGTGGTCAGCATCTTCTTTAGCTCGTGGAAAGCTTGGTCCGCTTGGTCATTCCACTCGAAGTGAGTGGATTTCTTCATGAGTCGGTAGAGGGGGAGACCTTTCTCTCCGAGCCGGCTGATGAAGCGGTTTAAGGAAGCCAAGCATCCGGTGAACTTCTGGACGTCTCGTAGCTTGGTGGGAATCTCCATTCTCTCTATGGCCTTGATCTTCATCGGGTTGCACTCAATGCCGCATTCGGAAACCAGGAAGCCCAGGAGCTGGCCGGCTGGTACTCTGAACACACATTTCTCGGGGTTGAGCTTGATCTAAAAATGGCGCAAGTTTTCAAATGTCTCTCTGAGGTCTTCCAGCAAGGTGCCGCGCTTCTCCATCTTCACCACAATATCGTCTACATAGACGTGGGCATTTCTGTCGAGTTGCTTGAGAGAGGCATTTCTACATGCAACGCTGAAAAGTGGCACTGGCATTTCTCAAGCCGAATGTCATAGTCAGGTAGCATAAAGCTCTGAATGGTGTGATGAAGGCGGTCTTCAGGCGGTCAGCTGGATCCAACTTTATCTGGTGGTAGCCTGAGTACGCATCCAAGAAGCTCAACAGCTCGCATCCGGGTGTGGAGTCTATCACTTGATCAATCCTTGGCAAGGCAAAGGGATCTTTGGGGCAGGCCTTATTGAGGCTGGTGTAGTCTATACACATGCGCCACTTGTTATTTTTCTTCAGCACGAGGACCGGGTTGGCGAGCCACTCTGGAAAGAAAACCTCCATAATGAAGCCGGCTGCCAGAAGTCGGGCTATCTCTTCTCCTACAATCCTTCTCTTCTCTTCCGATAGTCGACGGAGGGGCTGTTTAACTGGTTTTGCACCTTCTCGGACGTGTAGCTTATGCTCGGCGAATTCCTTCGGAACACCCGGGCATGTCCTTGGGGGACCATGCGAAGATGTCCCGATTCTCACGGAGGAAATCGGCGAGCTCGCCTTCCTATTTGCTGTCCAGGTTTGCCCCGATGGTGGCGAACCTTTCTGGATGCTCCGGGTCCAGAGATATCTTCTTTGTTTCTTTGGCCGGCTGGAAATATCCTTGGGCATCACACCCTTTTGGGTCGGGGGATAGGGCCGACTGCTTGCTGGCCATGGCCATGACTCGATCCAGTATCTTCTTTTCTTCGGCAATCACGAGGGACTCGGCCAGCCCGCTACTAGCTGCCGCACACTCGAAGGATTTCTTGTAGTCTCCGGCTATGGTGATGATGCCCTTGAAACTTGGTATCTTCATCTTGAGGTAGGCATAGTGGGGTACAGCCATGAACTTGGCCAGAGCAGGTCGGCCAAGCAACGCGTGGTAAGGGCTTTCCAGATCCACTACCTCAAACCACACTGCCTCTCGGCGGAAATGATCCTTGTCCCTGAAGAGGACATCTATCTTGATCTTGCCGATTGGGGAGCAGGACAGGCCGGGTACGATGCCATGGAACAGAGTCCGACTAGGCATGAGCTGCTTCGTCTTGATGCTCAGCTTCTCCATAGTGTCACGGTACAGTATGTTGGTGCTGCTCCCGCCATCTATCAGCACGCGGGAGAAGCGGGCAGCTCGCCTTTCTGTTGCGAGGGTGGCGTCCAAGACCAATGCGTAAGAGCTGGGAGACGGCATCACCTCTGGGTGATCAGCCCGGCTCCAGCTGACAGGCCTTTCAGACCAGTGCATGAACTCGGGGTCATTGGAGGCGACTGCATTGACTTCTCGGTGCTGCCTACGCCGATCTTCTAGTTGGCTCGTAAAGACGACATAGGCGGCATGTTCGTCGGGGAACTCGTCTTGAACGGCCCCGATTGCTGGTCGAGCAGCCGGCTGCGGAGGGGCCAGAGGCGGCTAACCAGCAGGCGGGGGCGGCGTTATCCCCTCACCCTTGGAGATCCGCGTGAGCCATTGGCATTTTCAGGGCGTGTGGTTTGAAGGCTTCGCGCCGCTGTGGAACTTGCAGGGGGCATCAAGTGCTTGCTCGTAGGAGAAAGCCGGTTGCCAAGCCGGCCTGCTGCCTTTCTGCTTCTTGGGCGTGGGCCGCCCTTCGGGTTGTTCGTCTTCGACTGTGGCCACCTGCCGACTGGTGGAAGGCGGCATGGGAGCCTTGCGCTTGTAGTCGTTATGGTACGGGCGTCGGCTGGAGTCTCCCGCCGGCGTCTTGGGACTCGGAGCGAGCACCTTTCCGGAGGCGTCTACTCGGAGCTCGGTCTTCATTGAAGAACCGGCCGTGGTGTATTTATCAGCTATGACTAGCAGCTCGTCGAGGGTAGTCGGCTCGTCGCAGAGGAGTCGGTGCTTGAGGAGGGTGCCTTCTCGGCACCCGGCGGTGAAGTACTCTATAGCTTGAACCTCGTGCACCCCTTCGAAGGAATTGCGGAGCTCGGCCCAACGCGTGAGGTAGTCGCAGTTGATTCATTGGGCCCTTGTACACACAAGGAGAGCTGTCGGGGCTTGAGAGCCCGCTTGTAGGTGCTGGTGAAGTTACGGATGAAGGCTTCTGTGAAGTCTAGCCAGCTGTTGACGCTGTAAGGCTTGAGGCTGTTGAGCCAGGTGCGCGTCGTGCCTTGGAGCATGAGGGGGACATACTTCACGGCAACACGCCTATTGCTGTTCGCGATGCTAACCGCAGTGGAGTAGTCGATCAACCAATCTTCCGGCTTCACGGAGCCGTTGTACTTGGGCGTGTCTCTTGGGAGCGAGAACCCTTTGGGGAAGGGCTCGTCACGGATGCGAGGGACGAAGCAAGGCGGGCCGATATCATCTTCTTCTTCCAGAGCCAGGGATCGCGTTAGGCCGTCGATCCGGTGGCGGACGTCATTCTCGCCGACTCCTTCGCGGCGGCCCAGTCGGCCGCTGAGAGTCGGATGCGTGACAGGCGGCGGGGTAGGATATCTCTCCCCACGAGGCGGAGGAGGAGGGTCACCCCGCCACTCCACAGCTCGAGGGCGGCCTTCTGCGTCACGCTCGATGGAGATTCGAGTCCGGCTGCGGCTAGCAGCCGGCTCCTTTTCTTTCCTTGCGCGGGCGTTGCCCGCAGTCGGCGTTCGGGACGTCGCACCGTGCTCTCGGCATGGGGGAGGACTTTTAGCGTGGGCACCGGCTTCATGCCGCTCTGTGGCCGCGTCGATAAGCTGCTGGATGCGTCTGGTCATGTAGGGGAGCTCGTCGGGCCCCAGTCCATTCAGCTCGTCTGCGGCCGCCTAGGCGGCGCATAGATTCTCGAGTGGCGTGGCATAGACTGGGCGGTCTGCTCCCAGCACGTCGGCGATAGCCGCACCGCGTTTCTTGATGATGCCGACGCGGCTCGGCCCGTCGGGAGGCGGCGTGCCGAAGGCAGCACGGTCGACTTCGCGCTGGTGAGCCTCGGTGAGGCATCTCATGGTAGCTAGCTTCTGGCCCTCCGCAACGAGAGCGAGGCGGCGTGCCTCCAGTGTCTCGGCGTCGGCGTCGGCCGGAATGGGGGCAGACAAGTCATGCAGCACCGTCTGCAGGGCGTCGTGGGCGTTTTCACCAGAGGCGGCGCCGTGGCTGATGACCGGTACCTCGGTGATGGCGCTGTCGCTGTTGTCGGCTCGAGGAAGTGGGTCGTTGATGATTACCACGTTGGAGGGGAAGGCGTCAAGCGATGCCGTGTCAGAGTCGACAAGCATCGGGTCGGTGGAGCCAACCGACTCCAAGTCCGCGGCAAGCTCGTCGGAGACGTGGAGTTGATCGAGGAGGCTGACGAGGTGGCTCTCGGGGCAGCCTGTGCCCGCGTCGGATGCGGGCTCGTCGGAGATGCGAGCCTCGCCAAGAAGATCGGCGAGGCAGCTCGCCACGCAGGCGTCGGCGACGCCTTGCAGCGCGTCGGGGCAAGCGCCATCGGGCGAGCCGGGCTGGCTACGCACGCTGGGAAGGAAGAGGGTTCCCATCCAGAACAGGTCTCCGGATGATGGTGCACCTGGCCCCACGGTGGGTGCCAAATGTCGGGTGGTTGGTGCGATATATGCCAACGGGTGGCTTATCATTGTGGGAGCCAATAAAACATCGCCGGTGCCTGGAAACGGGATAAGGCGAAGACATGCACGCCGGTGGATCTTACCCAGCTTCAGGGCTCTCCGTGGAGATAACACCTCTACTGCTGCTCTGCGGGGTCTCCGCATGGTCACTAGATCAACAAATAGCTACAAGAGGCTCCTTGAGCTGTTCGGTGAAAGGATGAAGAAGGGCAAGGCTAGCATGCTTCTCCTCTCGATGTGGTGTCTAGAACTACTGGAAAAAGGATCCCCCTGCATGGGTGCCCTGGGGGGTTTATATAGGCCTACCCCCCAGGGGTACAATGATAATCCGGCTGGGCGTGGGCCCCAGCCGTCTGTGTCTATGCTGGCCGGCTTCTCCGCCGACCGATGGGCCCGCCGACTGGTGGGCCCCGCCGGCTGTCGGCCTTCTGGTCGACAGGCCGGTCCCACCGCTCGGGGGTCTTGTCGAAGGCTGGTTATTGTTGCCTCGCCTATGGTGACGAGGGCTTTGTCGTGGTAAGCATGGCTACAGTGCTGCCGCCGGGCGGCTTATTGTTGTAGCCTTACCTCGCCTTATCTCCTTAATGAGGCACCTCCTTCGAGGAAGTGAACTAGCCGACTACTGGGAGTCGGCCATACCCCAGGCCGACTGGGAGAGGCTTGGCCGCCTTTAGGCGTCTCCCTGACTGAGGGGGCCCGCCACCCACGGGTCGTACTGACAGCTCGCCGTGGGTGACGTCATGGTCAACATGGCAACAATGCCGCGCCGGATGGGTGATGGTCGCTCCGTACGACGCACTGTGGCCATGCGCGCTCCGGGATTCAGCGGCGGCAGGCTTCACTGTAGCCACGCCCCGTCTCGTCGCCGTTATGTGGGTGCAAACTCTAAGGGCACGATTTCGCCCGCCTGCTGGGGGGCCGGCTTCTTGGAGTCGGCCTTCTCGTGGTCGGCTTCTTGGAGCCGGCCCTCTCGTGATTTTCTTCTCGAGGATTTTAGGGTTGTGCCGCCTTCGTGCAGCCGGCCTGAGAGGTAGCCAGCTGGGGGAAGGCGACCCCACGTCTTAGATGTTTGAAGGCTCGATCGGCCTATGATTTTTCTGAAGAGCCAAGGGGAGTCGGCTAGGCTACCCGTGGTCATTTACTCCGACACCAATTGCTTACGCAAGGGTGTAGGTTAAGTCCCACGACATGTGTTTTTTTCCTTCTATACACCATTTTTTAACACAGTACAGACGCAAGCGCTCATATACACGCACACACACTCATCCATATGAACGCACACACGCACACTCTACTCTTATGAGCACCTCCGAAAGACTGAGCCGGCATATTATCTTGAAATTTACGAAGTCACCGTAGCCACCTCGTCGTCAATGGGAACGCCTCCTCCCACTGAATGCGTATCGTCGGGAATTTTGAAATAAATCCAGAAATAAATGATGGGGATACCACAGTCTCTCTAACCATCCAACCACAGGTTGGTTCGCCCTTTGATACACCATTAGCTAGGTTGTGATTGGCTAATTTTCAAAAAACACTCTACACATTAATTCAAGTGTGAGCGGTCCCGTTTTGACCCTATATGATCTAATAAACTTGTTTATGGACTAAATTGATCACTTTTCAAGTTGTTGGTCTGAAGCGTGCATCTAGTTTGAGATAATGGAGTAATGGCACATTTCACTTGGCACTTTTGAAAGGAGCCCACTTAGGGTTCCCCCCACAGGACTCAAGAGATGATATGGTCAAAATCGAAAGACCAAAATCCAAATGAGTAGCCTCAATTGAACGTGAGGCTTCTAAAATTAGGGAGTATAGTGCTTTTAAGGATGACCCTGCAATTCTGTTCCAATGTTGGTAAAATTTGCTTCATCGTATTCTCCAGACAATCCATACTCATGCATGGGTTATTTTTGGCCAATGTATAGAATTGAAAGGAATGTTAGAGGAGCTCAGATAAACCTTCTGAACAGGAAAAAATAAAACCTGTTCTGTACAATCTCTCAATAAATAATCGATGGTAGAACAAAAATATTGTTACATGGCAACATATAGCTACACCTGATTCCTACTAGAGAGGGAGAGAGACGAACTTTCAGCTTTATCTACAGCTAATCCTAGTTCTATGTTACACAATAAATGCCGGCAATATTTCCCCGAAAGAAAGGGGACCCATGCTCTCATGGATCTCCCCCCATTCAGGAGCATTCAGTTGTCATCATACTTTGAGTCTTGACAGCCTGACAAAAACATCTAATCTTTGCTACTCCCTCTGTTTCAAATTACTCGTCGCAGAAATGAATGTATCTAGAACTAAAATACATCTAGATACATACATATCTGTGACAAGTAATTCGGACCGGAGGGAGTATTATATATACAACAACCCAATAAACTGTGGGATATCATACATGCAAGTGCAACTGCTGCTCAATTACTAGAAGTTCAGACGGCGTCTGCAGAATATTGATGTTTTCCATCACATGAGTGTTGGTGCAAGAAGGCATCTGCATGGATACGGTGTTCCTTCCACTATTACCACGAGCAGCTTATCCTTATAAAGTTTCAAGCTGCGCGAGATTTCATTTCCCTCTTATATTTCCTTCCTTCTCTGTTATGCTTTAATCAGTTCTTGATTGGTATTGTGCAAAGGAGCTGCGCACCTGAACAAGATCCCAGATATCAGTGGCATTACCCATTGCATGCAGCACCTTATATGCTTAGAAGAGAACCTCCTTTCCGTTGGGCCTTGGCAGTGGGCTAGGCTGAGGGTTCGCCATCGGAAAATGCATGGGGTTCGTTGAGATGGCAAAGGAACCAGGATTGGAGGCTAAACCAAACGGTTGAGGGGTGAAATTAGGTGCGACTTCCTGGATTGTTAGTGGCGTCAGTCGAAAGGCTGACGATTCGAATGGCCTAGAATTGTTTGGTTCACTGGCAATGAAAAGAATTAAAGTATCTTAGGATCTCTAGCAAATGGAACTGGAAACGGTTTATTAGGTACTAACAGAACAATAAATAAAAGGAAGCTACTCACCCAATAGTATTTCTTCCTTTCACATATGGTTCACTCTTGGAGGATGTTTTGTCCCTGAAACCGTATCCGTTATCCTGTCATTCAACAGTGATATCAGTTATATTTACGCCAATCTCAGGATCTTTATAGAGGGGGGATACCATGCAGGAAGAGACAGACGTACATGGACTTTAATCCCCGCAAAGGCATGTATGGAACCATGTTTACTGTAGTGACTTGAATTCCGGATAAATGGATGGTCCAACAACTCACTTGCGGTCGGCCTCTCTGCTGGATTCCTCTTGAAACAGCATTGCAGAAAATCTTTTCCCTCTAGGGATAAATTCTCAGGAATTGGTGGGTCTTTATGCAAAACCTTAAACATTGCAGCAGGCTGTAGTGCAGATAAGGTTCCTTAGAATAACGTTGATAAACTAATAACATCATTTTTGTTAACTTCTGTAACTATTTATGTGATCTGGTGCTACACCTATAAAATTAAGATTATACTACCACAGAAACACAGGCCCCCTAGCCACATTTTTTCTTGTTACAGCCCCAAAATGAGACTATGAGAAGTAAAGCTTCAAGCTTTCAAAACTCACAATTTGTGTAACATAGACCTTTTCTTTGAGAATATCATGCATTTATTTGCATGCCAATTTCGCAAATTCAGTGAGCAGTCACATGGCTGCATCTATACCACATAAACATGTAAGAAGGGTTATACCCATAATGACCATGTATGTGAAACTAACGCGAAAAATCTTTACTTTCAAACCAATATTTTCGTTGGGTGAAGCTCTTCCGTTTTGATTAATTTTATCCTTGGCAAATGGAAATGATTTTATGCATACTATGCAAAGTCATGAAATGCATGTTAGTAAGCTTACTGTAAAGCTAAACGCTCCAAGTTATTACCCCTTCAAGATCACTCCAAGGAGGTTTTCCATCAAACATCTCAATGATGGTGCAACCAAGACTCCAGATATCAACAGCAAGATCATATCCTACATCTTTAGCTAGTGTAGCCTGAACCATCTGCAGAAGAAGAAACAAACCAAAATGCAGTCAGAATCAGCTGAATTTGTGTAGCCTCAAGAATGCTAATTAACTCGAATCTGCTGAATAAAGAGTCACCAAAATACTTTATTAGTATCGTTTGTAACATGGTAATTTAATTTCCATAAGGGACCTAATGACTTGCATTGTGCACTAGAGAAATGCAGTGCTATTGAGGTTGTTTCAGCCTTTCAGGTCACATATCGGTCGTCTACTTTTGTTAGGGGAACCATCTTCCCCGTGACGAGATAGATATAACAAAAATTACTGCTAAGGTTGTTGCTTTAACTGCTTTCAGGCAAAGAAATGACAACTAATTCCATCTACTTAAGAACAGTTCACATTTCTTTTGTTACATAAACCGAGTTTGGAGCTGTAGCGGCCCATGTAAGATGTAACAGGCACATGCTTTGGATAGTGTACTTTTACTTTGCAATGTCATTACATATTGCAGGTCTGCAAGCAGGCAATCGTATGCATGCAATCCAGAAGTAACGTGAGCTTGAAGAACCACGACAGTAATATAAGGTTAAAGAAAAACATTGTGTGCAAGAACTATCTAGGCATACCTCTGGGGCCATCCAGTATGGTGTTCCCTTCAATGAAAGATTTGGGGCTGCAGTACTTAACTGGTAAAACAGAGAAGTGTCAACAGGGCATAATGAGAGGATACTTAGGATATGTTTCCAACTATTTAGCAGAGTGAGCTTTCAAAAATTTGTGGAGTGGCCCTTCTCTTAACAAAGTTATTGCGGATGATACGATAGCACAACAAAAGATGACAATATACCAAATAATTGTGCAAACAATGAACACGATTAAATAAATAGCATCTTTAGTTTTAGTTGTTCGACTCAAAAACAAGCCCATACATCTGTAATTATTGGTTCAGATGAAAAGGCAGTGCTCCTGCCAGTTTCCCAAAAATAAATCAACCAATAGGACTACGCAAAATGCTACCAAACACAATTCTATTTGTTTGTAGTGATCAATAACATGCAGCAGACGAGAGATATGCACCCAAACTACATTTAAGCACATCCAACAACTAGCCACTATCATAATGCTACACATATTTAGATTAATATTTAGATGGTTGCCTCAGTTGGTATTCAACTAATATTTTTGCCAATGCGCCTCTAAAATTTAAAATGGATAGACATAGCACAGTACCATGTGAAAAAACTGCTATGCAAGGATATACTCACATGCTTGGCCATTCCAAAATCGGCCAATTTCACTACACCATTGATATCAACTAGCAGATTTGCTCCTTTGATATCCCTGTAAGAGTAAATTCACTTACTTTTACATACATGCCACAAAGTGATATCAAACGCAGGAGTGCATATCAACAAAAAATAATCAAGAAGTTGACCATAAAGACTTGGCAGAATGAAAAAATCATCCGAGTCCTCCACCAATGTAAATTCATCTAGAGCAAGTACAAAAGTAAATGAACATTCACACAACCATTCACCTAGTAACTAAACTCAGCCAGAACACAGTAAAATAAACAGACAAGGGTAAGTCGTGGATGGTTGATGTGCGAAAATCTAAAATAGCAGAAGGATAAGGATACAGAAAATCACATGCAGTGGTGAGAGGCAAACCATGAGTTCACATAACAGCTGATCTAGCAATAAAAAATCGTATAAACAAGTATATGTATGAGCACACACCTATGCATAATCTTTTGGCCATGCAGAAAAGCTAGGCCTCTAAGAATATGTCGGGTGAAGTTACGGATAACTGATTCTGTTATTGCTCCATAATGTTGTTTGACATACTTATTAATCGAACCCGGATGTACATATTCCAGGTAAATGTAGAAACGATCTTCAATCTGCAAGGGTCTCCAAGAAATAAGATGTCGTTACGGAAGCACAAGAGATACTTAGCTCAGCATAGTGGGGAACTTACAGTGTCACTGCCATAATACTGAACTATGTTTTCATGTTTAAATTGACTTAGGAACTTTATTTCCTGAAATATATGAATATAGATCAGCAAAGGCAGCTTGTAACTTGCATATAAATCATTATCAAGGATAAAAGGCAAATACTACATTGTAATGATAAAGATCAATTCTCAGAAAGGTGCTACACTAGAGTATTCTAGATACTAAGTTCGTCTGTGTTGAAGATCACAAGTATTTCAATGAGCACATGGCATACTACTGTCATATTTAATTGTTGGAAGAAGCACAATAAACTGAAGCAGCTAAGACTTGATTATCAGAATAAGAAATTCAATAGGAAAAATAACATATGAAAGATTCCCAAAGAACCAATGGAACTGATTGAAAAGAGAGTCAAATTCCCTGTTTTTGCAACAAAATCCAGCATGCACTTTCTTCAGATAATAAGTCAAATTTGATAACCTGCTCCAGTTGATTCAACGACTCGGCAGATTTAGCATCATCAGGAATTATGTTGACCTCTTTCATTGCACAAAGAGCTCCAGTGTTCCTACAAGCAAATGTCAGTACACAAACATCCAGAAGTCAACGAAGTAATAGTCACAATGATACAGAGATTACACTTCCATACCTATTGGTAGCTTCATATACACAGCCAAATGTACCACTACCTAGAAGTTTTCCTTTTTGCCACTGACAAGACACCGAAGGCATTTCAACTTTTGGAGCAGGCTGGTTGCTGAAAGATGTTTGCATTGGGCTTATAGCACTGGGAGGAAGTGGTAATGGATGCAAACTAGCACTTCCATTGACTTCAGTACGTGAAATTTGGTTTTCTGGGAATAACTTTGGGAGTGGCGATGGAGGGGCACTGGTATTCCTTGGCATAAGAATAGGACTTCTGAATGTACTAGAGTAAGGAGATGGCTCTGAAGCCCCTGTAAGTTTTTCAGGCAAAGTCCGAGGAGATAAAGCTCCCAGAAAATCAATAGTGTGGATCGATGGAGCTGACCATGCTTGAGGAGCATGAGAAGATGCCACAGTAGATGAGACGTCAGCATTGCTCAATCTTCGAGGGCTGCCTACAGGACTGGAAAATCCACTGGTTGGAGCACTTCTAGTTGGAATGTTCAAACGGAAGTTCCCTGTTTCAGCTGAACTCTTATCCTGGAACTTGTCACGGAGTGCTTTTCGATGGTGACTAGAGGTAGGCCGCTTTGTACCATTTGGGCAGAAATCATTATGTTCAGGGAACTTCTGCACAGTCTGACCTGTCACCCTGTAACCACATGATTAGTAAGAACCCGAAAATGATGCAAGGAATAATGCAAGTTTAGATACAGATTTCTTTAAAGCTTAAATACAATATGGAGTGTACACATATATCATTAAAAGTAGAGAGGGAAAGGACCGGGTCAGCAAATGAGACTTGGTAATGCAACTAATTTGCTAGTAACAGCAGCGGATCCTACCACCAAGTCATTCTGGTTACCCCACAATTTTTGTTCTTCAGTCAGATGTCATAGTGTACAAACGGAGATAAATCATTGATAAGAACTGTAATAACACCATCTCCCAACCAGGAACATTCTAGTTCAGAGAATGTTCTGACTTCTGAACCCCTGTCCCTTCATTTCTGTAACCTACAATAAATACAGAGACAAGCAGTGGCCAAACAATCATAGCAAGCTTTCGACTATTAGCTACTTCTGCCTGTAGATGGTTGGATTGGAACCCCACCTATCTTTCACCTCAATGTAAATCCTGAAGAGATTCATCTATATTGCAATGGCTGGACGGGCGTAATGAAAAAACGAGTATTTAACCAAAAACTACCACAATTCGCGGAAACGTGACAGAAAACTACCACTTTACGATTTTGTCCCGAAAACTACAACTTTTTTATTAATCCGTGACAAAAAACTACCAAGTGTGAAAACTGCTCGCTTTGCCTGGGTTAAACGCGAATCTGACTGCCCGACCCCACACATAAACGGGCTAAAAATGCAATCGGGTCCCTAGTTTTTTTTCAAAAAAGCAATCGGGTCCTCCGCCTCCTTCTCCTCCTCGTCGCCAGCACAGCCAACGCCACCAACATCGCCTCCGACATCACCAGTGAACCCAGCGCCACCAGCGTCGTCCCCTCCTGCTCCGGTGAACCCTGCACCACCAACCCAGGCGGCGAAGGTGGAGGGGCACTGGGCGGCGGGCCTCCTCTACGGCGTCCACATGCCCGTCCAGCCCATGAAGACCATCGCCGCCGTCGCCCTCTCCGACGCCTCCTTCGGGGTCCCCGAGATGATGGCCGCCGGCATCCTCACCTCGGCGTTCGTATTCGTCCTCGGGGTCACCCGCCTTATGAAGCTCGTCTACTGGTTCGTGCCGCTCCCCGTCGTCCGCGGCATCCAGCTCGCCCAGGGGCTCAACTTTGCCATGGCCGCCGTCAAGTACATCCGCTACGAGCAGGACCTGGCGAAGAGCAAGTCCCTCGGTCGGCGCCCCTGGGCTGGGCTCGACGGCCTCGCCCTCGCCATCGCCGCCATCTTCTTCGTCGCCCTCGTCAACGGCGCTGGCGACGATCACAGCACCGCCGTCCAAGAAGAAGTGGGACGAGATCGGGAGGAGGATAGCTCTTCTTCCCCATGCCCAGCCTCCTTCCCCAGGCCTTCATCGACGCGCTCCCCGTCTTCCTCTACCGCAACGTCGTTGTGGGTGGGGACGGCGGCAGGGGAAGGACCCGTTCGATGGCGAGCGATGGCGAGCAAGCTGCGGACGGCTGGGGAAGGAGGAGGCCGGCGACGAGGAGGAGAAGGAGGCGGAGGACCCGATTGCTTTTTTGAAAAAAAACTAGGGACCCGATTGCATTTTTAGCCCATTTATGTGTGGGGTCGGGTAGTCAGATTCGCGTTTAACCCAGGCAAAGCGAGCAGTTTTCACACTTGGTAGTTTTTTGTCACGGATTAATAAAAAAGTGGTAGTTTTCGGGACAAAATTGTAAAGTGGTAGTTTTCTGTCACGTTTCCGCGAATTGTGGTAGTTTTTGGTTAAATACTCTGAAAAAACAGAAGGTAGTATAATTCATTGCAATCCTTGTAGCTTCCTACACATGTCAATCCCATCGACAGATCGCAAATTGTTTACGTGATAAAAGATCATAATTCTACCGTCGTTTCCTCAGCTCAGCGAGCACGTTCAATCACACGACGGCACACAATTCGGAGCAATCGACGATAGGGAAAATAAGATATCGCAAGTTGCAACGATTTTTATTTATTCATGAATCAACATTACCTCGGTATTTGCAACGACGCCGGGTCCGTCGTCTCCAGCTCTGCGGGGGGCTTCGGTGACGGTGACGGCAACGGCAGCGGGTGCAACACGGGGGACGACGCGGACCTCGGAGGCGGAGCTACCACCCCGTCCGCGGCGTTGGAGGACCTCGAGATCGGGGGACCGAGCCCGACGGCATCGGATGCGGAGGCGCGCCCCCTGGCATGCGGCGGCGAGGAGGAGGACGCGACGTCGATGCCGAGGTCGGCGAGCAGCGCGTCGATATCGTAGACGTGGCGCAGCTTCCGCTGTCGCGTGAGCTGCCGCGGCTGGCGCTGTGGCCGCGCGAGGAGGAGGTCCCCGGCGTCTTCGGACCCCGCGCGTCGCGGCTGTGAGCGCGAGGTGGACGCCCGCGCGGGGGAGGCCGGGGCGGAGGAGGCGGCGGTGGTGGCGGAGCGGTGGAAGGCGGTCTTGGAGCGCTTCCACCACGACGGCATCACGGGGGCTCGCGACGAGAGGCTGGCCGTGGGAGTGGGGTTAATGGCATCGGAGGCGGGGAGGAGGTAGACGGAGACGACGACGACGACGACCACCTCCTCCCAGAAAAAAAATCAACTTTTTTTTGGGTGGTCTGTCGTTGTGATGTGCGGCGTTTTCGGGAGGGAAAAGAATGGAACGCACGCGGCATCCAGGAAGAAGGAAGTCTTTCCAGTCAACTCGCGCCAGGGAACCCGTCCACTGCTTATTTCCATTTTTGCCACTGATGGCTCACAGAAGCTAGATATATGAAATGAAAGGAGCGTCTGCATGAGTTTGGCGTTTTGGAACTCGGCCTTCACGGAGGCTGAATTTTTTTATTCTTAAATACGTGTCATACCCCGATAGTGGATCTGATAGCGAGAGGAAGGGAGATCGGGGTGAGACGGGGGAGAACGAGAGTAGGTGAGGGAAGCGTGAGGGGAGGAGTCGACAGCAAGGTATGATTTAATTTGTTTTCGATACCCTCATCGTCCCAACACAGGCATACAAGTAAGCAGCGCCAGCTGGCCACACACGCACGCCTACTTCTGATCCTTGGGCCCGGCTCGGTCTGCTGACCAGGTCATGTCGTTGCGGGTTCAGACTATGAACCTGCACTCTTCAGTCTGCTGCTGATCGATCAGCAGGCGTGACATTTGCCCCCGCTCGAGCAGCGGCTTCTTCTTCTTCCCACAGCTGCGCGTCGGGGTAGCATTGACGCAGGACGGCGTAGTCTTCCCAAGTTGCTGCGGAGGGCGACATGGAGCTCCATTGAACTTGCACCTGCAACTGGAGCGTTCCCCTTCTTCATCATGCGGCGGTCCAGGATGGCCACCGGAGCACGGTAGTCGGAGGTGAGGTCTGGAACCTTGGGCAGCTCGGAGAAGACAGGGGTTTAGTCGGGGACGGACGGTTTGAGCCGGGAGACGTGGAAGACCGGATGGATGCGGCTGTACGGGGGCAATTCCAGTCGATACGCCAGGTTACCCATGCGTTCCAGAATGGTGAACGGCCCGAAGAACTTGAACGCCAGTTTCTTGCATGGGCGATTGGCGATGGAGGATTGCGCGTATGGCTGTAGCTTGAGGAGAACTTGCTCGCCCACATCAAAAGCATGCTCGGCGCGATGATGATCGGCCTGCTTCTTGAAACGAGCTTGCGCACGCTCCAGCTGGCGCGAAGCAGCTCGGTGTGGGTCGCCCAGTCGATCTCTTCGGCAGGCGCATCGGCGGGCAGGGTGAAGCTCGCCCCCGGAAGGCCTCCCAAATTTGGTTCCCTCCCGTACCGAGCCTTGAAGGGGGAACCATTGAGCGAGGCGTGGTGGGAGGAATTGTACCATAATTCCGCCGCGGAGAGCCACCGTCGCCATTGCTTTGGCGTGTCGTGGACAACGCATCGAAGGTACATTTCGAGACACTGATTCACGCGCTCCGTCTGGCCGTCGGTCTGGGGGTGGTACACCGTGGAGTACAGCAGCTTGGTGCACGCTGCAGCGAGAATCTCGCGCCACATTGCGCTGGTGAACACATTGTCACGGTCGGAGACAATGGTGTGCGGCACGCCATGGAGCTTGATGATATGGTCCCAGAAGGCGCGCGTGACTTGGACCGTAGTGAAGGGGTGCCGGAGAGGGACGAAGTGCGCGTACTTGGTGAGGCGATCGACGACCACCATGATCGTGTCGTAGCCGTCAGACTTGGGCAGTCCTTCGACAAAATCCATGGTGATGTCGTGCCACGGTTGTTGCGGAATTGGAAGTGGTTGCAGCTTGCCCGCTGGATGGGTTTGCTCGTGCTTGGCATGCTGGCATATGCCGCACTGTTTGACGAAGTCCTCGACCGCGCGCTTCAACCCCGTCCAGCCGAAGAGCTTGCGAACGCACTGGTAAGTGGCGGTGGCGCCCGAGTGCCCTCCCATGGCACTGTGGTGGAGCGCGGCGATCAGCTTGGTTTGGAGCGCGGTGTTGGCGCCGATCCAGAGCCGCCCGCACTGGCGGATCACCCCTTGCTGCAGAGTGCGGCCTTGTTCGTCGGTGTCGCAGAGGGTCAACTTGGCGAGCAGTTCCTGGGCGTCCGCATCCGTCTCGTACGAATTGGCCACTTCCTGGAGCCACTGGGGCTGGCACACCGAGAGCGCGTCGAGGGCCAGTAAGTGCCCCACTCGAGAGAGCGCGTCGGCCGCGCCGTTGTCCGTGCCCTTCTTGTAGCGGAACGTGAACTGCAGTCCCACCATCTTGGACATCGCCTTGCGCTGCAGATCCATGACGAGCTGCTGATCGCCCAAGGAACACAAGCTCTTGTGATCGGTGACGATCTCGAATGGTGCACACTGGAGATATGGGCGCCACTTGTCGATTGCCATCATCACCGCGAGAAATTCCTTCTCGTACGCCGAGAGCTTCTGATTCCACACGCCCAGCGCCTTGCTCAGGTACGCGACGGGGTGGCCGTCCTGCATCAGTACGGCGCCAACGCCGGTGTCGCACGCGTCAGTTTCGATGACGAACAGACGCTTGAAGTCAGGAAGCGCCAGCACGGGCGTGCTCACCATCGCCTTCTTCAGCAGCTCGAACGCGGTTTGTGCCTTGTCATCCCGGAGAAATCCTTTCTTGGTGAGGAGGCGCGTCAGAGGCTTCGCAATAATGCCATAGTGTGGCACGAACTTGCGGTAGTAGCCTGTGAGGCTGAGGAAGCCACGGAGCTCGGTGGGCGTCGTGGGCACAGGCCACGCACTCATGGTGCTGGTCTTGCTGGCATCAGTGGCGACGTCGTTCTTGGAGATGACGTGCCCGAGGTACTCGATTTCCTGCTGCGCGAACGAACACTTGGAGGCCTTGGCGTAGAGCTGTTGCGCCCGCAGCAGGACGAGGACCGTGTGCAAATGTTCTTCGTGTTCCTGTAAATCGATACTGAAAACCAGGATGTCATCTAGGAAGATAATGATGAACTTGCAGACATGGCGACCAAAAATTGAGTTCATGAGGCACTGGAAAGTTGCCGGCGCATTGCAGAGGCCGAACGGCATCACTCTGAAGTGGTAGTGGCCGTGGTGTGTTTTGAAAGCCGTCTTTTCTTCATCCTCTTCTCGCATGCGTATCTGATGGTAGCCCGCTCGCAAGTCGATCCTGGAGAAGTAAGCTGCTCCGCCCAGTTCATCGAGCAGCTCATCCACTACTGGCAATGGGAACTTGTTCTTGGCAGTGGCTGTGTTTAATCGTCTGAAATCCACGCAGAAGCGCCATGATCCGTCCTTCTTCTTGACTAACAACACTGGTGCAGCATATGGACTCAGGCTGTGGGCAATGACACCCGATTGCAGCATCTCCTGAACCTGCTTTTCGATCTCACCTTTCTATGCTGGCGAGTAGCGGTAGGGCCTGGTGTTGATAGGTGTTGTTCCCAGCTCCATATTGATTGCGTGATCATACTGTCGTTTGGGAGGCAGCACCTTAGGTTCAGCGAACACGTCTGCATATTCAGACAGAAGTTTTTGAATTCTGGGAGGTGGAGGTACAGGTTCAGGTTTGTCGGTCCGTTCAACTGTGACCAATGCTGCGGTCCAGATGTCGTTATCTATCTCCATGCGATGCAATTCGTAAGCATCAAGTTCGGCGATGGGGGTAGATCTGAAGTTCTTACGCCCTGTAAGTGCACTTGTTTGCCTTCTGTTTCAAACGTGATCGTTTTCTCCTGCCAGTGACAGTTCATGGGGCTATGAGCTGCCAGCCAGTCGATTCCCAGAACTCCATCATAGGCACTGAGTGGCAGCACGCGGAGATCGGTGTGGAAGGTGTGGCCAGGCACTTGCCATTCCAAACCTCTCACCATTTGATTGCACTGCAGTCTCTGCCTGTTGGCGACGCGAACTGAGACTGGTGGTAGTTTCTCTGTCTGCACGTCCAGTCGTGCGAGAAATGTGTCACTGATGAAACTGTGTGTACTTCCTGAATCCACCAACAGAAGCATGATCTGATCGCCCACCTGTGCTCGCAGGCGAATTGTGGAGGGTGTTTCCTCGCCTGACAGCGCCTGTTGCGAGAGTGAGCAGCACTCTGGCTCTTGATCTGCAGGTGCATCCAGTAATTGCAGAGCGTGGACGGCGTCGTCAGACAAGATCTCTCCGAAGTTGCCAACCTCGATCATCAGAATCTGGCCTATGCGTTTGCACTGATGCTCCCTCGAGTATTTATCCCCGCAGCGAAAACAGAGACCGTTCGCTCTGCGGAACTCTCTCAGTTGTCGTTCTCGTGCATACTCGTCGGCCCCTTGTAGTGGTGCGGCTGCAGCGCGAGCTGGAGTAGTAGCTGCTGGCGGAGCAAGTGGTGGTGGGCGTCCTACTGGTGTGACGCGCGGGCGCGGGGTGCGTTGTTTCTCCAGTTCTTCCTCCTGAATGCGAGCAAACACCGCAACGCGAGTGATGCTGGTTGGTGCTTGCAACCGCACTCCCAGGCGCAGCTCGTCCTTGAGACCGATCAGGAACTGAGATATGAAAAATTTGGAGCTCAGAGTTGGGTCCAGGGCCAGCAAATGGTACATCACCGTCTCAAATTGCTGGCGATATTCCTGAACACTGCCAGTCTGACGTAACTGAACAAAGTGGTGCATCTGAACCTCGAACTCTTCTGGACCAAATTCCTCCTGCACAGCAGCTCTGAATGCTTGCCACGAGACCCCTGGGTGCGTCTGTCGATAGGCCTGGAGCCACATCGCGGCCAGACCATCCATGTACAGCGCCGCGGTGGTGACCCAGCTATGTTGTGGCACCCGGTACAGCTCGAAGTAGGTGGTGCAGCGATCTAGCCAGATGCATGGGGCGTCGCCGTCAAACCGCGGAAAATCATGATTGGGCGGCTTGATGTAGTGGTTGTCGTGGCGATCTGGCTCCGAGGGCGACGGTGACCGCGCGGGTAGTAGCGGTGGTCCGTGGTTGACGAGGCGGGCGAACGGAAGCTGGGCCGCGCCATCCGTGTAGAGGGGCAGCGGCGGAGGACGAGTTGGTGGTGGCGGAGGTGGTGGACGGAGCTCGGAGGAGTCCCCCGTGTTCATGACGCCCGATGGAGATGCGCCTCCGGAGACGGTCGCCGCCGGGTTGATTGTGGGTGCCGCCTTGCGCGCCTCATCCACATCGGCTTGCATGGGGTCGATCTTCTTGGAGAGGTGCTTGATCTCGGGGAGACCTGGTCGTTGTAGGCGATCTGCGCTTAGTGGCGCTCGTCGGCGGTATTCTGGCTTGCATCGAGGCGGCAGAAGACGGACTCGAGCAAGCTCTGCAACTTGTCCGTGGTCTCCGACATGGCGTCGAGCACGCGACGGGTCTGGGACGAGAGCTTGGATGGTGGTGTCATGATTTCATGCTAGATCAGATCGAACGTCGGGCAGGATTTTGTGCGAGCTCGCCGGAGCGACGCGCACCTAACCCGGTGGATGTTACCGATCGATCTCGAGCAAACGGCGGTGGGGGAGAAAAAAATTTGGGCTCTGAATACCAGATTGTCACACCCCGATAGTGGATCTGATAGCGAGAGGAAGGGAGATCGGGGTGAGAGGGGGAGAACGAGAGTAGGTGACGGAAGCATGAGGGGAGGAGTCGACAGCAAGGAATGATTTAATTTATTCTCGATACCCTCATCGTCCCAACACAGGCATACAAGTAAGCAGCGCCAGCTTGCCACACACGCAAGCCTACTCCTGACCCTTGGGCCCGGCTCGGTCCGCTGACCAGGTCATGCCGTTGTAGGTTCAGACTCTGAACCTGCACTCTTCAGTCTGCTGCTGATCGATCAGCAGGCGTGACAATACGCATAAGTGTGCGTATCATTTCCGCGGCTTTGGATAAGAATTCTATACTTTAACAAATTATTAGATGGATGATATTTTGAAGGAAGAAATCGGTTTTAAAGAAAAAGATCTTTACTGATACGGGGCTAACCCGGTGTAGGCTGATCTTTCACGATTGGAGTGGGCTCCCTCGAAGAACACGATGAACACGGGGAAGAATGGAGAGAAATCACAAGGGGAAACACTCAAGAACAAGTCCAATCACACATCCACTAGACAATCAAACACACAAGATCCATAAGGTACATGAACAACAAAAGGAAAGATATAAGGTAAGTTCATCTCCGAGAGAAGGTCTTGAATCCACGAGGGGATCTTTCCGTGAGGGGCCTTGAATCCAAGGTGGATCTTCTCCTTGAAGTCCGCAGTCTATTTCATGGAGTAGATCCATATGGATGAGAAAAGCTCTATCTCTAAATGAGCTATCACATTTGCTAACCCTATAAAGGAGGTGGAGGAGGTCTATTATAGTGCAAGGGGCGAAGGGGTAAGTGAGAGTGAGAATGGGTACACGGGCCTCGGCCCAAGTCATGCGCGCAGGCAAGGCCGGATGATCCGGACGGGGTCCTGGATGATCCGGGCGTTGGGGGTCTGGATGATCCGGACGGAGTCCCGGATGATCTGGCTTCGGTGGAAGCCTTCGGGTGTCTTCGGCGCACTTATCCGAACGATCTGGCTGAGCCCGGATGATCCGAACGGCGGTCCGGATGTCTGACCTGGCTCCAGCAGCTGCTCCATCTTCTTCTTCTCCTTTCATGCTTCCCTCGCGGACGGTGCAGTCGTTCCTTGGCGCTTGCACTCCTCCTCGACATCCGTGAAGCTCCGACAATACCTATGCATGCACACGGGAGGAGTGTCAAGTAGTATACCATCCTCGAGAGGGTCAAGTGAACACATGTAAAGGAGATGATTCATTTTTGTGTATGTGAAGTAGATGTCGCACGTGTCACTTGCCAAATGGACTCTTCACATGGTGATGTCCGTAGAATGCTCCGCATCATCCCCTCCCCCTTGGGAAAGATCCGACCTCGGATCGAAAACCAAATCACCATGGGAAAGAGATGGCGTCGCCGTGTAGGAGTGGTCGATCACCAAGGTCTCGTCATCTTGAAGCTCGAAATGGGCACTCTCCAAATCTCGCACCGTTTCGTGATTCCTTCAAAAGAAGCAAGGACAACAAACACTTGGAAAAACAAATGTGGTTAGCGTTAGTGAAAAACCAAGCATTCAATCAGTGATTCACCCAACAAGTGTTTTCATCAAGCATAGTGTATGGTGTGACAAAGGATTGTGACATGGCATGTAAGTATATGAATTGAGAACAATCAAGGACATCATGGAAACAAGTGTGCAAATGGGAGGTAGAGATGCAAATATGTTTGACAACTGAACAAGCATCGACCTCAAGGTCATAGAAAGCATGCATAAAGCGCTCAAAAAATGGTCTATGGTAGGCATAGGAGGCATTCATCACACCAAACAAAATGAAGTGTCTAAACACATGAGTCAAGTGCAAGACAATCCAAGCATAACATGCATAGGGTGTAGTGAAAATAGTGTGGCACTCAACACAATAGGAAGAGCAATTGTTCAACATGTGTGAGGCAATCAAGGCAGGCATGTAGCAATCAATGGGACATGGCATATGTGAAAAATTGACATTGTTGCAACCAAACATGTGAGCGGAGCAAGTAATCAAAGAATTCGATGCAACACACAAGGTATAAAAGTCATGAGGCATGGAAATGTGAGCAACACAAGTAGTATGATCCATAATATCCATGCTCATGGTTTGGGGGTTCTCAAAAGAGAAGGATATCACCTTGAAAGCATGTCCTTGTGCTTCGTTCACAATGCCGAAGCACAAGCAAGTGCGATGTAGAAGCGTCGTGATCGAAGGTGGTTCGCTCTCAATAGCTCGAATGGTCAACTCACGTGAAGTGGAAGTCGACACAAAGTCCAAGTATCCTACACATGCACAAAAAAGCAAACAATGTATTCGCATGGTAGATAAACACATCATCCTTCATGATGGTTCTCTTCTCTTGCACATAACCATTAGAAGCACAAGTGCATGAATAATATGATGCAACAATGGAGATATTCATGGCACAAGGTATATGGTGCATAGAGGTAAGACAAGCATGCTTCACAAGGAATATGTCAAAATCTCCAATCATATGTGAGGATGCTATGGGGGCAATATCATTAGAAAGGCGAAATGCATCGTTGCACTCAATACTTGGGAAATCATCTAGCATGAGAGAGGCAACACATGGAGATATATGACAAGAAGCAATAACAATCATGTGCAAAGCATGTATATGGTTGTCATCAACCGTATGAAATGAGCAAGTATGAATCATTGGTGATGCAACATAAGAAAGTATAGTAATCAAGTTGTGCAAACTAGTGGAGCGAAGATGCAACACACTGGAGGAAATCATGGCAATCATGTCATGTGAGCAAATAATAGGCATAGACAATGCACATGACATATCGCAAGCACGAACACAAAGCAAGATCATAATATCATCATAGGAATGGGTCATAGATGGAACATGGCAATAACAAGTAATATCTCCACCAAGCTTGCAAATACACATACAAGTATGAGGATCAATCGTCATGTGTAATGCAAAGCATGGGTCACAAATGCATGGCAAAGGCATATGAATTGGCATATCATGCAAAGTGAACATGGCAAGATGGGCATAGAATATGTATTGGCCAAAAATCCATAACCATGTGAGGGACATGTAGAATAAATGCGCGAAGTCTTTGCGCGAAGAGAGAAGTGGGAAAGACAATCCATGGGATCCCAAGTCATCATTGCTCTCTAGAGCTCGTTTTGTCAACTCATGGGATTGTGAGGTTGACAAGTATTCGTGGGTACCTACACAAAAGAGACACAAGCCAAAGAAATTATGTGTGTGGTAAATGTACACATCATCTATCATGATGTGTATGTGCACGTGAGAGTTAGTACAAGATAAGCATCGCTCAAAGAAATTTGATGCATGGTATAAAAACATGTCATCCATCATGAAAGAATAGTTATTGTGTATGACACAATGGGGACACAAATTGAGCGTGCAAGTATGTGGCCCAACAATAGCATGGTTATTCATGGGAAACATATGGTGCACACAAGTATTGGGATCATGCAATGAATGGGTTGAATCAAAATCTCCTAAAATGTATGAGGAAACTATGGGGGTCTCCTCATGAACAATATTGGAAACATCATACACTACAAAAAAAAAGACACATCCGTGACATTTTGGGCCGAACGAAGATTTTTTCTGTCATACATATGACACTTCTATGACGATAATTGTGACAAAACCCGGTATCATCATAGATGTGGTGGGCTCCTACTTCTATGACAAAAAATCATGACAGAAAATGGGCTTTTCATCCTGGGCGGGTCGGAGACGCAGCTGCATGACATTCTTTGGGCCGTCCATGACGGAAAAAACCGTGGTAGAAGCGAGGGCGAGGAAAATTTCGAGGAGTTCCCGGTTACGGTGGGAGGTCGGGGGCCGAGCGATGCGCGTTTCTCTCGTACACGTACGCGCGTGTGTGCGAGGCGTTGGCTCTAACTGAACCCGAGCGAGGCGTTGGGCTCTAACTGAACCCGAGCGATTGCATTGCAGGCTACGCGTTACTGAACCTGAGCGATCGATCGATGGCTGTTAACTGAACCCGATCGAGCGATTCCTTCGCTACTTCTGCTAACTGAAGCCGATCGAT
>NC_041382.1:413930820-413945296 GCF_002162155.2 Triticum dicoccoides
TTCCCGGTGGGGGTGGATGAACAGGACCCCGTGGTGTTGCCTCTGGATGAACAGGACCCCGATCGATCGAGCCGGTTGGGGCTGGATGAACAGGACCCCGTGGAGGGCAGGATGAACAGTAGCCCGTGGAGGGGTGGTTGAACAGGAGCCCGTGGAGAGGGCTGGTTGAACAGTAGTCGGTGGAGTAGCGCGCGGTGGAGGCTGGATGAACAGGAGCCCGTGGATAAACAGTCGCAGGTGAAGGCTGGAGGAAGTCAACGGTGGATGAACAGTAGCTCGTGCAGGCTGGAGGGGGTCGACGGTGGAGATGAACAGTATCCCATGGAGTCTCGTTTTGCGGTACGCCACACCTCTCCCGATGAACAGGACCTCTGTTTCGACCGTAGGAGTTCTGTTTCGTCCGTTTTGTGGTACGCCACACCCCTCCCGATGAACAGGACCCCCGTTTCGACCGTAGGAGGTTCGTTTCCTCCGTTTTGCGATGCGCCAGACCCCTCCCGATCAACACGATCCCATTTCGAACGTGGCCGGTCGAACACAAGGCCATTTCCTCCGTTTTGCGGCACGCCAGGCCTCGTTTCCATCGCCTGTTCCGTCCAAGCCCTCCCGATGAACACGACGCATTCCGTTGCCTCCCCATGAACACGACGCATTCCGTTGCCTCCCCATGAACACGACACATTTCGTTGCCTCCCCATGAACATGACGACGACGCTGTTTCTCTGTTCCGACCCATCCATGTACACGAGCCTTGGCCGTACGTATGCGCGGGTAGGCGTTCGAGACCCCGCCCGTATGTACACATACGTGGCCGTATTTTCTTTCTTGCACCCTGGCCGATGTACGTACGTGTACATGCTACGTGCACGCCTCTACTATGACACGTGTGTGCCTCTACATTGACCAGTATATATGTACGTACACGTTCGCGACCAGAATGACAACGCTACGTATGCTTCGACCAGGTGGGTCCCGACTGTCAGGCACTTCCTTGCGTGCGAAGATGTAGCTGGTGGGTCCCAGCAATCAGGGGCAAATGTTTTTTTCGCGAAATACGGTGGCCCGTCCGGTGGGTCCCCGCTGTCAGGTGGAGGAATAATTATTTTGCGCGTAATAAGGAGGCACTTCCTTGCTGCGGCCGTGGACCCAGCTGTCAGCGTCTCCACACACAGTACTCTTCCGATGGAAGTCGGTCGTTGACCACATTGACCAGGCCGCACCGAGAGCACCACGGTGGTGGACGACGGTGAGGCCTAGGAAGGGGACGACGCAAAGCCGGGGAAGACGCGGCAGTGGAAGCCCGCGCGGAGAGGAGTACGAGGGTTCACTGGTTCGGCTGCGGTGTGAGGCTGCCGTCGCCGCAGGGCCTGGCCAGCAGTGAGAATAGTACGGGGCGGTGAGGCCTCCGTAGCAGCACAGCTGGCCACGGGAGGCAGGAGCATGCGACACGACCGGCGCTGCTTTGGGCGGCTGGAGCAAGAAGACCAGAGGTTGAAGAAGCACTACGACCATTGGATGGACATCGTATGGTCACTGGAGCTAGAATCGTTCATATTGACTAAGTTGACAAAGCCCTTCGTCCCCGTCAACTTAGTAGGCCCACAAGTCAGCCTCCCACCAAGGTGGGTCCCAGCTAGCCGGGGGAGTATTCATTTTTTTGTGCGTAATAAGGAGGCACTTCCGATGGGTCCGAGCTGACAGCGGGGGGAACATTTTTTTCGCTAAATACGGTGGCCCGTCCGGTGGGTCCCAACAGTCAGGGGGAAACGATTTTTTTCGCAAAACATTGGTGGCCTGTCCGGTGGGTCCCCGCTGTCAGGTGGAGGAATAATTATTTTCCGCGTAATAAGGAGGCACTTCCTTGCGGCTGTCGTGGACCCAGCTGTCAGCCTCTCCATGTACAGTACTCTTCCGATGGAAGTCGGTCGTTGACCACATTGACCACGCCGCACCGAGAGCACCATGGCGGTGGACGACGGCGAGGCATAGGAAGGGGACGACGCGGAGCCGGGGAAGACGCGACAGTGGATGCCCACACGGAGAGGAGTACAAGCGTTCACCGGTTCGGCTGCGGTGTGAGGCTGTCGTCGTCGCAGAATAACAGGGGGTGTGGGTGAGTAGAGGGATGCCCTGGCCAACGGTGGGAGTAGTAGGGGGCGCTGAGGCCTGCGCGGCAGCACAGCTGGCCACGGGAGGCGGGAGTAGGCGGTCCCGCCAGCGCTGCTTTGGCGGCTGGAGCAAGAAGATCAGAGATTGAAGAAACACGACGGCCGTTGGATTGACATCCAATGGTTACGTTTACTAGAATCGTTTGTTGACGTATATAATAACTAAAAAAATCTTGTATACGCGTGAACTAAACAGGCCCACAAGTCAGACCACTCCCTCTTTTTTTTAATAATTTATATATAGCTCATGGCAACTTCTTATGCAATTTATTGTAGTCGTTTTTTTGGTTGGCCAGGGCCAATTTCGCATATTTCTGTGGGTTCCAAACTATTTTTAATACCGAAATGTCCAGCCAGATTTAAAGTACTTTGAAGATATATTTAAATTAGGTTAATGCCCAGTGAAATAGGAATCTGAAAATGTAATAAAATTCAAAAATTATAAAGTAATTGCCAATTTGTCATCTATTTTTATATTTACAACCCATTTCATATTACTTTCAAGATTTGCAGGTGTCTTGATAGAGTTGCAGCCCATCAGGGCGTAGAAAAATAAGTAGGCATTGATTGGGTATTCTTCAGAAAAAATAAACTGGGCTCATTTCACAAAGAAAAAATAGTTGGGCTGGTCACATGGTGAACATAAAATATAAGCCTGGGCTAGATGGGCCACAACCCAGTTCAAACCCTGCTCCATCTCAACAATACCAAACAAAAAAATACTACTCGAGTAGCCACGTCCTAGGTGTCAGCCGAACTTGTGATGTTCTCTTGTCTATTGACTATATACGCTCCCAATGTCGTGGATCCCAGATGTCAGGAAAACACTAGGAGGAAGCATTTTATTTTTCCATACGCTGACGTGGTGGGCCCCTACTGTCATCCTCTCCACGTACTTCTGCCGATTCCTGTTGTTTGTTGACCATGTTGACAACGCGAGAGGGCGGCGCCACGGCGAGCGCACCAAAGCGCGCGGAGGACGTCGGCGTTAATGATTTAGGAGACGGTGGGGCGGCGATGTGTGCACTGAGGCGTAGCCAGCCGTGGGAGGCGGAAGCAGGCGGCCCCGCTGGCGCTGGTTTGGTTTTGGCGGCTGGAGGAAGACAGGACTGAAGAAACACGACAGACTGTAAAAGCAGCAGGAGTACTTAACAACCTTAACTGAAACCAGCAGGGGCACTTAACAACCAAAGCTGAAAGCAGTATGAGTACTTATACAGGTTCAACCGTACAAAGCACGCCTCGAATAGTGCTACTTTGCCTACAGTTAACCAAGGGTGAGGCCGCCAAGCCCCAGGACAAGGCCCAAACGCCACCCCGCGCATCCACAACCTTCTGAAAGCGGCTTCATCTCGCAACGTGGTCAATAAACAGGATATTCGCTTTAGAGCCATGGAAAAGAATGAACATAATCTTCTATCCTATTCTCCAAGATGGACGGGCCTTCATTATTTGAGACCACCCATGAATAAGTATCTTTTCACCTGCAAGGGGAATTGAGTAGGTCGACATAAACATCACGTTGTGACCAAGCGCAAGTCTGACCCGACCATGGTCAGGCATCTGTATAGGAACAATAGAACTCGACGGTTCCTGTTTCAAGAAGATCACAACTGTAAAACTGTGTATAAGCAATAGTTTATGAACAACATATATAACAGAAAACAACTCATACCATAAGTTTCTCAACACAGTTGGACCTGTTCAACGAGTGTAGCAGTGGCACACATATCCCACGTGGCCTTCCACCATTGAAACGCTCCACAAGGACCTCAAGACGATCAATAAAGTGTAGGAACTTGTGGATGTCGATCCAGTCAACTTCAGTGCCATTAGTAACAACCGAGTTATTACAGAGTAACAAACGAGCAGACTGCTTAACTCTGAAAAAATCTACACATGCCACCAATTATAAGAAAATATTAGTTAGAAGTAGCATCTTTGTGAGAGATTCGTTGCTACTTCTAAAGTTAAATTATGATTAGTTAGACAGAATAGGTGGATTAAGAAGTAATCGAGGCAACAAGCAAGAACCAGATACAAAACTAACATGGATGAACAATTGGAACGACGTCGGGGTGGAAGATCGAAGTGAAGATGAGACCAGATTCTGCTATTTCCATCAACATTCATGCGCCAACTTTCAGTCCGTAACACTTGAGAAAGTTTATCCAAGTTTGGCCATAAAAAAACAGCGGTCTTCTTGGTTCATGAACCCAACTCGGAACTTATATCCATGGCTTGTCTTCATGGTGACCATTAAACTAGTGTATTCAGTTATGGCAAGGCCGAGCATCTTGAGTACATGTGTTCTGGCAGAGCAAATAATACACTACAGGAAAAATAATATGAGAACACAACATGTTCAAAAAAAACCCACCTTCCCGGATAGAAAAGAGGATTCTAGGAACATACTGTGTGCGTTTCAAAATGTTGTGTTAGGATGAGAAGGAACAAGTGTGGCATCTCGCCGAGGGCGCAGAAACATGTAGGGTACTCGCACTTTGGGAACTGCAAATGAAACACACTAGATTCAGTAGGAAGAAAAATGCATCAACGGCGGCGGCTGCCATCCTAGGATTACCTGCGACCAAGGGACTTGGGTTTATCGGGGATGGATGAAGAATTCGTACCTGGTTCTCCATGAGAAAACCCTATGCAATCGCCGAGAGGGGGTTTTCTCTGAACAAGCAGACGAGGGAGAAGGGGATTCAAGCCCAGTGAAATATTGTCGCTTCGTCCGTCCAGCTTACTGCTAAAGCTGGAAAGGGGGGGTTGTGATTTGATAGCTCATTGGGCATTACTGTGGCGCTACGACCGGGGTGTGTCTACCATGAAGTTGTGCACTCTAATTTGTGCATATGGCACGTGGACCCCGTTGCCGGTTGCCCCACATATCAGCGAAAGGAAGTAAAAAGACAGGAGTAACTAGTTACACATAAATATATTTTTTGACAGAGAGATACTCCCTCTATAAAGAAATATACAAATCTTTTATATCACAGGCTCACCTTGCCGAGAAATATACTCCCTCTGCAACGCACAAGCATTATGGGGGTTAAGCTGAGAATATAATACTCAAATGTTTTTTTGAGGGATAAAAGCTGCTTTATTGAAGATTAACAGTCATAGGTATACAAATAATTTCGGGGGTTCCTGTGAGCCAAAGATGGCACCCACGGGGCAAAGAAGTAGCAGCTTTTGCGAGCACATGCGCTTCAACATTACACTCGCGTTTTTCATGTATGATCTCCATGGTTTGGAACATATTCTTCTTCATCTTGATCTCGTCCATAATAACTTTGCTGGGCCCCAAGTATGCCTCTCTGATATGCTTGACTGTTGTTGAACAATCGGTGCTAATCTGAACTTGTTGCAGGTTTAAGTCAAGAGCCAGAGATAGCCCCTCGCAACATGCCATTGCCTCTAGGATCTCTGGATCAGTAACACTTTCGCACACCAGTGTCGATGCTCCAAGGAGGAAGCCTGTATGATCCTGGCTCACAACTGCCAGGGCTCCCCTTTCACCATTGCGAGATAAGGCAGCATCAACATTCATCTTTTCCCAACCCATAGCAGGAGGAGGACACCACTTTTGCACTAAGCTAGTGCTTCTTGAAACCAGGTTCTCGACTTTGGGCCGCAGGCCGACCCTACATGTTTGGGGGCCCATGTGTTCTACCTCAGCGCTTTTCATATTGCAAGCGATCGGTACAGCGCTGGTTTTAGATGTTGTCGCAAGGCGAATACACAAAATTGAATAAAGCACAACAGCTGTTGGAATGAAATCAAACGACAGTTCCTAACCAGCAATCAGAGTTGCAATTCTATCAACGATATACCATGTGATAAATAATACTATCATACTACTTATACACACAGGACACTTGTTTCACCATGCCAGATTATTACATCAAAATCTCTCGGAGGATAAATCAGTTAGGCAGTTGCGTGCTGCTACTGAAGAATTTCAAAGTTGATTTGGACCAGCTCTCCTTGCCGAGAAAGTTCACTTTTAACGTCATCCCCTACCGCGAGATATGATTTAGATTTGAACCTTGACCATCCTTTAGCATCAATCATCATGCGACCATCCTTTGTACTTACGATATATTGAGCAGGTTCATTCACACCAAGGATGCGCATGGTAAGAGAAACTTGGGCACGGTCGCCCGAATTGTTGAACGACTCCCTCGTTGCTCTAAGAATTCTCTGTTTGCAAACAAGAAGACATACCTAAACAGTTAGATCAACACAGTGAATCATGTGAAACAACATGGAAAGAAAAAAGAATGAAGCACTTGGGCGGCCAATGCTTACCAAGAAGGTGGACATGTCGGTTTTTGTAAGGACTTTGGTATATGAAGTGCGAACCGCAGCCCAGTCTATTGTCGGTGTAACTGCACGGGCCGGAGCAGATGCAAGTGCAAGTGTTGGTGCAGGTGCCGAAGCCGCTGCTGCTGCTGGAGATGGTGCTCCTTGTAGAGCTGGTGCCGGTGTTGGAGCAGGTGCCGGTGTTGATGCCCGATCCTCCGGTAGATCAGACTGATCCGCTGACGCGGTCGGTGCCCAATCCTCAGCTTGATCAGACTGAGTTGTTGCCGCTGTCAGTGCTAGAGCAACTGTCGGTGCTTGATCTGTGCGAGACAGCGACGATCGTGTCTGGTCTGTTATGATCAACTTTCTAACTTGACTAGGATCCGTGACCGTGATCCAGTTTTTTTCTTCATTTCTTTTAAACGCAAGAAGGACTAATTGTGGCGTTTTTGTTAAACCAAACTGCAGTTCATCATAGGGATTCAGCTTGTACTCAGACAACAGACTGATCCAATTTTTTCCAGTAATATAAGTGATGGACAGTGCCTTCGTTACTGACACGACATAAGAAGTGAAACCTGCAAATATAGCCATCGTAGAGCAAACCAAACGGTTTATTCTGTGATGAATGTCATATGGTAAAACCTGCATCATAAAATTGCAGGAAAAGAAAGAAAACATGACATTAAATCAATAAGATTTAGACAGTAAATCAATAAGATTTACTTGATGTGACACGAGTGAATCCTTACCAGGAAATCACTATGTTGAAGTACTAAATAGAAGATTGATCGTTCAACTACGGGTGGCATGCAGGGGCCCCGCCTACTCCCACAAGCAGGACAGTCCAAAGGTCATGACAAATCGTATGGACCGAACATCCATGGGGCTGTAAATCCTGGTGGGTGCGATAAACCCTGCAATGCATACAGATATTGGAGTGTAACCATAATTGATAGACCGTCCTCACAAAAAATATGATATGGATACTTCAAAATATACAAACCAAATTGAGTGGACAGACATTAACATAGACCGTTCTCAGGACTGACCACACACCAAAAGCGGTAGTACTAATAAACAATACAGGGTTCACAAACACAAATCAAGTACTGAACAATAGTACTTACTACAGACAAGCAAAGTTGCACTAACTGAACTCTGCAGACTATTTTTTGCCACCGACCTACGGGATGAACCCCGCATAACTGACTAGGCCATGGACTTCGTGTGAGATGTCTACATGCACCATCACCATCTTGTCAACCTTGGAGAACCTAACAGAGTGGTCTTTCCACTCATAAACATGATGATGAAGACAAGACGCATTAGATTTGTTGGGAAGCTTTACAAGAACCACACCTTTCGTAATCGATGGCACAGCCAGGAAATTGTCGTGGTCAAGTACAGCCTCGAGAACACGCCTGACAACAATGCTACAGGAAAACACTAGTTCAAGACACGTGGCGACAAGGACACAGCAGCTGGATAGTTCAGCAGTAGAACTCATCATCAGGTCTTCCCGTTCACACGACATGACTTTGAGAACTTCATCTCCACCGCGGACCTGGTTCTAATTCAAATAGAAACCATATTTTATTACTACCTCCGTTCAGAAATATAAGATGATTTTGATATTATACTCCATATATGACTACATATACACACAGAAATGAGCGAACAAAGACACTAGAACATGTCTTCAAAGGCATGAGAGTAGAGGGATTACATGCAATATCCATAAGACAAGTTACTGAGGCAAATATACCCTCTTAAAAGGTAGCATTGATGTTCATAAAGTACTCCCTCCGTCCCAAAATTCTTGTCTTAGATTTGTCTAGATACAGATGTATCAAGTCACATTTTAGTATTAGATACATCCGTATCTAGACAAATCTAAGACAAGAAATTTGGGACAGAGGGAGTTGAAAGTAATCTATAAGAAATCAGTGTCAACCTCTCGCATGTTTTGGTCAAAAGAGGAATTTAGAACCGTCATTTGGCACACAAAAATCACATGCAAGATCACCCAGAAAGTTGTACTACTAGTACTAGTATTGCGTGTTAGATGAAAAAACACGATCAAGATCGAGAAAAAGATCGTCAAGAAGAGATATTACCTGGACTTGCTTAATGAGGGATCCCGGAGAGGGGGGCTTGGACAGGGCGATGGCTTTGAGCTTGTCTGCGGTAGTCTCGGCGGGGTGCTTGCGCTTCTTTGTACCATGAGCCTCGACGGTTTTGGCCGGAGCCATAGACATCACTTCGGCCGGTGCTCCAGCGTCCATCAAGAAACTATCAAATAGAAATAAAAGAAAAGAAACCATAATCACAAACCCAAAAGAAGAAAAGAGAGGGAGTTATAGGATCAGTCTCGGGGTTGCAAGACCGGGCCTTGGCCAGAATCAACACCATTGATGCGCTCACCTTTCCTTCTCTGGGAGAGAAGAACAATGGCAGAAGCAGGTCGGGGTTTTCTTGAAGAAATGAGGAAAAATATGAGGCAGAAGCGAGGGTTGGGTAGAGAGGAAGCTGAGAGAGAAGAGTGAAATGATGGTTGCTTCGTCCGTCGAACTTACTACTGGAAAGGAGGGGGTTTTGTGATTTGACGGCTCATTGGGCTTTACTGCGGTGCTTCGATCGGGGTAGTCTACCGTCACTCTACTACGGAGTAATTTAGTGCATGGCTGGTGGACCCCGATGTTGGCTGTCCCACACGTCGGCGAAAGTGAGTAATTTAGTGCATGGCTGGAGAAGGATCTGCATGGTAGAGCGTGTCCACTGTTTTTCAGAAGAAAAAAATGATTACAGCAAGCGTTTCCACTCTTACGATGGAGGAGTGCGAAACACGGCAACCACTTGAACATAGACAATGCTCCTACTACTAGGCATGTGCAGTGGTTCATATGTTAGTACTACACAATCTTGTTGCTAGTGTAGTAAGATATGACGATAACAAATGATGTTGTGCCCATGTCAACTACTCCGATATGTAACATAGTACCGCTTTTTCGACTGTTCGGTCGAGAATGGACGGTGAGATCAATGTTAACAGAACTAGGTCCATAGCGCACGGAGAGTACGGTGCTACAGTACTCCACGAAAAATGAACCATATGAAGCACGAATAGTGTTAGGCAGGGTGTATGAAGGGTGCACGGGATGGGAGCAAAAGTTCCCTTCTCGACCCACTTTTGGGTGTTTGGCAGAGTGCATGAAGGGTGCATGAGTCCACACTAGTAGGTTGACAAAAATACATGAAGAGGAAACAACTATATTGAGATGAGAATGCAACCAAACACACCCACACGTTTTGTGCTATAGTGACTGATCTGCACCGTCTGAGTTTGATCCAACAATCATGTTGGGCCGAGACATGGACATGCCCATGCAGAGGGCGCCTAAACACCACCGAAGTCCCTCTGCTTCTCGAGGCGCACGACGTTGGTGATGCAGGGTGCAACCGCCCATAGAGCCCGCTCCCGATCGACGAGAGCCAGCTTGTCAAAGACGGCGTCCAATGGCACGAATGGATTCCGGTGACGGAGCCCTGAAAGGATTCGCCCGGCAACGGCGATGGCAGCCCGCAACCCCTCCTTGTCCAGCTCAGCCCCCACCATCGCGCGGAGATGGCTCAGCTCCTCGGAGATATAGGTGAAGAAGGAGACCAGGTCAGGAAGCCGCAGCTCGTTGAAGTCGACCGAGTGGTCGAACGGGTTTAGCCCGACGGCTGGCATCGTCGCGCTGGCACGACGGTAGGCATCGCACAGCCGCAACACGTGCGTGGCAACTTGGTTCACCAAGTGGCTGAGGCGATCCTGGACCTCGTCACGATTGGCCCGCTCGTGCTCCAGCCGGCTCCCCTGACGGCCTATTGTATCTCCCACTTTCTGCAGCAACGCCGCCGACGCCTCGAGCATCTTTGTGGTGGACGCCTGCCGCTTTTGAAGCTCCGTGAACTCCCGCACATAACGGAGGAGCATGGCACTCCTCTCCTCCTTGAGCTCACGGAGCTCCACGTCCTTGGCCCTGAGGTCCGCATCCTTGGCATGGAGCTCCTGTGTCAGGAGCCTCACCTTGGACTCTGTGATCTGCTGTGCCGCCATGGCACCAGGTAGAAGCAATGGGGAGAGGAAGCAAAGGGGGCGAAACGGCTGAAAGGCAATGCAATCTACGGGAAGGCGGAGGGAGCGGGGAATCTTTTGTTTTTCACCACGGTAAAACACCAGTCAACGACTTCTCACATCAGGGAGCAGTGGGTACAGGCGGAGTCATCATGACTAATTGCTGCTGTGCCTGCTCCCGTCAATCAAAAAATTAAAAATCCTGTCGTGCCTGCTCCTGTCAATCAAAAAATTAAAAATCCTGCCGCACCCAAACACCAGAGCAATGCCGCGGTGGATATTTAAATTTACCTGTCGGCAAGTAGATAAAAAAGGGGTGAAAAAACAAATGTGGCGGCAGCCTAACTAATCGGTCAAACTAGCCCAACTAGCTAGCCACCGTGCTTCACTGATGTACTCGGCGGGAAAGGTGGTCTTTCGTGATTTGACGACTCCTTTACTTGCTTCGGCGCTACGACCGAGGAGGACCCAGAAAACACGCGGTAGGGCATCCCACGTCAGGAAGAATATATGCGTGCACCACCCGGGAGGACCCCGAAACCGCGTGGTAGGGTGTGCCACGTCTCGGCACGGAGGAAAAATATGCGTGTAAAAATATACTGTATCAGACGTAGTAGAGTACCTATGGTTCGACCTCGGGACCCAGCCAGTCGGTTGAAAACACCCCACTAGCCACACAACTTCATCATGCAAACGTGGCACAGAGGATAGATGTGGTTAGCTCCGTCTCGACCAGCCACAACGTCTCTTGTTCTAGGCGATTCTTCTATTTTCCAAGTTTTTTTAGTTGTAATAACACCACGGCAAGTTAGCGCCGCTCTTCGTGTGTGCCCATGCAAAGGTTAGACGATGGAGAGAATAGAGATTGAGATCGCAGACCTGGGACCCACCAGTAAGTGAGATAATGGTCATGCACGTGTTGACGAGGCACTCCCTCTACTCTACTCAACGCAAGTACTGTATAAAATCAAGTTATGGGACAAAGCCAACAACCGTTCGTTTTTTCAGGCTATCGACTTACGCTTTGTAGTCCAGGTTGCCAGTTCAAATCTCGTCTTTCAGATTTGTTAGTTTTAGGTCCAAATTTGATTAATGACAAGTGGGACCCCCGTGTGTTGTTCTGATATTTCAGTGTAGGATGGTTTTTTTTGAACAAACACTTTGCGCGGTTAGACAAGTAACGGCATGAGTTACACGTTTTTTGCAAGTTTACGAACAAAAATGACAGTGGCATAGAATATCACATCCACCCCGCAGCTTAGATACTATGGTGATACGAGTTTTTACACCGTTGGAAGTGAGATCCAATGGCTTGGGAGTAGTCTTTGTAATTATGCGCAATTTCCAAACTCTCCAAAGGTTTTTTTGCAAATAAAACATTCAGGCCTTGTGTGTGCTGCTGCATCTTCGATCCAACGGCTCCCCGGTGCTCATATTAGGTGCTCCCCGTAGCTTAATTACCCGCTATGGTGATTGGAGTAGTTGTGGGCCGAATGCTACGAAAATATAATCTAAACCAACCGGAATAAATGCCTACACAAATTAATCCAAGGTTGGAGTGCCCCTCGCAATGTAAATAGCTCCGGCTTTGCGAGGGATGGAGAGGTAGTAGCTTCAACGCATGGAAGTACGGTGTGAGAAAGCGAGGCCAATCGAGAGACATATAGATAGAGAGAAAAAGTGAGTGTGGTCCGACATTCATTGAACAAATATATATGCTTTGGAGAGATATTGTCCGATTGAGCTTTTTGGCAATGGTGAGGGCTGTAAGATAGAGCTTGAGAGATGATCCAGTCACAGACGTGTAGATATATTTTGTGCGTGGGAGGAAGCAAGGTCAACCGATCACATAGGGTCATCGTGCGATCGAAAGAGTGAGACGGGTTGGAGAGAGTGATCTAGATAGACGATGTGCCTGAGAGAGTATACAATGTGAATAGGTGGAATTGGGCTCAACATGGTGATATATCGTTTTTGTCCGAGAAAGAGCAAGGTCAATCGAGACATACGGAGAGAGAGAGAGATTGAGTAAGTGTGGCCCACCATGAGGTCGAAAGAGTGGTGGCGGCTTGGATGGACTGACCTAGATAGATAATCTGCGTGAGAGAGTATAGAGTGTGTCGATCGAGGCCCGAACAGGGAGATATATCATTTGTGTGTGAAAGAAAACGAGGTTAAATGAGACTCAGATAAAGAGAGCGAGATTGAGCGAGTGTGGCCCGCCGTGTGGAAGAAAGAGTGAGACAGTCTCGAGGGAGTGACCTAGATATACAACGTGCGTGTGTGTGCATGCACGAGAGGTTGGGGGGCTAGATAGGCAATGCATGTATTTAGCGCGAGAGGGTGAGAGGGAGAGGGGAGAGAGAGAGAGCTCGGCATGGGGTGCAATGGCGGGTGTGTGAGGTAAATACATTTGGTAACAGAGTGGAAAAGGGGGTTGTGTAGTTGAGAGACTTAGAGATCGAAACATGGAGAGAAAGAATGAACGTGTGTTGGAAAACGATAGCTTCCTAAGGTGATTAGGAGAGGAAGATTGATCGATACAGGAAGTATGTAGCATTTGTGTGTGTGGGGGGGGGGAGGCTAAAAACAACATTTGAATGTACATAGTACGAGACTTAATATCGTTGTTTCAATTCGGTGTACATTGTAAGATTTGAACCGAGGACCAGGCATACGGGTAATTATTTTGAATTCGTGCCATACTAAGTTTCCAAAAGTTGACACTGACTCAGTTTGTTGTGCTATTTTGTAGGTCATATGTTTGAATCCATCCAAAAGTTTTCTCACTACCATGGTGTTCATCATATACATATGAATTTGTATTAAAAAAGTAGCATGGATACAGTGAAATGAGAAATCCACATTAGAATTGGAGATCGCTACGTGACAGACACTCTAATTCAAATAACTAACTACGTGACACACACTCTAATTCAAATAACTAATTATGTGACACACACTCTAATCCACGTTAGTGTGGGTACCGTTTTGATTTTTTTTCAAATAACTCCTCATTAATTAATTTATAGTACTCCCTCTGTTCACTTTTATAAGACCTTGAAGACATTTCAGACAATGTGCAAAACAATTCATTTTAAGTTGTCTGAAACGACTTACAAAAGTGAACGGATGGAGTATCTCGTTTCGAATGACTAATTATTGCAAGGAAAACAAGGGCATGGTAATACATACAGATTCGTTTGCAAATGAAAGAAGATCCGTTTGCATTCTCAAATGTAGGCGCACCAGGCAAACTAGGGTCGTGTCGGGGTGGACGCTGCTTCGGTGCCTTAAAGGTAACTGCCTTTGGGTCACTGACATGTGGGCCAGCCACCTGTTGGGCCCATATGTCATGGACACAAAGGCAGGTGCCTTAAGGCACCGGAGCATAGTCCTGTCGGGGTGGTCGCGTGTGTCGTACGGACGTGTAGCACCCAGCCACCCCCCCCCAAAAAAAGGATGACGACGATATAAGTTCGCGCTTCCATGTTTCGGATTGAAATATCTGGCGGCCCCAATTCCAGCCCTGCAAAATCTCTCTTCTCCACCGTCCCCTTCCACGCCCAGATTGCTCAAATCCCTAATTCGCCGCCAACCCTCGAATCTCCCCTCGTCTCGTCTCTTTCCCCACTGTTCCCAACCTCTGTGCCGGACGACGACGATGAAGATGACGGTCGCGCTTCACCACCGCACCGGAGCTACCTCATCTACGCCCTCGTCCACCGCACCGGGTGGTCCACCGACAACGTCGGCCGCCACAACCGACGTCCCTCACAGACACCGAGTTCCACCGCATCAGGTGCGCTTCACCGATGCCATCTCCCAGCTCACCGGGGCTACTTCACCGAGCACATCATCGCACCTC
>NC_041382.1:413945641-413999967 GCF_002162155.2 Triticum dicoccoides
CAACAGTCTCGTCCACCGCATCATAGCGCTCCGCTGCCACTCAAGATCTGCATCCGTGCGCGGCCAGCCAACGCCAGCGCATCACCTTCAACAGCTCTGAAGTGACCTGCACTCTAGCTAGGCGAGCATGCCCAAACGCCGGCCCGAACTAGGTATCCACACATCACTCCCTTGTGCACTGTTCCGACGATGTTTGGATATCCTTTCACTGCTCTCTTAGCTTACACGCCTATGCAACTCTGACCTTAACTCTTATTTCTTCTGGAGATATCATCTAAAACAAGCAAATCCATATTTTAGCGAAGCATGATGGCACTACGGGATCTGGTACACATCCTGCACACCTGTATAACCTTGTAAGTATCTGTCCTCCGGTACAACATCAAGGTCGATTCCTCTTATTTGATCAACCATTCGTTGTGTCAAAAATGCAGAGGGGGATGCAAGGAGCACAAGGCCTGCACATCCAAGCAAGTGGTAACATGTACTTGTACATGGAACATCCCAAGCGCAAGCAGAGCTGCAGTGAGCCTGTACAACGAGCTAGCGTAAGTCCCTGCATTTCATTTAATTCGTACTGGCATTCGTGTATGATTTGTGTGCAGTGGCGGATCCACGAATTCAAGTTACGAGGGGCGAACATTTAACTTAAAAAATACGAAGGCACTTGCACTCCGGAAATCAACATAACTTGAGAAATGTGAAGCTACATGCACTTTGAAAACCAGCTAATGATCCAAAGTAGTTTAGATTATAAACATTAAATGATGCAAGCACCAAAAAACACAAAATGCAACATGGTGTACAAGGACTACAAACATGGTCTGTACCTGCTTGAATTATTCGTTCTCTGGCTGAAAATATCAAAGTGTAATTGCACGTATAACCAGTGCGCAAACTGCATATCAATATATCTATCCTGCACAAGTATGCCAATAGTTTCAAACAACATATTAGAAAAGTATTTATGCTATGTTGTCATGATACAGGGAATTTCTGGTAGATGGCCTCGACGTTTCCTCAAGCTATGAAAATGCACTATAATTTGCTTGTCATCAATGCCTGCAAATCTCTGTCTCTCTCAACATAGTAGATCATCATTAGAAACTAAATCCTTCAATGAGCTTGCAAAATGCTTGCATTAGATCCCTCATTCGACACTATATGTTCATCACTAGGAGCATGTAAAATGTTTGCATCAAATCCTTCATTAGCAGTCTGTTCATTAGACACTTCAGGCTCAAGAACAACATGAGCTTGTATGTTTGCACCGGAAACTTTATTAGATACATCAGATTCAATCAGTTCAGTATTGATTGGGGGAGTTATAAAATAAGTAGAAATTGGTTTTATTTTCTCATAGATTCCCTACATACAAGCAGTTTTACAACACCGTCAGGTTTAACTATTGGCCAGAAATTGAAGAGTTGAATTAGATATAACCAGGGATGTGATGTACCTGCTTGTTGCGCATGCTACTCTTGCAAGCTGCGACTGTCCGTTTGCGCAAGCTCGATGCCATGCCCGTGTTGCCGCCGCTGCCTCCCACACAGGCTACACCCAGGGTTGGATCTTCATCTTCTTGTCCTTCCGTTCGCTTGAAGCCCGGCGACCGCCCTCCAACGAGGGCGTGAGGAAGTGCTGTGTCGGTCTGTCCAGCGGCGGCTAGGTTAGGAGCGAACCAGACCAGAGGCTGGAGCGAATAAATTGGGATTTTGCCTGCTGTCGATCGATATGGGAGGCGCTCGTTTGGGCTGCGAGCCTGCTATAGGGCCTGCCTTGCACTTATGTTATTGGCCCATCCAAATTGAAACATTTTTCTTCATTTTTTACATTGCCTGCTCGTGCGTTGGGACGAACAAAACTAGCATGGGCCAACCTGGACGACTCAAACTAGGTGCACACTTTCCAGCCACCTGAGGCGGCCGCCCATACCAGCCCCTATGGTGGCGTCGCCCCTTTTTGCGTGTATGATTGGATAGTGAAAAATATTCCAGTGGCGCTTTTGATTTACCCACAGAATGGTTGAATTGCTTGTTTCTATGAACTGAGTTTGCCAATAATGTGAAGGATGCCAGTCTTTTCATCCTATTGTAGATTGCTTAGATCTCGATATGCCAAAAGTAATCGCATGAAATATACAGTAAAAGCCAGTGTCATGTGTTTGGCTACAACTAGTCTGACTACACGTCCTCATATAACATATCAAGGATGCACCATCTTACCAGATTAACCATTCAACTTACCCATGCAGTGTGGGAAGAAAGAAGTATTGGGACTGCGTATCCAAGCAATTGATGCCATGGACTTCTTCGTACAACCTTAAGCGAAAAAGAAGTTGAGTGTGCCTATACAAAGAACTAGCGTAAGTTCAGTTACCTGCTTCTCGGAATTTTAGTTAGCCACTTATTGCAAAATTGTTCAATTACGTTGCTTGTCTTAATTTAGTTTGCTACTGATTACATAATGGCACAACCTGTTAATCATATTGTAGACTGCGCCTATCTATGTGTTTGATACTTACTATTAAGAATTACCTGTTTGCCTTAACTTAAATATCTACTTGTTTGTTTAACTGCTTTGCTGCTGCAACAATGGGTTACAATGATGTTAATAACTACTTTTCAGCATTGTAGCGACCCGACCTCAAACGGTTAAGCCTCTGTGTATTCGTGCCATCCCTGGATCGGTATGCTGGCACACACAGTACATCAATGTATATATCAAAGCGCAATCACATGTATAAATAACATAAAACTGATATATACCTTATAAGTCTCAGCGGAAACAAACATAAGGGTGTGGAGTCCATCAACGCCAACGGCAAGTTGAGTGTAGACCGTAACCTTACAATGTAACTCTTACTCGTCATTGAAAATTCCTGCAACATAAGACGTTGCAGCCCTGTAGGTCAGTACATCGAATGTACTGGCAAGTCACATCATAAGAATAATGAACCTATTTGTACATGCTATTTGGCTGGTGGAAAGCTCTAAGTTTAGTTTTTGCATAAAGCTAGTTTTCCCTAGAATAAAAGATATTATTCTGCCACTACTTTACAACATAGGATGAGTTGGTAAACCCAACTTAATCCATTCCCAGGGTTTCATTTAAAACCCAATTGTTTAATTAAGAGTGATGAGATCTCCCAGCATTTCCACTACTAGATGCTCAAGTTGTCCGTAATCGAGGACACAGTTAATCGATTAGGTTTTAACACTCTGCAGAGGTTTGCACACTTTTCCCCACAAGACTCGATCGCCTTCCTTGAAGTTCTCGCACTGCCTGGCGTTTGAGAACAGGATGACCGAGACATAGTCTTTCAAAAATGTTCCCCCTTAACCCACGGATAGGCCGGTACACCTACATCATTCTACATCTGCTAGCCCATCCCGGAAGGGGTCACACTAACTACTCAACTAAGCCAGAGCCCATATTGACTTGTGGCTGCACACGTAAGCTTCTAGACATGAGAATACGATTGATCTCTTTGAGCCTGGGCGGCCGACCACTAGTGGTGCACCACCATGGATTAACCATGCATGCTCCCACTGTACTTTGCCACCATTCAAACCAAAATACCGCCCAGGTAGTTCATTTACAAGTCTTGGTCCTGATTACTACTTTTTCACTCATGTCTCACCATGTTTGCTTCCCAAACCACGTCTATATTTAGCAAGGCAAAAATAAACTTACACGACGGTGACAAGGATGTATAGATCAGACCTACCTCAAATGAACTACTAGGTAACAGCATAGCCATCTAGCAACAATAAATCTTACCATGCAATCCTACCTCAAAGGACTAAGTGCATAATAAAAACATAGGTAATTGAAGGAATGGTAAAATGTGAACTTGCCTGGTAATAGTTGATGAAGATTATATCGTTCTCAGAAATTTACTTAATAGAACTATTCGTCACTCTCCGATGAAAATCTATAAAGTCAAACATTGCATTCACATAAGCAATCATTTCAGAGAACCAAATAACATGCAACATGAAAAGACTCGGAAAATCCAAATGAACACACAACACACTTAACTATCAAAAGTAAATACTAAGTGCAAAACAACATAGGGCATGGGTGCCAAAAATTGTGACGTGGACCACATTGCATACTAGGCATACGAGTAAAACTACTATGGAAAGATCCTAATGTGTGAAAAACATCGTGAGATAGGTCCAAGTGATAGGGTTTGGCAACAGTGACACGGTGCAAAAAGAATCACATCAATCGGAGCTACGGTTTAGGAGATATGGCCAGTTGAAGTTTGAATTCAAATCTGAATAAATTGAAATTTGAAATTGGCCAAAAGTTTTCAAAGTTGATTCTCCGGATAAATCTATTTGAGATGAACATTTTGCCGCTGGTTTCGTCGAATTTGGAGTTACGGTTAAAAAGATACAACCATTCGAAGTTCAGGGACTAATCTGAAAACTCAGGGACTAACCAAAAAAGAAATAACTGCAAATAGGCCCTTGGCCACATGTCGGCTCGTGACTGGCTGAGCAGCATTCGCTATAGAAGCTATACGGCGAACGACCGACATTTAATAAAAACGCTAACGCACGGCTAATTAACAAAAACCGACCGGTGGTTTTTAAAATAAAAACCAGGGTTAACCGCGGCTAAACTAATTAAGTGAACCGACCGGTTTAAAAATAAAACCAGCGGTTTTGTTTTTCGTGTAACGGTTCAAAAAAGAAGAAGACCTAGACTTAGAAAAGAACGACCAGGCGGGGCGGCTCACAGAGGGCAACTGCGGTGGCGCCGGTGTTGGCCAGCACCTTGGCGTCGACGGGGCGGCGGTTCCGGCAGGCTTCGACGGCGGCGAAGTGGACGGAGGGGTGCGGCGTGGCACGGGCATCGCGGTGGTGGTGGCGAGGATACTCGGGGCGTCCGGATGGGCGGTGCGAGGACGACGGAGCTCCATGCTCCGGTGGGGCTCTCCGTCGGCGGGGCGGCATCTGCGGCGGTCCTCGGCGGCAGGGAAGGAGGCGGCGGGGACCGACGTGTCGAGGGCGTCCACGGAGTGGTGGTGCAGGGCGTCAGCAGCGTCCAGGCGGGCGGAGGAAAGGCGGCGGCTCCGGTGCTCCAGCGAGGGCACGCGTCGTCGGGGCGGCTTCTCCGGGCGACCTAGGCGACAAGAAAAACGTCACAAAGACGCGGAGGAGCACGGGGGTCCGGGAGCATGGAGATAGGGATCGAAAGGGTTCACCGGCGGCGAATTCGTCCGGTGAGGAGCTCGGCTCCGGCGAGATGCACTCGATGATGGTGACAGATAGGAGCGGCGAGAGGACGAGCAAGTGGGCAGGATGGAGAGAGGGGGCTCCGAGCTTTTATAGGCGGAGAGGGGTGCTCAGGGTGGCGGGATAAGCCTCATCTGCGGGGCTTCGCCGGCGGTTGCGGGCGGGCGCGCTCGCGGCTTGTCCCGTGCGGCACGGCGGGAGGTTGGGGACGAGCTGGGAGGCGGGGCCCACCAGTCAGCGGGTGTGGGCGGGGCAACCGAGCAAAGAGGAGCGCAGGCGAGCGAGGCGTAAGGCCTCAGGCGGCCTCGGGCACTGCTGGGCCAGATCGGTGCGCTGGCTGGCTCTTGGGCCGAAGACCATGGGCCGGCTGGCGGGCGCGTGTGTGTGTTTTTTGTTTTTTTTTCAGAAAGGAGACTCCAACAGAAGTAAATTAAATTAAAAAATACACATAGGCATATCATATACCAAAATGTTCAGAAAAATACCCCGAATAATATGAACTGTTTTTCAAATTCAACTAAATTCCAAAAAAATCATAAAAGTCAAACAGTGCTACTGTTGCATTTAAAATCAATAAAAATCATTTTTTAAATAGCAAAATGATTTCAAATTTATTTTCTCCTAATTTTCCATTGAAAGGAATCATTTTACCCTTATTTGCATATATTTATTTTTAGGAGAAAATATTTTGAAAAGAAACTCAAATAACTCCGAGTTGGATTTAAATTTGGAATTTCAAACAACTTCGAATGGAAAATGGGTTTCAAATAACTTCAAAGTGACTTCCATTTTATTTCTTTGAAACCTCCAACTCTCTTTCTTCAAATATGAAGAAGTCATTTTATCTTCCCTCATGAACTCATTGAGCTACTTAAAGTTTCTAAATTTAAAATATTTCAAAATGGAATTCAAATCATTTTCAAACCCCTTTTCGTTTCTTTAAATGGAAGAAGTCATATCATCTTCACTCTAGGATTTTGTGATGAAATTAATTTGAATTCAGGAAGATCAAAATGCAAGATGCAAAGTTTTAGGAAAGTCCTTTTATTCCCTCTCATTCAACTTTCAAAAAGTTTTCAATTTCCAATCATTTTCACACAATCAATCACACAACAATCAAACAAACAATCATAATAATTTATTTAATATAAGATCCCAAAATTTAGAATTTTGGGATGTTACAAACTATCACCCTTAAAATGAATCTCGTCCTCGAGATTCGGAGAGGCTAGAAAGAAGGTTAGGTTTGGGGGGTCTTCTTGAAAATCCATTGATCATCACAAGGTCTAGGGTGCTACCACCCTTAGAATCATGGTTATGGTTCCAACAAAACTCATGTACTCCATCCTTGGTGTTAACGGTGTCGGTCTTCTCATATTCTCCGAGACAACTCCTTCACTTGTGTTCTCCCGGTAAGGGCATGGCCTTTTCCTCAAAATCTGAAGTCCTTGCATCAAATAAGATCCTTTCGAGTCTGGGTCTTCTTTGCTGTCAGGCCATCGCCATTGCTAAACAACTATCAAAAACCTCATGGTGGTCAACAATTATTGGTTCCTCCTGCAGGAAATGGGTCTGGGCTGAACCTCACCGCATAACCTATGATTGGCAACGATTGCTTGTAAAGGGTTCCATCGTCCTACCATTCTATGGTTGTATGGCTTATCGCATCAACTCTCTTCAAAGGATTTCAGGTCTCTCTGATTTTCCATCAACATATGATAGTTCATGATAGAAGTCTCTGGTATGGGGGCTAATCCATCGCGTACTTGAATCATTACTACATACGCAGATAGTGAATCACGTATTCTAACACTTGGGCATCCTCACAAGCATTGCAGAACTTATATTCTCCACGGACTGGGTCTGATAAATCCATTGGTCCTGCAAGCCAAAAAAAACCTCTATCGTTTCTTCACAACTCTCGGGTTTACGTAACCTCCTATGGAACATCTGCTGATGAACTCATAGCTTCTTTCAGAATTATTTTCTTCAACAAGATTGTGCTTGTTTCGTTATCAAATCCTGGGTCCTGTGGGTTATGGCCCACTTCAACACTTGTATATCTTTAACTCATCCTTGGAGTTACTTTTGTTCCATTACATCTCCTTATAATCCAATAGTACTTCATTCCTGCCTACTCTTGGGGTAACCTTCATAACTAAAACAAAACTCCAACTCATTTGTCCAAACTCCACTCTATGGAATACATTTTCTTTTCCATTGGTCAAGTGTTCACACAAACAAGTATCGCCCAAAAAATGCACTGGTTCATCCATAATCCATATTCTCTTCATATCAAATCCTTTATTACATCCTTAACCACTACTCAAAACTCAAAGTTCAAAAGTACTCTATTACAAAAGCTACCATCCACATAGTTTGGTATGGTCAAGCATTACTTCCATCTTTATTCATTCGTCCTTCTTGAAGATGCTTCAGTCCCACTAGAATTGTGCGATGTGATCCTTCAAATCATCGATGTTTTGCTTCATCGTGGTGGCCATGAGCTTCATCTCCATCATCTCTGCATGGACCTCTCTCAGGTATTCCTGAGTGTGACGAAGTCTTGCTTCAAGTATTTCGTCAATCGGACGTATGGCTTCCATAGAAGCTTCATGAACAGAGTCGAAGAATGTTGCTCGTGGTACTCGAGAAATGAAAAAGTATTGTCCCATAGTCTTTGTGCAAACTCCCTTCACGCGGTGGAGGTGTACCTGCACATACCAAAGTTCAACTCCCTTATCCATGAAAGGATAACCCTTGTAAACTGCATCTCCTTCAAGATGAATATGCTTCATCATGTCCTTCAGGATTTTTGGGTAATCCTGATCACTGGTCAGAGTCATGATCGTTTCTGGGCCCCTTCAGAAAAGACTCGTAAAGGGTTGTCATCTGCCGGTATAATATAGAAGGGGTACTCAGTATGATGTATGCATTTCCTTGGGTGAAATGTGGTTATTTTTCGGGGAAAGGTTTGGGGTCAGCTTGTCCATGGGTTCAAGGTTTAGTCTGGGTGACACAGTGAGAGTGGCACCCACAATCAACAAGCAACTCATAACATTTCATATGAGATTCCAAACACCTCAACTTTTATTGCTTTACGCACTATTACAATTCCCATTTCATAACTCAACTCAACATCCCCAAAAATAAAAGTGTATTCCACATTTAGTACATGCTTTATTCCAATATCAAGATCTCAACTACTCTACTCAAGCTTTCCTCGGATCTGAACATTCTTTGACAAAATGTCCTACTCCTTTGTAGTGTAAACAAATGGCGCCAAACAAATCTAGGGGCTTCCTGGTGGTTATCTTGGCTCCTTGGGTTCTTGGCTTCCTTGCTGGGCATTTGCTAGCGTAATGACCTAAATCCTTGCACCTGTATCAAGTGATTTGACTCAGGTCCTTTTCTGCAGAAATTGGGTTGTTCTGGGGACACATGATCTTTCTCTTCCTCGACTTATTCATTCCGATCAATTCCTCTATCTCTTGTCGATCAAACTCCACTTCTTCCGTCGTAAAGTTTCCCAGATACTCTTGGCTTTCCTTCGTGCAATACTGTGAAAAATGTCCTTCTTCTCCACATGAATAACAAGCATTGGAGTAAAATCTGTTTAGGCTTTCTCCATCAGGGTCGTTAACATCTTCCTTCATCACAGGTTCTTTTAAACTTTCCTTGAGGGCTTCTTTTAGTGCCTCCTTATGTTGCTTGGAAATTTCTTGTACCTTGGGGTAAATATGACACTGGGCAGGGTAGTGCGTAGTTCCTTCACACAAGAAACAAGTAACCTGCCTAGTTGGGCATTCTTCAACTTGGTGATTTGCTTCACAATGAGGGCATCCATCCTTGTGTTCCTCATGGGTATGTCCTATCTCACCGCAAATCTTGCATGCACAAGGTTTCCTCATTTTATTGCCATAGGGCTTCTGAATAAGACGAGATCTCAGTAGAGTCATCTTGAATTCCTCCCAAGTTTTTGCTCCATTACATCCTTGTATGGCCTGATGCATTTTCCACCAGGTTGCGACACTTTTTGTAAAGTACCGAAGAGTGTACTGAACCTCATACTTCCTTGCAACCAAATTGCTCCCGAAGTGATTCTCCATGTTTTGAATCCATATAGCTCTGCCTCTAACTGAGTGATCGGTCCAGAGAATACAAGTCCATCTTCATTCATCATCTATTGGGTCCAAGGGTTTTGGGATGAGATAAGAGGGATAGAGGGAGATACACACAATACACACAATATAGTTTTGAAAATAAGTTTTATTTGTGGCTGTCAGGAAAAACATCAAACAATGATAGCTCACAAACATCGCATCTAACGTGAGTATACAACAGGGGTTTGGTCTTCTAAAGGTCATATAAATCTTGGAATTTGTCGGTGTCTTCAAATTCTTCAATTCTTTAGAGGCTTTGACTATTGTAGCTTCAACTCTTCTAGTGTATGGTGAAGTCTGATATCTTGTCGTTCTCGGAGTGGTCTCATCAGTTGATCCTCCGTGTGGTCAAAGGGAAAAGGGGTATTGTCTAACTATTTGGGGTAAAAGGAAAGATTTGATAAAGCTCAGAAAAGAAGAGAGGTAAAGGATCTTTTTGAAAATTAAGTTTTAGAGAAATCCTTTCCTATGGGCTTTCTAGTTTCTAGGGTCACATCCTACAGTCAACATGTGCTCTGATACCATCTTTGTAGCGACCCGACCTCAAACGGTCAAGCCTCTGTGTATCCGTGCCATCCCTGGATCGGTATGCTGGCACACACAATACATCAATGTATATATCAAAGCGCAATCACATGAATAAATAAGGTAAAACTGATATATACCTCATAAGTCTCAGCGGAAACAAACATAAGGGTGTGGAGTCCATCAACGCCAACGGCAAGTTGAGTGTAGACCGTAACCCTACAACGTAACTCTTACTCGTCGTAGAAAATTCCTTCAACATAAGACGTTGCAGCCCTGTAGGTCAATACATTGAATGTACTGGCAAGTCACATCATAAGAATAATGAACCTATTTGTACATGCTATTTGGCTGGTGGAAAGCTCTAAGTTTAGTTTTTGCATAATGCTAGTTTTTCCCTAGAATAAAAGATATTATTCTGCCACTACTTTACAACATAGGATGAGTTGGTAAACCCAACTTAATCCATTCCCAAGGTTTCATTTAAAACCCAATTGTTTAATTAAGAGTGATGAGATCTCCCAGCATTTCCACTACTAGATGCTCAAGTTGTCCGTAACCGGGGACACGGCTAAACAATTAGGTTTTAACACTCTGCACAGGTTTGCGCACTTTTCCCCACAAGACTCGATCGCCTCCCTTGAAGTTCTCGCACTGCCTAGCGTTTGAGAACAGGATGACAGAGACATAGTCTTTCAAAAATGTTCCCCCTTAACCTACGGATAGGCCGGTACACCTACATCATTCTACATCTGCTAGCCCATCCCGGAAGGGGTCACACTAACTACTCAACTAAGCCAGAGCCCATATTGACTTGTGGCTGCACACGTAAGCTTCTAGACATGAGAATACGATTGATCTCTTTGAGCCTGGGCGGCCGACCACTAGTGGTGCACCACCATGGATTAACCATGCATGCTCCCACTGTACTTCGCCACCATTCAAACCAAAATACCGCCCAGGTAGTTCATTTACAAGTCTTGGTCCTGATTACTACTTTGTCACTCATGTCTCACCATGTTCGCTTCCCAAACCATGTCTATATTTAGCAAGGCAAAAATAAACTTACACGGTGGTGACAAGGATGTATAGATCAGACCTACCTCAAATGAACTACTAGGTAACAGCATAGCCATCTGGCAACAATAAATCTTACCATGCAATCCTACCTCAAAGGACTAAGTGCATAATAAAAAACATAGGTAATTGAAGGAATGGTCAAATGTGAACTTGCCTGGTAATAGTTGATGAAGATTATATCGTTCTCAGAAATTTACTTAATAGAACTATTCGTCACTCTCCGATGAAAATCTATAAAGTCAAACATTGCATTCACATAAGCAATCATTTCAGAGAACCAAATAACATGCAACATGAAAAGACTCGAAAAATCCAAATGAACACACAACACACTTAACTATCAAAAGTAAATACTAAGTGCAAAACAACATAGGACATGGGTGCCAAAAATTGTGACGTGGACCACAGTGCATACTAGGCATACGAGTAAAACTACTATGGACAGATCCTAATGTGTGAAAAACATCATGAGATAGGTCCAAGTGATAGGGTTTGGCAACGGTGACACGGTGCAAAAAGAATCACATCAATCGGAGCTACGGTTTAGGAGATATGGCCAGTTGAAGTTTGAATTCAAATCTGAATAATTTCAAATTTTAAATTGGCCAAAAGTTTTCAAAGTTGGTTCTCTGGATAAATCTATTCGAGATGAACATTTTGCCGCTGGTTTCATCGAATTTGGAGTTACGGTTAAAAAGATACAACCATTCAAAGTTCAGGGACTAATCTGAAAACTCAGGGACTAAACAGAAAAGAAATAACTACAAATAGGCCCTTGGCCACGTGTCAGCTCGTGACTGGCCGAGCAGCGTTCGCTGTAGAAGCTATACGGCGAATAGCCGACATTTAATAAAAACGCTAATGCGCGGCTAACTAACAAAAACCGACCGGTGGTTTTTAAAATAAAAACCAGGGTTAACTGTGGCTAAACTAATTAAGTGAACCGACCGGTTTAAAAATAAAACCGGCGGTTTTGTTTTTCGTGTAACGGTTCAATAAAAAATAAGACCTAGACTTAGAAAAGAACGAGGAGGCGGGGCGGCTCACAGAGGGCAACTGCGGCGGAGCCGGCGTTGGCCAGCACCTCGGCATTGACGGGGCGGCAGTTCCGGCGGGCTTCGACGGCGGCGAAGTGAACGGAGGGGTGCGTCGTGGCGCGGGCGTCGCGGTGGTGGTGGCGAGGATCCTCGGGGCGTCCGGATGGGCGGTGCGAGGACGACGGAGCTCCCTGCTCCGGCGGGGCTCTCCGTCGGCGGGGCGGCGGCTGCGGCGGTCCTCGGCGGTAGGGAAGGAGGCGGCGGGGACCGGCGTGTCGAGGGCGTCCATGGAGTGGTGGTTCAGGGCGTCGGCAGTGTCCAGGCGGGCCGAGGAACGGCGGCGGCTCCGGTGCTCCGGCGAGGGCACGCCTCGTCGGGGCGGCTTCTCCGGGCGACCTAGGCGATAAGAAAAACGTCACAAAGACATGGAGGAGCACGGGGGTACGGATGAGCACGGAGATAGGGATCGAAAGGGTTCACTGGAGACGAATTCGTCCGGTGAGGAGCTCGGCTCCGGCGAGATGCACTCGATGATGGCGACAGATAGGAGCGGCGAGAGGACAAGCAAGTGGGCAGGATGGATAGAGGGGGCTCCGAGGCTTTTATAGGCGCGGAGAGGGGTGCTCAGGGTGGCGGGATAAGCCTCATCCGTGGGGCTTCGCCGGCGGTTGCGGGCGGGCGCGCTCGCGGCTTGTCCCGTGCGGCACGGCGAGAGGTTGGGGACAAGCTGGGAGGCGGGGCCCACCAGTCAGCGGGTGTGGGTGGGGCAACCGAGCAAAGAGGAGCGCGGGCGAGCGAGGCGTAAGGCCTCGGGCGGCCTCGGGCGCTGCTGGGCCAGCTCGGTGCGCTGGCTGGCTCTTGGGCCGAAGACCATGGGCCGGCTGGCGGGCGCGTGTGTGTGTTTTTTTTGTTTTTTTCTGAAAGGAGACTCCAACAGAAGTAAATTAAATATAAAAAAATACATAGGCATATCATATACCAAAATGTTCAGAAAAATACCCCGAATAAGATGAACTATTTTTCAAATTCAACTAAATTCCAAAAAAAATCATAAAAGTCAAACAGTGCTAGTGTTGCATTTAATATCAATAAAAATCATTTTTAAATAGCAAAATGATTTCAAATTTATTTTCTCCTAATTTTCCATTGAAAGGAATCATTTTACCCTTATTTCCATTTATTTATTTTGAGGAGAAAATGTTTTGAAAAGAAACTCAAATAACTCCCAATTGGATTTAAATTTGGAATTTCAAACAACTTCGAATGGAAAATGGGTTTCAAATAACTTCAAAGTGACTTCCATTTTATTTCTTAGAAACTTCCAACTCTCTTTCTTCAAATATGAAGAAGTCATTTTATCTTCCCTCATGAACTCATTGAGCTGCTTAAAGTTTCTAAATTTAAAATATTACAAAATGGAATTCAAATCATTTTCAAACCCCTTTTCATTTCTTTAAATGTAAGAAGTCATATCATCTTCACTCTAGGGTTTTGTGATGAAATTAATTTGAATTCAGGAAGATCAAAATGCAAGATGCAAAGTTTTGGGAAGTCCTTTTATTCCCTCTCATTCAACTTTCAAAAAGTTTTCAATTTCCAATCATTTTCACACAATCAATCACACAACAATCAAACAAACAATCATAATAATCTATTTAATATAATATTCCAAAATTTAGAATTTTGGGATGTTACAAGCATCCAATTGAAACTCTTTAATTCCTTGTTTGTTTAACTGGTTTGCTATTATAACTCCCAGTTGAGATGTTTTGTTAACTTCAACTTTTCTGAATCCAATCGGAACTTTAATGGCAAAACAGGTTAGCCCAAGATCAAAGAGCGAGGTCCCCATGGACGTTGCATCATCCCACAACAGTGGCACTGGCCCAATCGTGCATTATGAATTGCCAACTGCTGATGCTCTAGAGGCTAAACTAGTGGTAGAAAGAGATTCTGCTTCTGCACTTAGAGATGAAGTTGACATGTTGAGGAAGCAAGCAACACAATCACAAGCAGTACTCAAGACAACCATTAAATATTTGGTGGATTTCAAAACGAAGCAAGCTGAGACTGACCAGATTGTTAGGGTCCTGAAGGAAAAAAGGAAATTAAATTCCTACTTGGTAAATCATAGGTGAAATGTTCTTTCCATAGTTGAATAACCTTTGTGTTGTCTGTTCATGTAATCAATCAAACCATTTGTTTTAGAGATCATGTAATAATTGTTTTTTTGTTTGTAATTTTATTTGAGCACAAGTCTGTATTAATTGATAAGACTCGGAGACATTTCATTTGGATTGCTGTGCCAGACATACAAATATGCCAATCGGGCTGAATGTGCATTCAGCAATAGTAGTATAGATGGACCATAAGTGGCACGCATCAGAAAGGGCCAAGATGCTGGCTAAAAAAGGATGCTGTTGTAGCCAAAAAAGTACAGCGGCCTGGCTTATGTATGTTAGTTGATATTATTGATCCATATACTCTATAAGTGTTTATATGTCTGTTAGTTCCGTACATTCTTGGTTGATTGACTCGGTATTTGAATCTTGATACATCGCTTGTGTACATATCTAAATGGGAGTACACATTATGCTGCGTGTGACATTTGAGTTGGACATGAAGTGTTCCAAATATTCGAATTCACCTTAAACTGGATTCTAGTTTCTGAATTTGAGTATCGGCATTTGTAAACCATATTCATATATGACACTGGAATACATCTTTGTCATCCTTTTGAAGATATATAAAAACATATAGAATGATTTATAAAGATTCATATAGGAATACAAAATGGATTCGAATTTAGTTGCCAGGGTAAACGTGGATGCTTATTGTCCCAAAATTTGAAAGAAACAACAAAATGTCCACTCCCACATCGGCTGCCCGAAGCCAAGTGTTTGGGAGATGGAAATTACTGTCTACCCATTACACGGACAATCCATCGGCCCAATTTCCACTGCTCTAAATAGGGGTAGGTTAGTAACTTCAATTAGACGTGACACGACCGCCTCTGAGCCCATTCCGACACGGTGTGCATCAAACATGGGCGGCAAAACTCATTTGATTCAAGCTCGTCCGAAAGACCTCTGTTTCTCCCTCCATTCCCCATTCATACACGGTGGGCGGCAAAACACCCTTTCCTCGTCCGAAATAGATGTAGGCTAATATTTTAAATAGGGGCAGATGTGTAACTTCCATCAGACGTGACACAACCGCCCTACCTGTCAGCCTCGTTCATACACCGTGGGCGCCAACCGTGGGCGGCAAAACACCCTCTCCTCGCCCGAAATAGTTACCGACAAATATTTGGGAGATGCGAGATTACCGTCCTATCCCCAACCGACGAGATTTCCAAATTTGAAATGGGGGATAAGTTCGTAACTTTCCCATATTTCAGACAGGCGCGTCCCAAAAACATGGTTCCCCGTACCTCTCCCTCCATTTTCCCATTCATACACCGTCCACGCTAGAACACCCCATTCCCACACCAGCCTCCGTCCACCACCCCATCCATCGCCGCCGTCCTCCACCACATCCATCGCCACCGTACTCCACCATGCTGGAGCGCCCACCAAGACCGCGTCGTCCACTGCTAGATATTGACGTTTCTCATCCACGGCGACGGACCAATAGCCTTGCATCGCGTCCTCTCGCTTCATCGGTGCCGTCGTCCTCTTTGCCGGGGCCGCTCACACGACCTTCTCTTCCACCACAACGGGACTTATCCTCCGATGCACCCGTCTACCGTCGCAGATCTGCTTCAACGCCACCGACAGCCATCGCAACCCCGATGCCTACACGGCGCCGCAAGAGAGGTGGTACTTCATATCTCCTCAACTTTTTGATCTCAACCAGAAAATAGATCTTAACTTGGTTACTCTACTTTCTTTTCAGCTCTTAGAATTTAGTTCTTAGTTTGAAGCAAACAATGGATGCTAAATATCATTTATCCGGTTTGCAGCTTCAAATCTGCCATGGCACAGCCATAATACGGTTTAATTGATCATGCTTAGGGTTTAATTGATCATGTTGGTTCCGTGGTGGTTTCTTTAATAGAAATCAGAGGGGAAACCCTCTTTTGCTAGAAAATATATGCTTAGAGTCTCCCCCTTTTATGATCACTATATGATCAGAATACATGCTTCGTGTCATAATAACACTGCTCCACCCATCAAGCTAAACAAGCTTAGTTGTTCAAATACGAATCTGATATTATTAAAACATAGTTGTTTAATTGGTCAGTTAAATGTTCCTAAATTAGTTTCGAAAATGCATGTTCGCCGCTCGGGTGTGTATCTCTGTGTGTGGTCTGGACAACACGGTTGGGGAGGTGAACTTTGCATATGCAGGGGTTTATAGGGAGACACTCTCCAAGTTGAAACCGCAATGCATTCCATAGATAATCTGACTACTTTTTATGTTTTCATGAATCTCAGATTCTGAACAACATCATAATGATTATGAGCTTGTGCGCATGAAAAGAATAAAGCAGAATAATGACATGGCTGTCAAACTTGGCATTAAGGGACTGAAATCAAGTCTGGATGCAATGCAATGCAAACACTCTCCACCTACAGATTCATGCTCAGAATATGATCCTAACAGTGATTCTGAGCTAGAGGGAGACCTAAGTCAATGTAGCTCCCTAGTGGAGGAGTCAGAGGAAGATGCCCTATCTTATTCACCCATCAAGGTACTTGCTCTAACTTTCCAAGGTTACATTGCTCGCACATATCTTGCAACTGATGCTTTGCATTGCTTCTACTTTGTTGAACTGCCATTAGCTTAGTTTACATATCGTGTATGTGAATACACCCTGCCTATCCATTTTCAGTACATATTCCATCTGTCATCATACCATATTTATCCATTCAAATGTTGTTCTTGTGTATCAGACATTCAAAAGGAAGAGGGCGATTGCTGATCGTGGAGGAGCACAAGCAAAGTATTTGGAAAAGGTAGTGGCACCTGATAAATCAAATAGCACATTAGGTGTAGTTGCAATATCACCTGACCCACAAAATACCCCAATTCTAGCAGACTCTAGCCCTACTACGCTGGTCATTTCTGATGCCCCAACTCTGCAGACCCCAACTACAGCAAACAATATGATTATGCCAGTTGACATGGCACCAGCTGTACGACGCAAAACCCCCATTCCAGCAAAGAGTACACCAAATCCAGTTGCCAAATCCCTTTTCGAACCAGAGAGAGCCCCAATTGCAGCAAATAGGACCCTTGTTCCATTTCTTCCTAGTTTAGAATACGAAGCTTATGTTGTTGTCAGGAACTTTGTGCGCATCTTTCCTTCATGGAAAGATTATACCGCAGACATAGAACAATTTCCAGTCTTCCTCCGCAACTTACGCGTAAGTAATGTACTAATGTTATTCATGGTCATTACTGCATATGTTTCTGCTGATAGAAGACACAAGATTTCATTCTTTTAAATAGGCGAGGCGCAAACTGGATTGTGATGACGAGCAAGGGTTGGTTGCGCTTTTCAAGCACTCGTTGATGAAGTATCGTTCCTACCTGATGCAAGCGCACTTCGATGGCAAGCCTCTGAACGAAATTTCTATAAAGTCTCCGGTGCTACATTTATCCGACGGTGACTGGAATAATCTTGTTACACATTGTTCTCGGCTGCAGCGTAAGGTGCTGTCTATGATATCACATCACAATTTGAACTACATTTCTGCATTTTCCTTAATGTCTCACTTGTACGAAAACTATTAGCAGAAGAACATTCATTCTCAAGGGACCACATAATCTCGCAACTATACTGCACACTGCATTGCTCTTGTGAGTACCTCTTGCCCTGTATGACCATACTTACTTTCATAGCTGTTTGATTATGTAGCATCACTGCACATGTTAGCCTCGTAATCGTCCATTTGGTGGACATTATAAGATCCGTATGGACTCTTACATAAATTTAGAATCAACCCAATGCTTTTGAAGAGGTTTAGCTCTGCAGTCCTCTTGTAAGGACTGAATGTGGTCTATCACTGTACTTACATTAATAGCTACTCCCTCCGTCCCATAATACAAGAATGTTTTGTACAGTACACCAATGTTCAAAACACTCTTGTATTATGGGAAGAGGGATTGGTTCATTTTGTAGCATTCTGCATCTTATCTCCCTCGCCCACCATTTACTAAAAAAGATCAGATCTATATTTAATCTTACCAACAAGTAGAATACACAGACAATGCCAGTGCAGAAGTGTAGCCCATTGCTCTTGTCAGTACATTTTGTCCTGTAACGCTTGTACTTCCAGGGATTGGTAGTTGATTATGTAGCATCAATCTGCATCTTATCTTCATTATCCTCTATCCCTTCCAGTATTATCATATCTATAATTACTCTCTACAAAATGTAGAGTACAGGCAATGCTTATGAAGAAGATTCTATGCTGAAATTCTTGAGTTATCCTTCCCTTGCCATGGAGAAGAGCATTATAAAGCCGGTGTTAACTGTTAATGTAAGTCAGTCCTTCTAAAGCCTTTATCCTCAACTGCTATTTAATTTGCTCATACTCCCTATCGTTTACTGTTGTTTAGTTTGCTGTTTCTACCAAGATGCATGTTCGTAAGAACCATAAGTTCTAAGTTTTACTTGTAAAACCAAATTCCTTATTCATACCATGCACATTATTTAATACTCCCTATATGTATGCTTGTTTTTGTGGATCTATAATCCAGTGTGTGGTGAAGCATCCCACGTTTGCACCTTGTCATCTCCTGTTTTATCTTACTGGTGTGGCTGATGATATGAACAACATGCCATGCGCATTATCCAAAATAGATACAATGATTTTCTTTGCCCTTCATCTATGCTTGTTAGGTTGACATGGTAATCCAGTAGTGTGGTGAAGCTCCCCGCATTATGAACAATGCCAAATTATGCTATTGATATTTTGAACATACTCTTTATTTTCTAATTTGAAATTGGATAGAATTGACAGAACAGTTATCATCTTTGTTTATACACGTGCAAAACCTGTCATCTCTCTGCTTTGTTTCAGGGTGATATGCCTGATGGCATGCACAAGTCTGCTGAAGGATCTGAGACAAACCCAACATATATTGCAGCAAAGAAGGCAAAACATCTTGAAGATAGCGAGACAACCCCAAAGTCTTGTCTCGATGCAGTGTTCAAGTTACTTGAGACTAACAGTCAGACAAGCTCACAGAATTCGTTGTCTGAATTAGTTCGACTTCTTCAGTCCCAAGTTCTAGCAGAAAGGCATTCCGCAACTCAACTTTGACTTGAACTCCTATGTCTAAGAAAGATTGCGGAGAACACCAATGAGAACCTCATCGCTAAACAGCTACACCTGGAAGCTATGACTGACATGCTAGGCCGGTCTCACAGCCTTGCTCAGCAGCTTGCGCAGCAGTTCCCCCGCAAGGCTAACCTTTCTTGAACTGTCTTGGAAGTGGTTTCGGTTCAGTATTATTTTTTTACGCTGCAATGGTGCCCAATTTTTGTAATCTGCTTCTTTGTTGCGCTTTATGATCACTGGTCACGAACTTTGATGCCCAGTGGATGTAATATACCTTAAATCCTTTATTGTGTAGTGTAGGTTTATTCTTAGTTACTATGCCGTAATTTCTTTATTGTATAAAGTAGGTTTGTTCTTAATTCCTACTAGTTACGCAGCAGCCTGAAATGAACCCCGGCCCATGATTGTGTGAATCAAATCACGTGCTTTTAACAGGCCAAAATTGTCTGGGTCCTTGTTTGGCCCAATCAGATATCGGCTGCGAGCAGGTCGGATGCAAACCGGGCCGTAGTTAGGCCCAACTATATGACGGGCTTTTAACAGGCCGAAATTTAATATAGGGCCGAAATGTTAAATGGGCCCTTAACAGGCCAAAACTAATATCAGGCCGAATTACTAAGTGGGCCTTTAGCAAGTGGGCCCAAAAGCATAGTGTCCAGTTGACGGGCCGAATCTGATATGGGCCATAATTGAGCCCAAAGCCTCTTAAAGGGCCGGACTTGATCTGGGCCGTAATTTGGCCCAGAACGTGGTAGGCTTTTAACGGGCTGGATCTCATATGGGCCACTATTAGGCCCGGAGCATGGCAGACCATTAATGGATCGGATCAAATATGGGCCGACATTTGGCCCAAAACATGGCAGCCAGTTAATGGGCCGGCCTACTAGGGTCCTCAAAATCTTGTGGGCATACAACTGGGCCGGCCCATTAATGTCGGCGAAATCTCATGGGCCTTTAGCTGGGCCGGCCCATTATGACCCGCAAGAATCTTGTGGGCCTTTACCTGGGTCGGCCCATTATGGCACAAAAAAAATCTTGTGGGCCTTTACCTGGGCCGGCCCATTATGGCCCGCAAAATCTTGTGGGCCTTTAGCTGGGCCAGCCCATTATGGTCCGCAAAATCTCGTGGGCCTTTAGCTGGGCCGGCCCATTATGGTCCGCAAAATCTTGTGGGCCTCTAGTTGGGCCGGCCCATTTAAACTTGTTGGGTCGTGCCACATGTCGACGTATCATAGGCGCCTTCTGTCCAGTGAGTGGATGACATCTGTCCCGACGATGAGCCGACACGTGTTTCCTCTAGCCAATGATGATTTTACACGTGGAAAATCCCCATTGGCCGGGGCTGTTAACGGGTTATCGGATCCAAAACCCGACCCGATAGCTTAACGGCGTTCCGTTACGGTGGATGCCACGTGTCGGTCACCCTTGACGAAAGCACTTCTGTGATGCGCGATTTATCGTCATGGAAGTGGACACTTCCATGATGATAATTTTGGTAATATCATGGAACACTTCTACGACAGCACATGTATGACTATCTTGATTCTGTCATAAATTTGTCATGGATGTACATGCATGACAAAAAAAGCGACCTACTCTGACAAACACGTATCATCACGGAAGTGTATTTTTTTGTAGTGATACGGAGAAAATGGACAACATCCAAAACAATGCATATCCGAAGTTAGGTGGTCATGGCATGGCATATGAGATAAAGGATGCAAAGGGAGCATATCAATATCATCACCAGAAAAAAAAATGCCAATAACCATGGGCTTGTCATCTATGCCATATGTGCAAATTGGGTTCATTTTAACGGCATATGCATAGTCACTACGATGAGATTGCAAATATGACATATGATGGATCTCATGCATAGCATATGAAAAGTCAAGCGGATTGTCAAACATGATGTGACCTAAAGAATGATAACAAGAAATCCCATGTAACATGGCATTGATACGTCTCTGTCGTATCTATAATTTTTGATTGTTCCATGCCAATATTCTACAACTTTCATATACTTTTGGCAACTTTTTATACTATTTTTGAGACTAACATATTGATCCAGTGCCCAGAGCCAGTTCCTGTTTGTTGCATGTTTTTTGTTTCGCAGAAAATCCATATCAAACAGAGTCCAAATGGGATAAAAAAGGACAGAGATTTTTTTGGAATATATGTGATTTTTGGGAAGTGAAATCAACGCGAGACGATGCTCGAGGGGCCCATGAGGCAGGGGGCGCGCCCAGGGGGCAGGCGCGCCCCTGACCCTCGTGGCCACCCCGTAAGGAGGTTGGTGCCCTTCTTTCGCCGCAAGAAAGCTAATATCCAGATAGAGATCGTGTTAAAATTTCAGCCCAATCGGAGTTACAGATCTCCGGGAATATAAGAAACGGTGAAAGGGTAGAATCTGGGAATGCAGAAACAGGGAGAGATAGAGAGACAGATCCAATCTCGAGGGGCTCTCGCCCCTCCCATGCCATGGAGGCCAAGGACCAAAGGGGAAACCCTTCTCCCATCTAGGGAGGAGGTCAAGGAAGAAGAAGACGAAGGGCCCCCCTTCTCTTCCGGTGGCGCCGGAACGCTACCGTGGCCATCATCATCACCACAATCTTCACCAACAACTTCACCGCCATCATCACCAACTCTCCCCCCCTCTATGCAGCGGTGTAATCTCTCTCTTACCCGCTGTAATCTCTACTTAAACATGGTGCTCAACGCTATATATTATTTCCCATTGATGTATGGCTATCCTATGATGTTTGAGTAGATCCGTTTTGTCCTATGGGCTATTTGATGATCGTGATTGGTTTGAGTTGCATGTTTTATTATTGATGCTGTCCTATGGTGCTCTCCGTGTCACGCAAGCATGAGGGATCCCCGCTGTAGGGTGTTGCAATACGTTCATGATTCGCTTATATAGTGGGTTGCGTGAGTGACTGAAACACAAACCCGAGTAAGGGGGTTGTTGCGTATGGGATAAAGAGGACTTGATGCTTTAATGCTATGGTTGGGTTTTACCTTAATGATCTTTAGTAGTTGTGGATGCTTGCTAGAGTTCCAATTATAAGTGCATATGATCCAAGTAGAGAAAGTATGTTAGCTTATGCCTCTCCCTCAAATAAAATTGCAATAATGATTACCGGTCTAGTTATTGATTGCCTAGGGACAAATAACTTTCTCGTAGCAAAAAGTTCTTTACTAAAACTAACTTAGTTGTGTCTTTATCTAAGCAGCCCCTACTTTTTATTTACTTGCTCTTTATTATCTCGCAAATTTATCCAACAACACCTACAAAGTACTTCTAGTTTCATACCTGTTCTAGGTAAAGCAAACGTCAAGCGTGCGTAGAGTTGTATCGGTGGTCGATAGAACTTGAGGGAATATTTGTTCTACCTTTAGCTCCTCGTTGGGTTCGACACTCTTAGTTATCGAAAACTGTTGCGAGTCCCTATACTTGTGGGTTATCAAGACCTTTTTCTGGCGCCGTTGCCGGGGAGCAATAGCGTGGGGTGAATATTCTCGTGTGTGCTTGTTTGCTTTATCACTAAGTAATTTTTATTTGCGGTTCTTAGTTGTTCTCTATCTTTAGCTATGGGTAGGAAACACAAAATACCAAAAAAAATTAGTTGTACCTACTGAACCAATGGTTGAAGAACCACTCAAAATCTATCACACTCCCGAAGCTTTTTTACTTGGATCATCTTCAATCCCTTTGTGCTCGTGTTGAAACCCCAACTAGCTTAGTTGAGGGAAAATCTTTAGATGAGCATGCTTGTTATGTGCGTCACCGTATATCTGAAAAAGGGAAACTTTTACTGGGTCAAATTCATCGTTTGCAATGCTATGCTTGGAATTTATGTGAAATATACGATGTTACTTGTTGTTCTGGAAACCCTAAGAAACACCTTCCCTACCAATGTGAGTTTAATGATAATGAAATCGTATCTTCGTATGTTAAGGGTGTTCACAATTACTATGATGTTCAACAAATTGAAGAATTTGTTGCTCTTAAGGGTGCTTATGAAATTGCTTCTTTGATTGAAAAGTATGATGCTACTCTTTACAAATCTGAAATTTTTGCCATACTTAAATATTGCTATGATAATTATGCTTCTAATGCCTATGTTAAACCATATATTGAGGACTCCTCCGCTGTCCAAGAAGAGACTAATATTTTGAAGGAGTCTATGGAAGAAGAAATTGATGAAACTGTGAGCTCATTGGATGAAAAAGATGAGGAGGAGAGCGAAGAACAAAAGGAGGAAGAGCGGATTTATCACCCGTGCCCACCTTCTAATGAGAGTAACTCTTCAACTCATACATTGTTTAATTCCCCTTCATGCTTACCGAAGGATGAATGCTATGATAATTGCTATGATCCCGTTGATTCTTTTGAAATATCCCTTTTTGATGATGCTTGCTATGCTTGTGACCAAGATGCCAATATGAATTATGCTTATGGAGATGAACTTGCTATAGTTCCTTATGTTAAACATGAAGTTGTTGCTATTGCACCCACGCATGATAGTCCTATTATCTTTTTGAATTCTCCCAACTACACTATATCAGAGAAGTTTACCCTTATAAAGGATTATATTGATGGGTTGCCTTATACCGTCGCACACGATGATTTTGATGAATATAATATGCTTGTGCTTGCTGCTCCTACTTGCAATTATTATGAGAGAGGAACTATATCTCCACCTCTCTATGTTTCCAATACGATAAAATTGCAAGAAAGTATTTATACTATGCATTGGCCTTTACTATGTGTGCATGAATTGTTCTCTTATGACATGCCGATGCATAGGAAGAGAGTTAGACTTCGTCATTACATGATATATATTACTTTGTGCTCACTACTAAATTACAAATCATTGTTAATTAAAATTGGCTTTGATATACCTTGGGATCCGGGTGGATTCACTACTTGAGCACTATATGCCTAGCTTAATGGCTTTAAAGAAAGCGTTGCCAAGGAGACAACCCCGAAGTTTTAGAGTCATTTATTTCTGTTGAGTGCTTTTATATAGTTTAAAAACAAAATAAAATAAAGAGGGGAACCCAAAACTTTTTCAAAAAGGAAAGTGAAAGTGAGAAAGACAAGCATTGTTGAAGTGGGAGCTAGCCTTGAACTTTGTTCATGCTCACGGAAACTTTGTGAATCTTGATTACAGAAACTTTTCAACAAAAATAATTATCCCCTTGTACAATTCCATTGTATTATAAAAATGATGTGCCAAGGTTTGCCTTTAGGATGTTTACATTTGCTTGATGGTCTGTACGGTGCAGGACGGAAACTTTGGCTGTAGTGCGCGATTTTACATTTTTAGCTGGAATATCAAATGGTTCTGATTCTTTTTGCACTGTCTTTATATGCAAATTTTTTATTTTCCTAATTTTGGCAAAAAAAATCAAGTATCAGAAGTATGGTGAATGTTCAGATTATTACAGACTGTTCTGTTTTAGACAGATTCTGTTTTTGATGCATAGTTTGCTTGTTTTGATGAAACTAACGATTTATATCAGTGGATTAAGCCACGGAAAAGTTATATTACAGTAGACACAATGCAAAAACAAAATATGAATTGGTTTGCAACAGTACTTAGAGTAGTGATTTGCTTTATTATACTAACAGATCTTACCGAGTTTTCTGTTGAAGTTTTGTGTGGATGAAGTGTTCGATGATCGAGAAGGTCTCGATGTGAGAAGAAGGAAGAGAGGCAAGAGCTCAAGCTTGGGGATGCCCGAGGCACCCCAAGTAAATATTCAAGGATACTCAAGCGTCTAAGCTTGTGGATGCCCCGGAAGGCGTCCCCTCTTTCTTCAACAAGTATTGGTATGTTTTCGGATTCGTTTCGTTCATGCGATATGTGCAATCTTGGAGCATCTTTTGCATTTAGTTTTCATTTTTATTTTATGCACCATGCTGGTATGAGGTAGTCCTTGGTTTATTTATAGAATGCTCTTTGCACTTCACTTCTTCACTTTTATCTTTTGAGTATGGCTTTATAGAATGCTTTATGTGCTTCACTTATATCATTTGAAGTTTGGATTGCCTGTTTCTCTTTACATAGGAAACCACCATTTGTAGAATGCTCTTTTGCTTCACTTATATTTTCTAGAGCACAGGCATATCTTTTTTAGAAAGAACTAAACTCTCTTGCCTCACTTATATCTATTTAGAGAGATGACAGGAACTGGTCATTCACATGGTTAGTCATAAAATCCTACATAAAACTTGTAGATCACTGAATATGATATGTTTGATTCCTTGCAATAGTTTTGCAATATAAAGATGGTGATATTAGAGTCATGCTAGTGGGTAGTTGTGGATTAGTATAAATACTTGTGTTGAGGTTTGTGATTCCCGTAGCATGCACGTATGGTGAACCATTATGTGATGAAGTCGGAGCATGATTTATTTATTGATTGTCTTCCTTATGAGTGGCGGTCGGGGACGAGCGATGGTCTTTTCCTACCAATCTATCCCCCTAGGAGCATGCGCATAGTACTTTGTTTCGATGACTAAGACTTTTGCAATAAGTATGTGAGTTCTTTATGACTAATGTTGAGTCCATGGATTATACGCACTCTCACCCTTCCATCATTGCTAGACTCTTAGGTACTGTGCATTGCCCTTTCTCACCTCGAGAGTTGGTGCAAACTTTGCCGGTGCATCCAAACCCTGTGATATGATACGCTCTATCACACATAAGCCTCCTTATATCTTCCTCAAAACAGCCACCATACCTACCCATCATGGCATTTCCATAGCCATTCTGAGATATATTGCCATGCAACTTCCATCATCATCATATACATGACTTGAGCATTCATTGTCATATTGCTTTGCATGATCGTAAAATAGCCGGCATGATGTTTTCATGGCTTGTCCGTTTTTTGATGTCATTGCTACGCTAGATCATTGCACATCCCGGTACACTGCCGGAGGCATTCATATAGAGTCATATCTTTGTTCTAGTATCGAGTTGTAAGTAAATAAAAGTGTGATGATAACCATTATTAGAGCATTGCCCCAGTGAGGAAAGGATGATGGAGACTATGATTCCCCCACAAGTCGGGATGAGACTCTGGACTTTAAAAATAAATAAAAGAGGCCAAAGAAGCCCAAATAAAAAAAGAGGCCAAAGAAGCCCACAAAAAAACAAAAACAAAAAAATGAGAGAAAAAGAGAGAAGGGGAAATATTACTATCCTTTTACCACACTTGTGCTTCAAAGTAGCACCATGTTCTTCATATAGAGAGTCTCTTGAGTTATCACTTTCATATATTAGTGGGAATTTTCATTATAGAACTTGACTTGTATATTCCGATGATGGGCTTCCTCAAACGCCCGAGGTCTTCATGAGCAAGCAAGTTGGATGCACACCCACTTAGCTTCAGTTTGAGCTTTCATACACTTATAGCTCTAGTGCATCCGTTGCATGGCAATCCCTACTCACTCACATTGATATCTATTGATGGGCATCTCCATAGCCCGTTGATACGCCTAGTTGATGTGAGACTATCTTCTCCTTTTATCTCCTCCACAACCACCATTCTATTCCACCTATAGTGCTATGTCCATGGCTCACGCTCATGTATTGCGTGAAAGTTGAAAAGGTTTGAGAACGTCAAAAGTATGAAACAATTGCTTGGCTTGTCATCGGGGTTATGCATGATGTGAATATTTTGTGTGGTGAAGATGGAGCATTGCCAGACTATATGATTTTGTAGGGATGGCTTTCTTTGGCCATGTTATTTTGAAAAGACATGATTGCTTTATTAGTAGGCTTGAAATATTATTGTTTTTATGTCAAATGATAGACTATTGCTTTGAATAACTCGTATCTTAATATTCATGCCATGATTAGATATGTGATCAAGATTATGCTAGGTAGCATTCCACATCAAAAATTATCTTTTTTATCATTTACCTACTCGAGGACGAGCAGGAATTAACCTTAGGGATGCTGATACGTCTCCGTCGTATCTATAATTTTTGATTGTTTCATGCCAATATTCTACAACTTTCATATACTTCTGGCAACTTTTATACTCTTTTTGGGACTAACATATTGATCCAGTGCCCAGTGCCAGTCCCTGTTTGTTGCATGTTTTTTGTTTCGCAGAAAATCCATATCAAACGGAGTCCTAACGGGATAAAAACGGATGGATATTTTTTTGGAATATATGTGTTTTTTGGGAAGTGAAATCAACGCGAGACGATGCTCGAGGGGCCCACGAGGCAGGGGGCGCACCCCTGACCCTCGTGGCCACCCCGTAAGGCGGTTGGTGCCCTTCTTTCGCCGCAAGAAAGCTAATATCTGGATAGAGATCATGTTAAAATTTCAGCCCAATCGGAGTTACGGATCTCTGGGAATATAAGAAACGGTGAAAGGGTAGAATCTGGGAACGCAGAAACAGAGAGAGACAGAGAGGCAGATCCAATCTCGGAGGGGCTCTCGCCCCTCCCACGCCATGGAGGCCAAGGACAAGATGGGAAACTCTTCTCCCATCAAGGGAGGAGGTCAAGGAAGATGAAGACGAAGGGGTCCCCTCCCCCCTTCTCTTCCAGTGGCGCTGGAACGCTACCGTGGCCATCATCATCACCGTAATCTTCACCAACAACTTCACCGCCATCATCACCAACTCTTCCCCCCCTCTATGCAGCAGTGTAATCTCTCTCTTACCCGCTGTAATATGTACTTAAACATGGTGCTCAACGCTATATATTATTTCCCATTGATGTATGGCTATCCTATGATGTTTGAGTAGATCTGTTTTGTCCTATGGGCTATTTGATGATCGTGATTGGTTTGAGTTTCATGTTTTATTATTGATGCTGTCCTATGGTGCTCTCCGTGTCGCACAAGCATGAGGGATCCCCGCTGTAGGGTGTTGCAATACGTTCATGATTCGCTTATAGTGGGTTGCGTGAGTGACAGAAACAGAAACCCGAGTAAGGGGGTTGTTGCGTATGGGATAAAGAGGACTTGATGCTTTAATGCTATGGTTGGGTGTTACCTTAATGATCTTTAGTAGTTGTGGATGCTTGCTAGAGTTCCAATCATAAGTGCATATGATCCAAGTAGAGAAAGTATGTTAGCTTATGCCTCTCCCTCAAATAAAATTGCAATAATGATTACCGGTCTAGTTATCGATTGCCTAGGGACAAATAACTTTCTCGTAGCAAAAATTTCTTTACTAAAACTAACTTAGTTGTGTCTTTATCTAAGCAGCCCCCACTTTTTTATTTACTTGCTCTTTATTATCTTGCAAACTTATCCAACAACACGTACAAAGTACTTCTAGTTTCATACTTGTTCTAGGTAAAGCGAACGTCAAGCGTGCGTAGAGTTGTATCGGTGGTCGATAGAACTTGAGAGAATATTTGTTCTACCTTTAGCTCCTCGTTGGGTTCGACACTCTTACTTATCGAAATTTTTTGCGATCCCCTATACTTGTGGGTTATCAAGAGGCATCACAACTAATAGACTCCACATGGCAATCATCATACTCATCATAAATGGGTAAATCATCGCATGAGGAAGTCGGACTAGCATGAAGCATGGTAATAGGTTGATCAACATCATGCAAGCAATCAATGTCAAGAACGTCCACTAGTGGGACTAGAGCATCACCGTCACCTATGTTACTGTTTTCATTCCACTCAAGTGGTGTAGGTGAGGTGGGAAAGACCAAATGGTGGTCATCATCATCAACTTGATGGAACCATGTGGGGGGTGCATCATATTCCACCATGGCCATCGTCTTGTCCAAAGGAAGGACGAAGTCATCATGTATCGGCACGTTATCATATATGGGACCTAGCACCAAATGAGAAGACACAATAGAGGTAGAGGTCAAGTTGTTAGAAATGCAAATGGCCTCATGAGACCTATCGACTATCTCACTCTCTATATGTGGTGGTTCGCTCACTCCCTCAAGGTAGGTGCACTCAAAGTCACATATGGTGGAGTCACTCATCTCACTCAAGTGGTGGGGGTTGTGGCTCTCCTCACATGGGAATTGGGGTACCACATCATATATGGGGCTAGTGGTGAAGTCACTCTCACTCTCAATATGGTGGCTAAAGTCACTAAAGTCATCATATGTCGCCATGGTCAAAGGGAAAATCCCATGCTCAACCATCTCGTCGTTGTCGCCGTGGATGAAGGCCGAAGATGGCACATCATCACTCTCACCTCCTAACATGGAAGCATCATACTTGCTTGTCACCATGTCGCTCGCCTCCAAAGCATGTTCCTTGATTGGCTCCGTAGTCGTAGTCGTCGCCACACCCTCTTGAAAAAGAGTCGAAGTAGACTCGGCACCATCAATGCCACAAAGAGGGATGGCAGTGAAGTCGAACTTGGGAGCATCGTCTTGGAGCTCGTCGGGCATGGACATTGTGGTGTTACTAGCCTCATGCTCGTTCTCATGGAGCTTGGTCATCGCGAAGTGAGCTTGGGGTGGAGAAGCTTTGGCCTTCATGAGTTCTTGTTCCGCCTTGAGATCACCAATGTAGTTGTCATCAAGGGACTTGTAGTTCTCGAGGAAGATCGTCTTGGAGATGTCGTTGTGCAATCCCATCATGAAGTGGAACTTCATCGAAATGGGGTCGTCCACGCTGGCTCGTCGCAAGGCTTTCTTCATCTCCTTGAAGTACTCATCGATGGACTTGGATCCTTGGATGGTGTTCTCCAATTGGCATTGAAGTTGTTCCGTGTAGGTTGGAAGCACGAACTCTCGCCACAAAGCTCTCTTCGTCTTGGGCCAACTCATGTCGTAGGTCTCCGAAGGTATGTAAAGCAACCATGTGGACGCGTAGTCGTGGAAGTTCCTTCTGGCGCACTTCACTTGATCTTCGGGAGGAACTTGATGTAGCTTGAGGTAGTCGTCCATCAAAAGCTCCCACTCGAGATACTCCTCGGGTTCTAGAGTCCCATAGAAAGGAATCTCATGGTCGGTGTCGAGGCCGTAGTAGCTCGTGGAAGTCGCGGACTTGAGCTTGGGGAGCTTCTCTTGAGCGTAGTCTTGAGGTGCTTGTTGGCGAAGATGTCGTATATCCGAAGGCGAAGATGCCAAGGGAGATAGTGAAGTAGTTGAGCGGTTGTTGGTATTGAGCTCTTGACCTTCACGTTCATGGTGGTGATGGTGTCAATGCTGATGTGACCTTGCCAGAGATGGTAGCTTGGAAGCATGTGTACTTGAGCGTCTCCGCGAAGATGAGGAAGATCGCTTGTAGCACTTGATGAGGGCCTTGATCTCTTCCATTTGAGCATGCATCTTGGCGTCGGTGTAGTTTTTCTTGGCATCGAACTCGTCATTGCTGTTGTAGACCGAATGAGATAAACAATACCAAGTTACCTTTTCCCAAAGTTGAGGATGTATCCCGTTCCACTCAATGTGAAATGAAAGAATAGTGGAATTGGTACCGGACTTGTTCACTCACACCTATCAACTAAAGCTTATGGTGTAGTTTGGTTAGGATAGTGGCACAAAAATTTGATGCAAAATGTTAGCAAGAGTCAATAATGTTGAAAGAGACTCACAAATTCGCAAGTGAAACAAGTAGACCAATAGCAAAGAATGGCACACGGAAACACACACACGGATAGATAAATGGGGTCGTGCAACCAAGGAATGAGCACAAAATGTGGAATCCACGGAAAACGCTCGTGTTGCACAACTCAAGAGAGACGCTAGCACGATTGCTCAATAGGCGGATATGACACTTGTGCACAACCTATAAGATGCAAAGATAGATATCAACTTTCTATCCCAAGTATGCTATGTATGTATGGTTCCCGGTGTTTCTCAAGATGATCCAAGATGATCGGATATGACAATCTTATGCAATGTGGTATGATTCTATGGCTCTTGCTTACAAGCTTCTTTGCTCTTTCTCTTTTGCTTAAAAGCTTATTCTTTTTTTTGTATGGCCACAATGCGAAATGCACAACCAAGATAGAAATTGGGTATATACAGGAACAAACTTTATTGCACAAAAGATGATATGATGATACCAATAAGATATGGTATGTATGCAATGGATGGTGTAGATCACTAATGTGCACAAGTAACGTTGCCGGCAATACTCAAATGGCTAGTCTCGATAGGCAAGTGACGCAAAATGGGCTAGGGGTTATTGCAAGGGGAATATAAAATGGTGTCGTCGAGGTTACCGTACTTGGCGATGATGAGTGCGGTGTTCTTGATGTAGAACCGTCGCTAATTAGCCAAAACACCTTAGGAAACGGAAAAACCGTGAACTCAAAATCTTCAAAGGCAAATGTCAAATGGTGGTAGCGGAATGCGGTGGTGGTTGCAGAAGTATTGGTGGGAACCCAGTCAAAATGGGTTATGGTGGCGGAAGGGTATGATGGGCTATACACGGTGTCGGTGTCGGAGTCGGAAGAACGGTCCCTAAGTAGTCGAAACACCTTAGGAGACACAACTCACAACACAAACAAAATTGGGTTAAGTTGGGGTGGCGGAAGTGTATGGTGGGCAAGGTTATGTGGAAGTGGTGGTGGTGGTTGGTGAAGAAGCAACTGTCCCTATGTAGCCGAAACACCTTAGGAGACTCAAGTCACAAGTCAAACAACCACATATGCAATGGGGATCAAAATGGGTTAGGTTGCGGAAGTCGGAGGTGGTAATGCGGATGATATGGTGGAAGCCCTAGGCAAAGATACTAAAGTTCCAAAATTTTTATGGAGTCAAATGATGTTGGAGGTATTTTTGTGGGAAGGGGGATGTCAATAGCTTCAAAACGAGCTAAAGAACGTCAAAAACGGACTCCAGATGAATTAGTTATGGCCGAAACAAAATTTCAGCGCAGTCAGTTTCAGGGTTACCCGGACATCCGGGAGGAGGTCCGGATGATCCGGGTCAGGTCCGGATGATCCGGGTCAGGTCCGGATGATCCAGGAGTACTTCCGGATGATCCAGGTTCGTCAGCTCCGGTTCTGTTGTTCGGGTGAGTGGGTTATCCGAACGTCCGGGAGAGGGTCCAGCTGATCCGGGAGGTGTCCGGATGATCCCGGAGAAGTTTCGGATGATCCGGGCAGGTCAAATTGCTCGGGATTTCCTCTCGGGGACGAATTTTTGGGCGGAAATTGGATGATTTTAGTGTCAAAATTGATGAGATTTCGTGGATGGAAGGTGGGGAAACTTGGGGAGATGCCAGATCCACTTGAAACCAAGCAAATTCATGGATCAAAATCAACAAAACTTCATCAAAACCAACAAATCACAAAAAATTGGGGCTATTTTCGGTGGGGATTTTTGAAATTTAGGACGAAATCAAGCAAAAGAAGGCTAGAAAACGGTGGCGGGGACTCCAAATTCGCGATAAACGTGGCTCATGATACCATATGATACGGGGCTAACCCAGTGTAGGCCGGTCTTTCACGATTGGAGTGGGCTCCCTCGAAGAACACGATGAACACGGGGAAGAATGGAGAGAAATCACAAGGGGAAACACTCAAGAACAAGTCCAATCACACATCCACTAGACAATCAAACACACAAGATCCAGAAGGTACATGAACAACAAAAGGAAAGATACAAGGTAAAGTTCATCTCCGTGAGGAGGTCTTGAATCCACAAGGGGATCTTCCGGTGAGGAGCCTTGAATCCAAGGTGGATCTTCTCCGTGGAGGTCGCGGTCTCTCTCGTGGAGTAGATCCATATGGATGAGCAAAGCTCTATCTCTAAATGAGCTATCACATTTGCTGACCCTAGAAAGGAGGTGGAGGAGGTCTATTTATAGTCCAAGGGGCGAAGGGGTAAGTGAGGGGGCGAATGGGTACACGGGCCTCGGCCCAAGTCATGCGCGCAGGCAAGGTCGGATGATCCGGACAGGGTCCCGGATGATCCGGGCATCGGGGGTCTGGATGATCCGGACGGAGTCCCGGATGATCCGGCTTCGGTGGACGCCTTCAGGTGTCTTCGGCGCACTTATCCGGACGATCCGGGGGAAGGTTCGGATGATCGGGCTGAGCCTGGATGATCCGGATGGCGGTCCGGATGTCCGGCCTGGCTCCAGCAGCTGCTCTGTCTTCTTCTTCTCCTTTCACGCTTCCCTCGCGGACGGTGTAGTCGTTCCTTGGTGCTTGCACTCCTCCTCGACATCCGTGAAGCTCCGACAATACCTATGCATGCACGCGGGAGGAGTGTCAAGTAGTATACCATCCTCGAGAGGGTCAAGTGAACACGTGTAAAGGAGATGATTCACCTTTGTGTATGTGAAGTAGATGTCGCACGTGTCACTTGCCAAATGGACTCTTGACATGGTGATGTCCGTAGGATGCTCCGCATCATTTACTTTACACAATCTCAATCTGAATTATCATTTGGTGAACCGGACATCTCGAAAAAGACAATAATAAGAAGAGATGTATAGAAGAGGGGAAAGACTTTCCATGCACAGCTTTACAACGACGGTTGCACGGCTATCGCCGACAATATTCGTCTATATACGAAGCAACTACTCTCTCAATCCCCACCTCGTTAGACCTGCAAACAGTCGTCTAGGTCCCCTTTCAAGAGCCCTGCTTGCCTAAGTCCTCCCTTCACTTTCAATCCGTCTGAGAACCTGGGAAGCGGAGGGAATCGCGCCATAAAAGACGATATCATTCATGTGCTTCTAGAGCACCCAGATGCTAAGCAAGCACAATGCTCGCATTGTTCACCGGTGATCTCGTCGTTGCTCTTGCCTCATGCACCATGAGCCCAAAGTGTCGTCAGTACCGGGCTCCAACTTCGGCCGACCAGTCGCCACACTAATCCAGTGCCACACCTCCTTAGAAAAGGCACAACTCACCATGAGATGATTCATTGTCTCATCTTGTTGATCGCAGAAAGGACATGTGTCCTGGTGAGGTAGCACACGCCTAGCAAGTCTGTCGGATGTCCATCAATGATTCTTGAGGGCTAACCACGCAAAGAAGCGACACTGTAATGGCACTCTCAATTTCCACGTGAATGAGGCCATCGACGCGACCTCAAGCCCAGCAAACCTTGCCACGTAAGCCGAGCATGCCGAGAAGATACCATCTTTTCCCACGCCCAGATGACCGAGTTTGGCGCATCAGTATCTAGTTGTACAGTCTCCACTCTTGACCAGAGGATCTGGAACTGCTACAACGCGGCCTCACTTATGTTTGGTCCAATGTCTCCTGCCCAAGTTACACCCTCCAAAGCTACTGAGACTGTTCTCGCCAATCTTATTCTCTTGGGAACCCAGTCATAAATCAACAATGCAAGCTCACAGATGTTGAAGCCCTATAACCATCGGTCCTCCAGAACAACATTCCATTCCCGTTGCCCACAACGGCCCTAGTCGCCTCATGGAACAAGGCCATCGAGTCCTTTGGCACTTTGATAGGTAGGCCTGACCATGGCCTCAACTTGTCCGTCCTCTAGAGCCAGGTGAGGGTGTCTTGGACTAAGTGGTCCTCGGGTTGCCGGCCTATTTATTGTAGGCCAGACTAATGAGCTGCTTGTTGTTCATCAGGGCAAGACCGGACTTCGGACGACCCCCTGCTCCAGAAGGAAGCCTTCGAAGACTTGACGTATCCTCCAAGTCTTGTTTGACGTGACTTACTTGCTTATCCTTTGTTGGAAACCGACATGTGTAACCATTGGTACCCCTAGTGTCTATATAAACTAGAGGGTTTAGTCCATAGAGGTTACAACCATCATCCTACTCATCTAGGGTTTGATTCATCCAATCTCGTGGTAGCTCAACTCTGTAACTGTCATACAAACACATCAATGCAATCAAGCATGACATAGACTTTTACCTCTTTGAGAGGGCCCGAACCTGGGTAAATACTGTCTCTGTGTTCCTTGTTCGCCATCGATCCAAGATCTACAGCTCGGGACCCCCTACTCGAGATCCATCGGTTTTGACACCGACATTGGTGTTTTCATTGAGGGTTCCGTTGTAGGATCGTCGAAAGATCGATGGCTCGCTTAGTCATCAGCCATAGCAGCCGCGATGGGCACGTCTTCATTCCCAGACAGCTTTTCGTGTTCGGCAGCATCGTACCGCACATTTGCCCGACCGCCCGCCTTGGCTAAGTCGGCAGTCTCATCCCCGACTAGGAGATCAGGTTTGGAAGGTTAGAATTCGTCGCCGACTCTCGGGAAATCCTATTCTAACAAGGTTCTTAGCCTTGGTTGAAGAGCCCGTAATCCTGAGGCCTTAACTATGGGTGCGTGTACCCCGTCAAGGAGGTGGCCGCCACCTCGGATCTGGCCCTAAGCACGGATCCAGTCTCCACCCTTGATGGCCTGGAGCCAGCCTTGGCCGGACACTGCCCTGACGCGATCTCAAATGCCCGCAAAGCGGCAATACTACGAATCAACCTCAAGTACTCCCGGAACATGGACCCAACAGATCTCTCGCTATGAAATGAGTTACTAGACCGGATCTAGGCCATGGGGATTACCGTTGGCCTGTCCTCAGTTTATGATCAGATCAGGCTTAAACCGAACGACAAGCAAATCTATGTCCCACCCATCACCCACTTGGTCGCCACCATCGAAGACCTGGCCAAAAACTCACCCCTGCGATCTCCAGAGCTAGGAACGGATTGTGTGCAAGTCTCCGATCGCCAGGTTCTGTCGTCTAGTTTGGAATCCAACCTCTGTTCTGGAATGTGACACCCCCGATTTGACCATACACTAATCATACACACAAACGTGTACGATCAACATCAGGGACTCACGGGAAGATATCACAACACAACTCTACAAATAAAATAAGTCATACAAGCATCATATTACAAGCCAGGGGCCTCGAGGGCTCGAATACAAGAGCTCGATCATAGATGAGTGAGCGGAAGCAACAATATCTGAGTACAAACATAAGTTAAACAAGTTTGCCTTAAGAAGGCTAGCACAAACTGGGATACATATCGAAAGAGGCGCATGCCTCCTGCCTGGGATCCTCCTAAACTACTCCTGGTCGTCGTCAGCGGCCTGCATGTAGTAGTAGGTACCTCCAGTGTAGTAGGAGTCGTCGTTGACGGTGGCGTCTGGCTCCTGGACTCCAACGTCTGGTCGCAACAACCGGGTATAGAAAGGGGAAAAAGGGGGAGCAAAGCAACCGTGAGTACTCATCCAAAGTACTCGCAAGAAAGGAACTACACTACATATGCATTGGTATCAATGAAAGGGGTAGTATATGTGGACTGAACTGCAGAATGCCGGAATAAGAGGGGGATAGCTAGTCCTATCGAAGACTACGCTTATGGCCGCCTCCATCTTGCAGCATGTAGAAGAGAGTAGATGGTAAGTTCACCAAGTATCATCGCATAGCATAATCCTACCCGGCGATCCTCCCCTCGTCGCCCTATGAGAGAGCGATCACCGGGTTGTATCTGCACTTGGAAGGGTGTATTTTATTAAGTATCCGGTTCTAGTTGTCATAAGGTCAAGGTACAACTCTGGGTCGTCCTTTTACCAAGGGACATGGCTATTCAAATAGATAAACTTCCCTGCAGCGGTGCACCACATTTCCCAACATGCTCGATCCCCTTTGGTCGGACACACTTTCCTGGGTCTTGCCCGGCTTCGGAAGATCAACACGTCGCAGCCCTACCTAGGCACAACAGAGAGGTCAGCACGCCAGTCTAAATCCTATGGCACAGGGGTCTGGGCCCATCGCCCATTGCACACCTGCACATTGCGAGGGCGGCCGGAAATAAACCTAGCCTCCCTAATACAAGAGCAGGCGTTCCAGTCCAATCCAACGCGCGCCGCTCAGTCGCTGACGTCACGAAGGCTTCAGATGATACCACGACATCGAGTGCCCATAACTGTCCCCGCGTAGTTGGTTAGTGCATATAGGCCAGTGGCCAGACTCAAATCAAATACCAAGATCTCGTTAAGCGTGTTAATTGAGTTAACCACGGACGCGGACCAGGGCCAGGCCCACTGAGGGAGTCCTGGACTAAGGGGTCCTCGGGCGTCCGACCTGTTATCTATGGGCCGGACTGATGGGCTGTGAAGATATGAAGACCGAAGATTGTACCTGTGTCTGGATAAGACTCTCCTTGGCATGGAAGGCAAGCTTGGCGAACAACTATGAAGATTCCGTCTTATGTAACCGACTCTATGTAACCCTAGATCCCCCCATGTCTATATAAACCGGAGGGTGTAGTCCGGATAGGATATACTCAATACCGTAGTCATACAGGCTAGACTTCTAGGGTTTAGCCATTACGATCTCGTGGTAGATCAACTCTTGTAATACTCATACTCATCAAGATCAATCAAGCAGGAAGTAGGGTATTACCTCCATGGAGAGGGCCCGAACCTGGGTAAACATCGTGTCGCCTGTCTCCTGTTACCATCAACCTTAGACGCACAGTTCGGGACCCCCTACCCGAGATCCCCCGGTTTTGACACCGACATTGGTGCTTTCATTGAGAGTTCCACTGTGCCGTTGTCGCAAATGTTGATGGCTCGACTTATTGTCAAGGAAAATATCACCTCTGGAGGAGCTCTGGCTTCGGGACAAACCCTCCGGCTGGGCGGTTTTACCATGATCGCCTACTCGGCCTCTGAGCCGACGAGGATGACCTCCCGAGTCATTGAAAAACGTATCTGCGTTGATTCTGAATACGCCAAACGGATGGATCCGATGGAGTTATCTTCTTTGAGCGAACTCCTAGATCGCATCGCCGGCTTGGGAGTCACTACAAACTATGATCGGATTGGGCTTAAACCCGACCAGAAAGAGATTAATTCTCCACTGATCACCCACCAGATAGCGGTAGTCGAGGATCAAGATAACCCTTCCTCTATACTAAGGACGAATTATGTTCGGATCTCCGACCTCGAGAAGCCGGAGAAAGACACGCCTCCGAACTTAGAGTCAGACGACGGGCTTCAAAAATCAGAAGATACTCCGGAGCCCGGACTGTTTAGTCCGGAAAAACCTCAGACTCCGGACAATCGATCGGGTCAGGGTTCAGATCCAATGCCACCCACCCACCCAGACATAAGCGCTCTCACGAGCATACAACAGCAGCCCCAGGAAACGGTCCACCACTTTTGGGCCAGATTCCTCCTTGTCAAGGACAAGGTCAAAGATTGCCATGACGAGGACGTAATATTAGCATTCCGCAACAATTGCACAAGCGAAGGACTCCTCAACGCCATTAATCACCGCCGCATACTACACTTCACTGACTTGGCAACTATTGTACAAAAGTACAAAGCAATGGAGAGCGCCTGGAGAGATCAGACAGTTTGGGAGCTATCAGCCCCAACTCAACCACTGGTCCAGGCAAAAAGGGCGCACCCTTGTAACGCGCCCAGACCAATAGCTAAAAATGCAAACCCATTACGCGACGTGGAACCATTCTGTAGGGATGGCTTGATGGCCCATGCAAAATACACACCACACCAGATACCATACCAACCCACAGCCTTAGAGCATGTTGGATACTCCAGCAGGTAGCCAAAAACGACGAGGACGTCCTCACCAAAGACACCCCAGAGCAACACCCTCTATAAGACGACAAACCCAGAGTCCTGACAGTCTTTGAGACATTCACTTCAAACAATAGGCACAAAAGGGCACTCTGCAAACTCGCCGAAGTTTGCCAGATCGCAACAATAAACCCTTGGAATGACACAACGACAACCTTTAACACCGGTGATGATCCAAAACACAGGACAGTCCGAACACTAGCTGCCTTGGTCCTCAGCCCAATTCTGGATGGCTTTCGGCTCACCAAGGTTCTCATGGACGACGGTAGTGAACTGAAACTCATCTATGAGGATACCACTGTTCAAGATATCTTCCGATATTCCCATAAATCGACCGATTTATCGCTAACCGTTGTCTGAACGATAAGATAAATCGGCCGATAAATCAGCCGATATGGCGATAAATCGGCCGATACGCCGATAAACTAGCCGATTTACCCCTTATCATGGGTTGATCGATAAGTTCCCGATAAGCGATATCCCCAACATTGGAGGATACAATACGAAAAATGGAAATAGACAGGAGCCGTATCGAGCAAAGCAGCACGACCTTCCGAGGAATCATTCCCAGTCGGGAGGCACGGTGTGCGGGAAAAATCACACTCGGCATGCTATTCGGCACGCCTGAGAACTATCGGTCCGAAGAGATAACCTTCCAGGTACCCCCCCTTCAACAGCAGATATCACGCCCTCTTAGGGCGAGATGCATTTATGCGCTTTCAAGCAATACCCCATTACGGGTACATGAAGCTTAAGATGCCCGGGCCCAATGGTATAATCACTCTAGTTAGTGATCTGGACATAGCACTCCGCGCCGAGAATAAAACCGCGTCCTTGGACCTTGAGGCATTATCTGAAGCCCTCGTGGCCGAGGAGTTAACCGCGCTGCACTCCACGGTGGACAAAGACGATGTGGTCCTAGACAAACGACCCAAATTGACCTCATTCAAACCGGCACAAGAAATAGTCAAATTCCAAGTCCATCCAACGGACCCCAAGAAGAAAACATCGATCAGAGCACAACTAGACCCGACGGTTGACGCCGCTCTACAAGAGTTCCTGCGCGAGAATTGGGATATATTCGCCTGGCACCCTTCCGATATGCTAGGAATCCCACACAAGTTGGCCGAACACAACCTCAATATATTGAAGGGAGACAAGCCAGTCAAGCAAACACTATGGCACTTTTTCGAACCCAAACGCCAAGCTATGGGGGAAGAGCTAGCCAAGTTAATCGAGGCCGGATTCATTAGAGAAATAAAACATCCAGACTGGCTAGAAAATCTGGTGATGGTACCAAAGAAGGACAAATCCTGGCGCCTGTGCGTCGATTTCAAAGACCTCAACAAGGCATGCCCCAAGGATCCCTTGCCCCTCCCCTGCATCAATCAAATCATTGACGCCACCGCAGGAATGACTCACTATGTTTTCTTGATGCATATTCTTGATGCATGGACCAAACCCTTCCTGGCCTACCTTAACAGGAAGGAGCTTCCCAAGGACCAGAATGAGGCCCGCTGCATTGTCCGGCGTTCAAAGGCCTACAAGGTTCATGCTGGAGAGCTCTATAAGAAAAGAGCTACCGGAGTCCTTCAATGATGTATATCTGAGGAAGAGGGGCGGCAGCTCTTGGCTGAAATCCATGCCGGACTCGGCGGTCACCACGCCGTAGCTTGGGCCCTTGTTAGCAAGGCCTTCCGTACAATGTTTTATTGGCCGACGGGCCGAGCAGATGCACATGACCTTATCCAACGTTGCATCGGATGCCAACTCTTCGCCAACCAAAGCCATATGCCCCCCACTGCCTTACAAACAATCCCCATCACTTGCCCTTTTGTGGTCAGGGGGCTCGATATGGTCGGACCCCTTAAAGGAGGAAGTCATAAGAGAAAGTATCTACTGGTCATGGTGGATAAATTCACTAAGTGGATAGAGGCCAAACCAGTCAAAACGACCTAAGCGGGGCCAGTAATAGATTTCATATCTGGCGTGGTACATCGTTACGGTGCCCCACACAGTATAATCACTGATAATGGCTCCAATTTTACAGCCGATGAGGTGAAAACCTGGTGCGCTAATCTAGGCATTAAGATCGATTACGCCTCTGTCTATCACCCACAGACAAACGGTCAAGTCGAACGGGCTAATGGTCTTATTATGAGAGGCATCAAACCTAGACTAGTGCGGTCCTTGAAGGAATCGTACAAGCACTGGGTGGAGGAACTTGACTCCGTGCTCTGGGGGCTGCGGACCACGCCCAACCGCACTACCGGATATATACCCTTCTTCATGGTGTACGGTGCGGAAGCAGTGTTACCCTACGATATTATTCATCACTCACCTCGAGTACGTATGTACGAAGAGAGAGAAGCCGAGCTAGATCGGCATGACAGCTTAGATACCTTGGAGGAGGAGTGCGACGTCGCAAAAGCCCATTCCGCATATTATCAACAACAGGCTCACAGGTACCAAAGTAGAGAAGTGCGGTCCAAGACTTATAATGTTGGTGAACTTGTTCTACACTGGCCGGAGAAGAAAAAGGACAAACTCAAGTCCAAGTGGGAGGGTTCCTTCATCATTGATGAAGTTCTCACCGGAGGAGCGTACCGCCTACGTGATGCGTCAGACAATCACCTGGAGCCGAACCCCTGGAACGCGGCCAGACTACGACGATTTTATGCCTAGCACCGAACTCTGTGTTCGTTTCCTCCCTCCTGTTATTACAGTTATTTTTCCTCTCTTTTCATTTTTTACCTTTTCTCGTTTTTTCTTTAGCCTTACGGCTTTAGTACGGCTAGACCATCCCTACCTGATGCGTACATCTCTAGATATGTACGTTCATTATACCTGGGGGCTTCTCGTACAGAAGCTTGCAACTACCCTTCGAGCATCAAGCTCAGCACATATGCGTCTTTTTTCATATGTACCTTTTCTTCACCATTATATGAATCGATATGATTTAAGTTTTTGCCAAGCTGGGTTGCCTGGCTCTTGTGCTTATGCCCTACGTTCCCGTTAGTTCGGCTAGGGCATAAAGGGAGCACCTCTGCGATTATTACTGCCGGGTCATCCGGATGTGTACCTCAGACTGGGTGAAGGCGAAAGCTAGCGTTCTTAAGGGAATAATCGGTCGGCTAATTAAAGGTGTTTCCGCATTCACTCCATTGTGAACCCCTGATGTTACTTAATCTACGATTTTTTCAATAATAGTTCGGACATCCACATTAAATGCATGCACACCCAGGGAAAGGAACCCTTAATGGAACTATTCTCTCCGGAAGATGTTTCTTACATAATGTAATATAACATAACTAGCCGAATACACATTGTTTCTTCGAGCAATTATGACCCCTACGCCTAGTTTCCACGCATACCCCGATATTCTACCGCTAGGGTATTCGGAAACACTCCGCACCCTCGGGTCCAGAGGTTGAAGCGAAAAGGTCGGCGATGACAATTGTCTTTATTATCCAGCTAGAAGGAAAGTACATAGTCACTCACGACTCAAATACTTCCTCCTCTATACCGTCCAAAAGGCGGTCTAATTTACAATCCTGTTGGGAATATTTGGCGGCCACCTCTACTTTGTCATATACTAAACTAACGGGAATTTCTTCCCCATTCGTCCGTAGCGGTCCGACACGAGCCATGTGATTAGGATCCAGCTTGGTATATCGCGTCTTCACCATCGCCCAGGCCTCTCGCGCACCCTCTCGGCAGGCCGATATCTTCCACAGTCGGATTCGCCGCTGCGCTCCCTTGAACAACTCTACCAGCTTCTCCATGCTTCCTGGAGGGGATTCGGATGGCCATAAGGCCTTGGCTACACTCCGCACCGCCTTCCGAGCTTGCTCGTGCAACTGCGACAGCCCTTGCAGAAGATCACTTGATGATCCGGACACCTCCTCTTCGGGGCGGTTCGTCAATACACATGCAATTACTGCTATATCAGCTACTGTTACCTCCAAACTGTTATAAGATAAAAGCGGCCACTTACGGAATATGCCGCCTCGCAGCTTCTTGTTCTCCTTCACAGAGTCCGCTAGCTGAGCTCGCACATCTTTTAGTTCTTCCCCAGTTTGGTGTTCGAATCCTGGAGTTTCTTTTTCTCTTGAACGACTTTTGTCAATACACGCTCACCCGCTGCTAGTAGCTTTTTGGCTCCGTGTTCTTCGCCTCGAGCGGCGTCCAGCTGCTCTCGTAATTGGTCTAACGACCCAACACAAAGATAAGAACCCAGATTCACACTATCAGTGTATCATTATGAATTCTCGATAGAGGGAAATATTACTGGGAGATGCCTTGTATTTCTCCAGTTCGGCATTGGCAGCAAGCAGCTGACGCTGACACTTTTCGCCATTCTCCGGCTGAGGGGCAGGGTCATGGATCCCCTCGATAGCCTTTCGCCATTCCTGTTAGGAGCAGATAAGTTGATGCCTGTTAATGAATGATCTAGGAACATGATAAAATAAGTGGGGCCGAACCTTACCCAGCTGGGAGGATTGTACATGGAAAGTCCGTCTCGATATTGGAGATGGCTGAACTCCTCCTTCTCCCCTTTATACAGCTCAGCCAGAATCTTGGCTAGAGCAGCGGGGGTCTTCGGGCCCTTTCGGCTGTAACATGAGGCATCGTCTTCTACGTTATAATGCCACATGCGCAGTCCTCGATATTGGAGTGGCTGGACCCCCTAGTTATAGAAATCGCCATCACCTCGACTATTGACACCCCAGACTGGGCAAGCGTTTTGATCTTGCCCAGTAGCAAGCTGATCTCCATGCTATCCTCTTCCTCGAGGCTCTGAGGACGCCAACTATGGCGCTTCTTCAGCGGAGCATTTGAAAACTCAGGGAGGCCTATGCGGACGAGGTCGGGTAGAGCGACGTCGTCAATGTAGAACCATTCGGAAGGCCACTCTTCGGGAGCTTTCTTCGGCGTGCCGGATAGGTATCCGGTCCCGGCGATGCGCCACACTTCAGCTCCCCCCACTTCAAAAATTGATCCACCTTGATTGCGAAATGGGCCTCGCAACCCAGGAATAGTTCGCATAGGGAAACATAACCCGCGATGTGGAGGATGGGGCCGGGGGTAAAATTGTGCAACTGGAGGCCATAGTACTCCAACAGCCCTCAAAGGAATGGGTGAATTGGAAACCCCACTCCCCTCAGCAGATAGGGGACGAAGCACACCCGTTCTCCCGCAGACGGATTGGGAAAATTCTTTGCCTGGGTTTTGCCATTGAAGGAGGCCAACCCTACTCGAACAGGGACCAGATCTGCTAGAGGGAGAAATCCCTGCGTTTGCAGCTTCGCCAATCGGCTATGGGACACAGAGCACCTCTCCCACTCGCCTCTCTCTAGGTTGGAACGGAAAGAGGAGCTGGGATTGTTAGCCATGTTGGAATGGTCTTGCCTGGCGGTCTCTGACGATTTTCTCCGCTTGGTGCCAAAAGGATCTGAGATCCCATCTCTTTTAATAGATGCTCTTCCTTGCAGGATTGGGGTGTTATTTGCAAAAAATACCCTGACTGTCCGCATTCGCTCGACACGTGGAAAATGAGGACATTAAGCACGCAGAAGCCGAGGGGAGACATTGAATCTACGGCTGAATACACTACTTAGAAATCATTAAAGGAGGAACCCGCCTTGCAATACTGAAGACAATCTGTGTGCCGAACACCTCGCTATTGAAGACTGGTTCGAGGGCTACTGAGGGAGTCCTGTACTAAGGGGTCCTCGGGCGTCCGGCCTGTTATCTATGGGCCGGACTGATGGGCTGTGAAGATATGAAGACCGAAGACTGTACCCGTGTCCGGATAAGACTCTCCCTGGCGTGGAAGGCAAGCTTGGCGAACAACTATGAAGATTCCGTCTTATGTAACCGACTCTATGTAACCCTAGATCCCCCCATGTCTATATAAACCGGAGGGTGTAGTCCGGATAGGATATACTCAATATCGTAGTCATACAGGCTAGACTTCTAGGGTTTAGCCATTACGATCTCGTGGTAGATCAACTCTTGTAATACTCATACTCATCAAGATCAATCAAGCAGGAAGTAGGGTATTACCTCCATGGAGAGGGCCCGAACCTGGGTAAACATCGTGTCGCCTGTCTCCTGTTACCATCAACCTTAGACGCACAGTTCGGGACCCCCTACCCGAGATCCCCCGGTTTTGACACTGACATTGGTGCTTTCATTGAGAGTTCCACTGTGCCGTTGTCGCAAATGTTGATGGCTCGACTTATTGTCAAGGAAAATATCACCTCTGGAGGAGCTCTGGCCTCGAGACAAACCCTCCGGCTGGGCGGTTTTACCATGATCGCCTACTCGGCCTCTGAGCCGACGAGGATGACCTCCCGAGTAATTGAAAAACGTATCTGCGTAGATTCTGAATACGCCAAACGGATGGATCCGATGGAGTTATCTTCTTTGAGCGAACTCCTAGATCGCATCGCCGGCTTGGGAGTCACTACAAACTATGATCGGATTGGGCTTAAACCCGACCAGAAAGAGATTAATTCTCCACTGATCACCCACCAGATAGCGGTAGTCGAGGATCAAGATAACCCTTCCTCTATACTAAGGACGAATTATGTTCGGATCACCGACCTCGAGAAGCCGGACATCTATCGGCAGAAAGACACGCCTCCGAACTTAGAGTCAGACGACGGGCTTCAAAAATCAGAAGATACTCCGGAGCCCGGACTGTTCAGTCCGGAAAAACCTCAGACTCCGGACAATCGATCGGGTCAGGGTTCAGATCCAACGCCACCCACCCACCCAGACATAAGCGCTCTCATGAGCATACAACAGCAGCCCCAGGAAACGGTCCATCACTTTTGGGCCAGATTCCTCCTTTTCAAGGACAAGGTCAAAGATTGCCATGACGAGGACGTAATATTAGCATTCCGCAACAATTGCACGAGCGAAGGACTCCTCAACGCCATTAATCGCCGCCGCATACTACACTTCACTGACTTGGCAACTATTGTACAAAAGTACAAAGCAATGGAGAGCGCCTGGAGAGATCAGACAGTTTGGGAGCTATCGGCCCCAACTCAACCACTGGTCCAGGCAAAAAGGGCGCACCCTTGTAACGCGCCCAGACCAATAGCTAAAAATGCAAACCCATTACGCGACGTGGAACCATTCTGTAGGGATGGCTTGATGGCCCATGCAAAATACACACCACACCAGATACCATACCAACCCACAGCCTTAGAGCATGTTGGATACTCTAGCAGGTAGCCAAAAACGACGAGGACGTCCTCACCAAAGACACCCCAGAGCAACACCCTCTATAAGACGACAAACCCAGAGTCCTGTTAGTCTTTGAGACATTCACTTCAAACAATAGGCACAAAAGGGCACTCTGCAAACTCGCCGAAGTCTGCCAGATCGCAACAATAAACCCTTGGAATGACACAATGACAACCTTTAACGCCGGTGATGATCCAAAACACAGGACAGTCCGAACACCAGCTGCCTTGGTCCTCAGCCCAATTCTGGATGGCTTTCGGCTCACCAAGGTTCTCATGGACGACGGTAGTGAACTGAAACTCATCTATGAGGATACCACTGTTCAAGATATCTTCCGATATTCCGATAAATCGATCGATTTATCGCTAACCGTTGTCTGAACGATAAGATAAATCGGCCGATAAATCAGCCGATATGGCGATAAATCGGCCGATACGCCGATAAACTAGCCGATTTACCCCTTATCATGGGTTGATCGATAAGTTCCCGATAAGCGATATCCCCAAAATTGGAGGATACAATACGAAAAATGGAAATAGACAGGAGCCGTATCGAGCAAAGCAGCACGACCTTCCGAGGAATCATTCCCAGTCGGGAGGCACGGTGTGCGGGAAAAATCACACTCGGCATGCTATTCGGCACGCCTGAGAACTATCGGTCCGAAGAGATAACCTTCCAGGTACCCCCCTTCAACAGCAGATATCACGCCCTCTTAGGGCGAGATGCATTTATGCGCTTTCAAGCAATACCCCATTACGGGTACATGAAGCTTAAGATGCCCGGGCCCAATGGTATAATCACTCTAGTTAGTGATCTGGACATAGCACTCCGCGCCGAGAATAAAACCGCATCCTTGGACCTTGAGGCATTATCTGAAGCCCTCGTGGCCGAGGAGTTAACCGCGCTGCACTCCACGGTGGACAAAGACGATGTGCTCCTAGACAAACGACCCAAATCGACCTCATTCAAACCGGCACAAGAAATAGTCAAATTCCAAGTCCATCCAACGGACCCCAAGAAGAAAACATCGATCAGAGCACAACTAGACCCGACGGTTGACGCCGCTCTACAAGAGTTCCTGCGCGAGAATTGGGATATATTCGCCTGGCACCCTTCCGATATGCTAGGAATCCCACACAAGTTGGCCGAACACAACCTCAATATATTGAAGGGAGACAAGCCAGTCAAGCAAACACTGTGGCACTTTTTCGAACCCAAACGCCAAGCTATGGGGGAAGAGCTAGCCAAGTTAATCGAGGCCGGATTCATTAGAGAAATAAAACATCCGGACTGGCTAGAAAATCTGGTGATGGTACCAAAGAAGGACAAATCCTGGCGCCTGTGCGTCGATTTCAAAGACCTCAACAAGGCATGCCCCAAGGATCCCTTGCCCCTCCCCCGCATCAATCAAATCATTGACGCCACCGCAGGAATGACTCACTATGTTTTCTTGATGCATATTCCGGATACCATCAAATCAAAATGAAGGAATCCGATCAAGCTGCAACAGCATTCACCACCCCATATGGGCCATTCTGCTTCAACACCATGCCCTTTGGGCTCAAGAACGCCGGCGCCCCATACCAACGCATGATCCAAACATGCCTGGAGAAACAGATCGACAAAATAGTTGAAGCTTATGTGGATGACGTCGTCATCAAAACTAGGCACGCCGAAACACTAATAGACGATTTACGTCTCATATTCGACAACCTCCGTGTGTATGACATTAAGCTCAATTCGGAAAAATGCATTTTCGGTGTCCCTACTAGAAAACTGTTGGGCTTCATCGTTTCCAATAGAGGAATTGAAGCAAACCCAGCCAAAATCCGAGCCTTGTCACAATTGGCTAAGCCAACAGACCTTAAACAAGTTCAAAAGCTCGCGGGTTGCATAGCAGCTCTAAGCCGCTTTATCTCCAGATTGGGAGAAAAGGCACTGCCACTCTATCGCCTGCTACGGCGAACCGACCACTTCAAGCGGACGGACGCGGCAACAGCCGGACTGGAGGAAATAAAAGCCCTTCTTGCGAGCAATCCAATCCTGGCCGCACCAAACGCCGGCGAACCGGTGTTATTATACATATCGGCAACACACCAAGTGGTGAGCACCGTACTCGTCATTGAACGAGAACAGGACGGGCATAAATTCCCGCTTCAGAAGCCAGTACACTACGTATCTACTATCCTTACACCATGCAAATCCTGGTACCCTCATTATCAAAAGATAGCATACGCGGTCTTCATGGCATCCCGGAAGCTCCGTCACTACTTTCAGGAGTGTTCGATCATGGTGGCTTCCGAAGTACCACTCAATGACATTACAAACAACCACGATGCTACGGGCTGGATTGCCAAATGGGCCATTGAGTTCCTCCCATTTGACATTACATATAAACCACGCCGAGCTATCAAATCCAAAGTACTATCCGACTTCGTTGTTGAATGGACAGAGGCCGAACTCCCTAAAGAGTACGACACATACTCCAATTGGGTCATGTATTTCGACGGCTCCAAAATGCTGGCAGGGTTAGGAGCGGGCGTTGTTTTAATGTCCCCTACTGGAGATGTTGTTTAGTACATCCTCCAAATACTATACGCAGACTCCAATAACGCAGCCGAATACGAGGCCTTATTACACGGTCTCCGGATAGCTGTCTCCATGGGCATACAACGCCTAGAGGTGCGCGGGGACTCAAACCTAGCAATATCTCAAATAAATGGAGACTTCGACACCAAAGATCCGAAGATGGCAGCGTATCGTAATGCAGTCGTAAAAATGTCGGCCCGGTTCCAGGGGCTCTAGTTCCATCATGTGGCTTGAGAAAGTAATCAAGCAGCAGATGTTCTTGCTCGTATCGGCGCTAAGCGTGACCCCGTCCCACCTAACATCTTCCTGGAAAGGCTTTTTAAGCCATCCATGGTGTGGCAGGGGGAAAACGGCAATACTAGTCCGGATCCAAACATAACCCAAGATCCGGGAAACACCGACGTCGTCGGGGGCTCAACCACCGAAATAACACCATCGGTGCATCTCATCATGGCAGTCATTGCCCCATGGACCAAACCCTTCCTGGCCTACCTTAACAGGAAGGAGCTTGCCAAGGACCAGAATGAGGCCCGCTGCATTGTCCGGCGTTCAAAGGCCTACAAGGTTCATGATGGAGAGCTCTATAAGAAAAGAGCTACCGGAGTCCTTCAATGATGTATATCTGAGGAAGAGGGGCGGCAGCTCTTGGCTAAAATACATGCCGGACTCGGCGGTCACCACGCCGTAGCTCGGGCCCTTGTTAGCAAGGCCTTCCGTACAATGTTTTATTGGCCGACGGGCCGAGCAGATGCACATGACCTTATCCAACGTTGCATCGGATGCCAACTCTTCGCCAACCAAAGCCATATGCCCCCCACTGCCTTACAAACAATCCCCATCACTTGCCCTTTTGTGGTCAGGGGGCTCGATATGGTCGGACCCCTTAAAGGAGGAAGTCATAAGAGAAAGTATCTACTGGTCATGGTGGATAAATTCACTAAGTGGATAGAGGCCAAACCAGTCAAAACGACCGAAGCGGGGCCAGTAATAGATTTCATATCTGGCGTGGTACATCGTTACGGTGCCCCACACAGTATAATCACTGATAATGGCTCCAATTTCACAGCCGATGAGGTGAAAACCTGGTGTGCTAATCTAGGCATTAAGATCGATTACGCCTCTGTCTATCACCCACAGACAAACGGTCAAGTCGAACGGGCTAATGGTCTTATTATGAGAGGCATCAAACCTAGACTAGTGCGGTCCTTGAAGGAATCGTACAAGCACTGGGTGGAGGAACTTGACTCCGTGCTCTGGGGGCTGCGGACCACGCCCAACCGCACTACCGGATATATACCCTTCTTCATGGTGTACGGTGCGGAAGCAGTGTTACCCTACGATATTATTCATCACTCACCTCGAGTACGTATGTACGAAGAGAGAGAAGCCGAGCTAGATAGGCATGACAGCTTAGATACCTTGGAGGAGGAGTGCGACGTCGCAAAAGCCCATTCCGCATATTATCAACAACAGGCTCACAGGTACCAAAGCAGAGAAGTGCGGTCCAAGACTTATAATGTTGGTGAACTTGTTCTACACTGGCCGGAGAAGAAAAAGGACAAACTCAAGTCCAAGTGGGAGGGTTCCTTCATCATTGACGAAGTTCTCACCGGAGGAGCGTACCGCCTACGTGATGCGTCAGACAATCACCTGGAGCCGAACCCCTGGAACGCGGCCAGACTACGACGATTTTATGCCTAGCACCGAACTCTGTGTTCGTTTCCTCCCTCCTGTTATTACAGTTATTTTTCCTCTCTTTTCATTTTTTACCTTTTCTCGTTTTTTCTTTAGCCTTACGGCTTTAGTACGGCTAGACCATCCCTACCTGATGCGTACATCTCTAGATATGTACGTTCATTATACCTGGGGGCTTCTCGTACAGAAGCTTGCGACTACCCTTCGAGCATCAAGCTCAGCACATATGCGTCTTTTTTCATATGTACCTTTTCTTCACCATTATATGAATCGATATGATTTAAGTTTTTGCCAAGCTGGGTTGCCTGGCTCTTGTGCTTATGCCCTACGTTCCCGTTAGTTCGGCTAGGGCATAAAGGGAGCACCTCTGCGATTATTACTGCCGGGTCATCCGGATGTGTACCTCAGACTGGGTGAAGGCGAAAGCTAGCGTTCTTAAGGGAATAATCGGTCGGCTAATTAAAGGTGTTTCCGCATTCACTCCATTGTGAACCCCTGATGTTACTTAATCTACGATTTTTTCAATAATAGTTCGGACATCCACATTAAATGCATGCACACCCAGGGAAAGGAACCCTTAATGGAACTATTCTCTCCGAAGATGTTTCTTACATAATGTAATATAACATAACTAGCCGAATACACATTGTTTCTTCGAGCAATTATGACCCCTACGCCTAGTTTCCACGCATACCCCGATATTCTACCGCTAGGGTATTCGGAAACACTCCGCACCCTCGGGTCCAGAGGTTGAAGCGAAAAGGTCGGCGATGACAATTGTCTTTATTATCCATCTAGAAGGAAAGTACATAGTCACTCACGACTCAAATACTTCCTCCTCTATACCGTCCAAAAGGCGGTCTAATTTACAATCCTGTTGGGAATATTTGGCGGCCACCTCTACTTTGTCATATACTAAACTAACGGGAATTTCTTCCCATTCGTCCGTAGCGGTCCGACACGAGCCATGTGATTAAGATCCAGCTTGGTATATCGCGTCTTCACCATCGCCCAGGCCTCTCGCGCACCCTCTCGGCAGGCCGATATCTTCCACAGTCGGATTCGCCGCTGCGCTCCCTTGAACAACTCTACCAGCTTCTCCATGCTTCCTGGAGGGGATTCGGATGGCCATAAGGCCTTGGCTACACTCTGCACCGCCTTCCGAGCTTGCTCGTGCAACTGCGACAGCCCTTGCAGAAGATCACTTGATGATCCGGACACCTCCTCTTCGGGGCGGTTCGTCAATACACATGCAATTACTGCTATATCAGCTACTGTTACCTCCAAACTGTTATAAGATAAAAGCGGCCACTTACGGAATATGCCGCCTCGCAGCTTCTTGTTCTCCTTCACAGAGTCCGCTAGCTGAGCTCGCATATCTTTTAGTTCTTCCCCAGTTTGGTGTTCGAATCCTGGAGTTTCTTTTTCTCTTGAACGACTTTTGTCAATACACGCTCACCCGCTGCTAGTAGCTTTTTGGCTCCGTGTTCTTCGCCTCGAGCGGCGTCCAGCTGCTCTCGTAATTGGTCTAACGACCCAACACAAAGATAAGAACCCAGATTCACACTATCAGTGTATCATTATGAATTCTCGATAGAGGGAAATATTACTGGGAGATGCCTTGTATTTCTCCAGTTCGGCATTGGCAGCAAGCAGCTGACGCTGACACTTTTTGCCATTCTCCGGCTGAGGGGCAGGGTCATGGATCCCCTCGACAGCCTTTCGCCATTCCTGTTAGGAGCAGGTAAGTTGCTGCTTGTCAATGAATGATCTAGGAACATGATAAAATAAGTGGGGCCGAACCTTACCCAGCTGGGAGGATTGTACATGGAAAGTCCGTCTCAATATTGGAGATGGCTGAACTCCTCCTTCTCCCCTTTATACAGCTCAGCCAGAATCTTGGCTAGAGCAGCGGGGGTCTTCGGGCCCTTTCGGCTGTAACATGAGGCATCGTCTTCTACGTTATAATGCCACATGCGCAGTCCTCGATATTGGAGTGGCTGGACCCCCTAGTTATAGAAATTGCCATCACCTCGACTATTGACACCCCGGACTGGGCAAGCGTTTTGATCTTGCCCAGTAGCAAGCTGATCTCCACGCTATCCTCTTCCTCGAGGCTCTGAGGACGCCAACTATGGCGCTTCTTCAGCGGAGCATTTGAAAACTCAGGGAGGCCTATGCGGACGAGGTCGGGTAGAGCGACGTCGTCAATGTAGAACCATTCGGAAGTCCACTCTTCGGGAGCTTTCTTCGGCGTGCCGGATAGGTATCCGGTCCCGGCGATGCGCCACACTTCAGCTCCCCCCACTTCAAAAATTGATCCACCTTGATTGCGAAATGGGCCTCGCAACCCAGGAATAGTTCGCATAGGGAAACATAACCCGCGATGTGGAGGATGGGGCCGGGGGTAAAATTGTGCAACTGGAGGCCATAGTACTCCAACAGCCCTCAAAGGAATGGGTGAATTGGAAACCCCACTCCCCTCAGCAGATAGGGGACGAAGCACACCCGTTCTCCCGCAGACGGATTGGGAAAATTCTTTGCCTGGGTTTTGCCATTGAAGGAGGCCAACCCTACTCGAACAGGGACCAGATCTGCTAGAGGGAGAAATCCCTGCGTTTGCAGCTTCGCCAATCGGCTATGGGACACAGAGCACCTCTCCCACTCGCCTCTCTCTAGGTTGGAACGGAAAGAGGAGCTGGGATTGTTAGCCATGTTGGAATGGTCTTGCCTGGCGGTCTCTGAGGATTTTCTCCGCTTGGTGCCGAAAGGATCTGAGATCCCATCTCTTTTAATAGATGCTCTTCCTTGCAGGATTGGGGTGTTATTTGCAAAAAATACCCTGACTATCCGCATTCGCTCGACACGTGGAAAATGAGGACACTAAGCACGCAGAAGCCGAGGGGAGACATTGAATCTACGGCTGAATACACTACTTAGAAATCATTAAAGGAGGAAACCGCCTTGCAATACTAAAGACAATCTGTGTGCCGAACACCTCGCTATTGAAGACTGGTTCGAGGGCTACTGAGGGAGTCCTGTACTAAGGGGTCCTCGGGCGTCCGGCCTGTTATCTATGGGCCGGACTGATGGGCTGTGAAGATATGAAGACCGAAGACTGTACCCGTGTCCGGATAAGACTCTCCCTGGCGTGGAAGGCAAGCTTGGCGAACAACTATGAAGATTCCGTCTTATGTAACCGACTCTATGTAACCCTAGATCCCCCCATGTCTATATAAACCGGAGGGTGTAGTCCGGATAGGATATACTCAATGCCGTAGTCATACAGGCTAGACTTCTAGGGTTTAGCCATTACGATCTCGTGGTAGATCAACTCTTGTAATACTCATACTCATCAAGATCAATCAAGCAGGAAGTAGGGTATTACCTCCATGGAGAGGGCCCGAACCTGGGTAAACATCGTGTCGCCTGTCTCCTGTTACCATCAACCTTAGACGCACAGTTCGGGACCCCCTACCCGAGATCCGCCGGTTTTGACACCGACACCCACCTCTCTCCTAGGTAGCCTCAACCTGCCATGTCGCTCCACCACAAAGATCCACTCAGAGGGCCGTCGGGACAAACGTCCTTTCTGTCCCAATCCGTGAATCACTCGCGGGTACTCTACGAGCCGACCCGACTTTAGTCACCACAAGTATCATATATTATGTATATAAGTATATACCCGTGATCACCTCCCGAGTGATCACGGCCCGATAGTATAGCATGGCAGACGGACAAGAATGTAGGGCCACTGATGGAATACTAGCATCCTATACTAAGCATTTAGGATTACAGGTAAGGTAACAACAGTAGTAGCAAGGACAGGCTATGCATCAGAATAGGATTAACGGAAAGCAGTAACATGGTACACTACGCCAATGCAAGCAGTAGAGAGAA
>NC_041382.1:414000320-414009083 GCF_002162155.2 Triticum dicoccoides
ATCTGGTGATCAAGGGGGGGGGGGGGCTTGCCTGGTTGCTCTGGAAAGTAGGGGTCGTCAACAACATAGTCGACCGGGGCACCAGCAGCGGCGTTAGTCTCGTAGTCTACCGGAGAGAAGAGGGGGAAGAAACAATGAATACAATGCAAATAGATGCATATCGATGCATGGCATGACAAGTAACGGTGCTAGGTGTGCCCTAGTGCAGTAGGAGGTGATACTGGCGAAGGGGGAAAACATCCGGGAAAGTATCCCCGGTGTTTCGCATTTTCGGATAGATGAATCAGAGGGGAAAAGTTGCGTGTTTCCTATGCTAGGGATGTGTGGCGCATGAACGGGCTGCATATCCTCATTCGTCTCGTCGTTCTGAGCAACTTTCATGTACAAAGTTTTTCCATCCGAGCTACGGTTTATTTTCTATTAATTTTTAAAGTTTTAAAATCATTTTCTAATTTATTATTTATTAAATTAATTCGAAATTAGTATTATTGCATCAGGATGATGTGAGCATGACGTCAGCAGTCAACAGAGGTGTAGACTGGTCAAACTGACATGAGGGTCCCGCCTGTCATTGACTGATTAATTAACTAATAGTTAATTAGGATAATTAGTGATTAGATTAATCTAATTAGGATTAATTAAGTTAATTAATTCTTTAATTAATATTTTTAAATATTTTTTATTACTTTTATTTTATTTCTTTAAAACATTCTGGGCTGGGCCCACCTGTCATAGGCCCGAATGGGCCTAATGGGGTGGAGCGGTTAGCGGGCGCGGGTGTCGGCGCCCGACGCGGCCAGCAGGGGGAGGAAGGGGGCCGACGCGTGGCTCGTGGCCGCGGCCGAAGCAGCGGCGCGGTGGGCAGTGACGACGGCGAGCGCGGCAGAGGCGGCGAGGGGAGCGGCGCGGTGATAACCCACAAGTATAGGGGATCAATTGTAGCCTCTTTTGATAAGTAAGAGTGTCGAACCCAACGAGGAGCTAAAGGTAGAACAAATATTCCCTCAAGTTCTATCGACCACCGATACAACTCTATGCATGCTTAACGTTCGCTTTACCTAGAACAAGTATGAAACTAGAAATACTTTGTAGGTGTTGTTGGATGGATTTGCAAGATAATAAAGAGCGCGTAAGTAAAAATTAGGGGCTGTTTAGATGAAGACACAACTAAGTTAGTTTTAGTAGAGAGCTCGTTGTCACACAAGAAAGTTATTTGTCCATAGGCAATCGATAATTAGACTAGTAATCATTATTGCAATTTTATTTGAGGGAGAGGCATAAGCTAACATACTTTCTCTTCTTGGATCATATGCACTTAGGCTTGGAACTCTAGCAAGCATCCACAACTACTAAAGATCATTAAGGTAAAACCCAACCATAGCATTATAAGGCATCAAGTCGTGTTTACTCCCATACGCAAACAACCTACTTACTCGGGTCTTTGCTTCTGTCACTCACGCCACCCATCATAAGAAAATCATGAACATATTGCAAACCCTACAGCGGGGATCCCTCACGCTTGCGCAACATGGAGAGCACCATAGGACAACACCAATAATAAAACATGTAACTCAAACCAATCACGATCATCAATTAACCCATAGGACAAAACAGATCTACTCAAACATCATAGGATAGCCATACATCATTGGGAAATAATATATAGCGTTGAGCACCATGTTTAAGTAGAGATTACAGCGGGTAAAAGAGGGGTTACACCACTTCATAGAGGGGGGAAGAGTTGGTGATGATGGCGGTGAAGTTGTTGGTGTAGATTGCGGTGATGATGATGGCCCTGGCGGCGTTCCGGCGCCACTGGGAGAGAGGGGGAGAGGGGGCCCTTCTTCTTCTTCTTCCTTGACCTTCTCCCTAGATGGGAGAAGGGTTTCCCCTCTGGTCCTTGGTCTCCATGGCATGGGAGGGGCGAGAGCCCCTCCGAGATTGGATCTGTCTCTCTGTCTCTCTCTGTTTTTGCGTTCCTAGATCTGGCCTTACACCGTTTCTTAAATTCCCGGAGATCCTTATCTCCGATTGGGCTGAATTTTGGAGACGATTTTTATCTGGATATTGGCTTTCTTGCAGCGAAAGAAGGGCACCAACCTCCTTACGGGGTGGCCACGAGGGCCCAGGGCGCGCCCCCTGCCTCATGGCCCCCTTGGGCATCATCTCGCGTTGATTCTTCTTCCCAAAAATCACATATATTCCAAAAAAATCTCCATCAATTTTTATCCCGTTTGGACTCTGTTTGATATGGATTTTCTGCGAAACAAAAAACGTGCAACAAATAGGAACTGGCACTGGGCACTAGATCAATATGTTGGTCCCCAAAAATAGTATAAAAAGTTGCCAAAAGTATGTGAAAGTTGTATAATATTGGCATGGAACAATAAAAAATTATAGATTTGACGGAGACGTATCAGCATCCCCAAGCTTAATTCCTGCTCGTCCTCGAGTAGGTAAATGCTAAAAAAGATAATTTTTGATGTGGAATGCTTCCTAGCATAATCTTGATCATGTAATCTAATCATGGCATGGATATTAAGACACGAGTGATTCAAAGCAATAGTCTATCATTTGACATTAAGATAATAATAATTCAAGCATACTAATAAAGCAATCATGTCTTTTCAAAATAACATGGCCAAAGAAAGTTATCCCTAAAAAATCATATAGTCTGGCTATGCTGCATCTTCACCACACAAAATATTCAAATCATGCACAACCCCGATGACAAGCCAAGCAATTTCTTCATACTTTTGACGTTCTCAAACCTTTTCAACTTTCACGCAATACATGAGCGTGAGCCATGGACATAACACTATAGGTGGAATAGAATATGATGATGGAGGCTGTGTGGAGAAGACAAAAAGGAAGAAAGTCTCACATCGACGCGGCTAATCAATGGGCTATGGAGATGCCCATCAATTGATGTCAATGCGAGGAGTAGGAATTGCCATGCAACGGATGCACTAAGAGCTATAAGTGAATGAAAGCTCAAACTGAAACTAAGTGGGTGTGCATCCAACTTGCTTGCTCATGAAGACCTAGGGCATTTGAGGAAGCCCATCGTTGGAATATACAAGACAAGTTCTATAATGAAAATTCCCACTAGTATATAAAAGTGATAACTCAAGAGACTCTCTATATGAAGAACATGGTGCTACTTTGAAGCACAAGTGTGGTAAAATGATAGTAACATTGCCCCCTTTTTTGGCGGGCTTCTTTGGCCCCCCTTTTTTATTTAGGCTTCTTTGGCCTCTTTTTTTTCATGGGGCAATGCTCTAATAATTATGATCATCACACTTTTATTTACTTACAACTCAATATTACAACTCGATACTAGAACAAAGATATGACTCTATATGAATGCCTCCGGCGGTGTACCGGGATGTGCAATGATCTAGCATTGCAATGACATCAAAAAACGGACAAGCCATGAAAACATTGTGCTAGCTATCTTACGATCATGCAAAGCAATATGACCATAAATGCTCAAGTCATGTATATGATGATGATGGAAGTTGCATGGCAATATATCTCGGAATGGCTATGAAAATGCCATGATAGGTAGGTATGGTGGATGTTTTGAGGAAGATATAAGGAGGCTTATGTGTGATAGAGCGTATCATATCACGGGGTTTGGATGCACCAGCGAAGTTTGCACCAACTCACGAGGTGAGAAAGGGCAATGCACGGTACCGAAGAGGCTAGCAATGATGAAAGGGTGAGAGTGCGCATAATCCATGAACTCAACATTAGTCATAAAGAACTCACATACTTATTGAAAAAATCTATTAGTCATCGAAACAAAGTACTTCACACATGCTCCTAGGGGGATAGATTGGTAGGAAAATACCATCGCTCGTCCCCGACCGCCACTCATAAGGAAGACAATCAATAAATACCTCATGCTCCAACTTCGTTACATAACGGTTCACCATACGTGCATGTTACGGGAATCACAAACTTCAACACAAGTATTTCTACAATCCACAACTACCCACTAGCATGATTCTAATATCACCATCTTTATATTGCAAAACTATTTCAAGGAATCAAACATATCATATTCAGTGATCTACAAGTTTTATGTAGGATTTTATGACTAACCATGTGAATGACCAGTTCCTGTCATCTCTCTGAATAGATATAAGTGAAGCAAAAGAGTTTAATTCTTTCTACAAAAGATATGCCCACGCTCTAACAAATATAAGTGAAGCAAAAGAGAATTCTACAAATGGAGGTTTTCTAAGTGAAGAGAAACAGGTAATCCAAACTTCAAATGATATAAGTGAAGCACATGAAGCATTCTATAAAGCCATACTCAAAAAATATAAGTGAAGTTCAATGAGTAGTATATAAATCAACCAAGGACTATCTCATACTAGCATGGTGCATCAAAGGAAAGTGAAAACTAAATGCGAAAGACGCTCCAAGATTTACGCATATCATGTGACGAATAAAAATATAGCTCCAAGTAAAATTACCAATGATTGTTAGAAGAAAGAGGGGATGCCTTCCGGGGCATCCCCAAGCTTGGTTGCTTGGGAGTCCTTGAATATTTCCTTGGGGTGACTCGGGCATCCCCAAGCTTAGGATCTTGCCACTCCTTATTCCTTCATCCATCGTGATCTCTCCCAAAACTTGAAAACTTCGATCACACAAAACTTAACAAAAAGTTCGGTAAGACCCGTTAGTATAATAAAGCAAATCATTACTCTAAGTACTGTTGCAAATCAATTAATATTTTGTTTTTTCATTTTAGCTACTGTAATATAACTTTTCCATGGCTTAATCCATTGATAGAAATCGATAGTTTCATCAAAACAAGCAAACTATGCATCAAAAACAGAATCTGTCTTAAATAGGACAGTCTGTAGTAATCTGAACATTCACCATACTTATGGTACTCCAAAAATACTGAAAAAATAAAAAAACAATTTGTATAGAAAGACAGTTCAAAAAGTTTCAGAACCGTTTGACATTCCAGTAAAAAATGTAAAATCACGCACTACAACCAAAGTTTCTGTTCTGCACCGTACAAACCAACCAGCAGTGTAAACATCCTAAAGGCAAATCTTGGCACATTATTTTTATAATACAATGGAATTGTACAAGGGGATAATTATTTTTTTTGAAAAGTTTCTGTAATCAAGATTCACAAAGTTTCCGTGAGCATGAGCAAAGTTCAAGGAGCTCCCCCACTTCAACAATGCTTGTCTCTCTCACTTTCACTTTCCTTTTTGAAAAGTTTTGGGTTCCCCTTTATATTTTTGTTGTTTTTAAACTATATAAAAGCACTCAACAGAAATAATTGACTCTCTAAAACTTCCGGGTTGTCTCCCTGGCAGCGCTTTCTTTAAAGCCATTAAGCTAGGCATATAGTGCTCAAGTAATGAATCCACCCGGATCCCAAGGTATATCAAAGCCAATTTTAATTAACAATTATTTGTGATTTAGTAGTGAGCACAAAGCAACATATATCATGTAATGACGAAGTCTAACTCTCTTCCTATGCATCGGCATGTCATAAAAGAACAATTCATGCACAGATAGTAAAGGCCAATGCATAGTATAAACCGTTTCTTGCAATTTTATCATATTAGAAACATAGAGAGGCGGAGATGTAGTTCCTCTCTCATAATAATTGCAAGTAGGAGCAGCAAGCACATGCATATTATATCTGTCAAACTCATCATGTGTAGTAGTGAAACGCAACCCATCAATATAATCCTTAATAAGGGTAAACTTCTCCGATATAGTGTAGTTGGGAGAATTCAAGTAGATAATAGGACTATCATGCGTGGGTGCATTAGAAACAATTTCATGTTTAACATAAGAAACTATAGCAAGTTCATCTCCATAAGCATAATTCATATTGGCATCTTGGCCACAAGCATAGCAAGCATCATCAAAAAGGGATATTTCAAAAGAATCAATGGGATCATAACAATCATCATAGCAATCATCCTTCGGTAAGCACGAAGGGAAATTAAACAATGTATGAGTTGAAGAGTTACTCTCATTAGAAGGTGGGCACGGGTAGCTAATCCACTCTTCCTCCTTTTGTTCTTCGCTCTCCTCATCATCTTTTTCATCCAATGAGCTCACAGTTTCATCAATTTCTTCTTCCATAGACTCCTGCAAAATATTAGTCTCTTCTCGGAGAGCGGAGACTTTCTCAATAAATTCATCAATATCATAATTGTATTTATAATTCTCATAGCAATATTTAAGGATAGCTAATTTTTCAGGTCTATAAACCGAATCATCAAAATCTTCAAACTATTTAAACAAAGATTCGATTTCATAAGCACCCATAAAAGCAATGAATTCTTCTATTTGTTACACATCATAATAATCATATATACCATTAGTGTAAGAAGCCAAGGTTTCATCATCATTAAATTCACATGAAAAGGGAAGGTGTGGAGCCTTCATCCTAGAGCAACAATTATAATCATATCTCAAGCATAGTTGCCGAGCATACCAATGAAACATATAAATTTGATCCCATAATAGTTTCCCTTTTTGAGTCAAGCGATAATCCCTAAAGTATTCATGTTGATCCAACGTTACTCCCATTATAAAGTTGAATGGGGTTTTCTCAGGATTATCAAAGTAGTACATAATATCTTTCACATAAAGAGCATCGAGGGTTTTAGCAGGTTCCCCATCTCAATGAGTAGCAAGTAAACCTAATTTTTTTGGTATTTCGTGTTCCATATACATAACTAAAGATAGAGAACAACTTAGAACAGCAAATAAAAATTACTCAGTGATAAAGCAAACAAGCACACACGAGAATATTCACACCATGCTATAACTCCCCGGCAATGGCGCAAGAAAAAGGTCATGATAACCCATGAGTATAGGGGATCAATTGTAGCCTCTTTCGATAAGTATGAGTGTCGAACCCAACGAGGAGCTAAAGGTAGAAAAAAATATTCCCTCAAGTTCTATCGACCACCGATACAACTTTACGCACGCTTAATGTTCGCTTTACCTAGAACAAGTATGAAACTAGAAATACTTTGTAGGTGTTGTTGGATGGATTTGCAAGATAATAAAGAGCACGTAAATAAAAAGTAGGGGCTATTTAGATGAAGATACAACTAAGTTAGTTTTAGTAGAGAGCTTGTTGTCACACAAGAAAGTTATTTGTCCATAGGCAATCGATAATTAGACCGGTAATCATTATTGCAATTTTATTTGAGGGAGAGGCATAAGCTAACATACTTTCTCTTATTGGATCATATGCACTTATGATTAGAACTCTAGCAAGCATCCACAACTACTAAAGATCATTAAGGTAAAACCCAACCATAGCATTATAAGGCATCAAGTCCTCTTTACTCCCATACGCAAACAACCTACTTACTCGGGTCTGTGATTCTGTCACTCACGCCACCCACCGTAAGCAAATCATGAACATATTGCAAACCCTACAGCGGGGATCCCTCACGCTTGTGCGACATGGAGAGCACCATAGGACAGCACCAATAATAAAACATGCAACTCAAACCAATCATGATCATCAATTAACCCATATGACAAAATAGATCTACTCAAACATCATAGGATAGCCATACATCATTGGGAAATAATATATAGCATTGAGAACCATGTTTAAGTAGAGATTACAGTGGGTAAAAGAGGGGTTACACCGCTGCATAGAAGGGGGAAGAGTTGGTGATGAGGGCGGTGAAGTTGTTGGTGTAGATTGCGGTGATGATGATGGCTCCGGCGGCGTTCCGGCGCCACTTGGAGAGAGGGGGAGAGGGGCCCCCTTCTTCTTCTTCTTCCTTGACCTTCTCCCTAGATGGGAGAAGGGTTTCCCCTCTAGTCCTTGGTCTCCATGGCATGGGAGGGGCGAGATCCCCTCCGAGATTGGATCTGTCTCTCTGTCTCTCTCTGTTTCTGTGTTCCCAGATCTGGCCTTTCACCGTTTCTTAAATTCTCGGAGATCCGTAACTCCGATTGGGCTGAATTTTGGACACGATTTTTATATGGATATTGGATTTCTTGCGGCGAAAGAAGGGTACCAACCGCCTTACGAGGTGGCCACGAGGGCCCAGGGCGCGCCTGACCCGCTGGGGCGCGCCCCTGCCTCGTGGCCCCCTCGGGCATCGTCTCGCGTTGATTCTTCTTCCCAAAAATCACATATATTCAAAAAAAATCTCCGTCGGTTTTTATCCCGTTTGGACTCCGTTTGATATGGATTTTCTGCGAAACAAAAAACATGCAACAAACAGGAACTGGCACTAGGCACTGGATTAATATGTTAGTCCCCAAAAATAGTATAAAAAGTTACCAAAAGTATATGAAAGTTGTATAATATTGGCATGGAACAATAAAAAATTATAGATACGACGGAGATGTATCACGCGGCACGCGGGCGGCGAGCATGGCCACAGCGGCGGACGTGCGCTGGCCGCCGAGCAGGGGGCTCGCGCGGGTGCGGTGTGCGGCGGCGAGGAGTTGCGGCCTCGGCGCGTCGGGCAGAGGCCTCAGGGCGGCCAGGGGTGGCCATGGCCGGGGCAACGGACGCGGGCGTGTGCGGCGAGGCCCCGGGGCGCGGCTGGAGAAACCATGGCGCAGTAGCAGCTGCACCTGCTGCAGCAGCGGCAGCAGGAGGCGGCCGAGTATAAGGGCAAGAAGGAGTCCGTCGGTAGGGAAGGGGGCCGTGGGAGAGCTGTGGCCGCAGCAGGGCAGCAGAAGTGCAAGGCAAGCGGCAGGCGTGGTTAGTGCGAGCGCGCAGTG
>NC_041382.1:414009422-414111635 GCF_002162155.2 Triticum dicoccoides
TGAAAGCACAAGTGCTCCCTAGGTGGTTTTGATAATTGATGACAACATATCTCTTGTTGAACTAACATTTCGATCTAGCATGTTTCAGATAAGTTCAACAACGGAGTGGCATGGACTAAAGGTTGTGGGAACTCCTTCAAGATGCTAAGGACAAAGGATTGGCTAAAGCTTCAAGCTCAAGACTCCTCATTTTACATTTTAGTGATCCAAGATCACATTGAGTCTTTAGGAAAAGCCAATACTATCAAGGAGGGATGAGGTGTTGCTTACTGAGCCTCTTGCTTCATGTGCTTAGTGATATGCTCCAAAACCCTCAGCTACTTTCCCACTTCCACTTATGACCTAAACCCTAAGGCAAACTCGGTCCTACCGATTCCTCCTATCTGGCGCCACCGAGTTTCACTTGTCATAAGCCACTGCCAAACCCTAATCAGTTCGGTCTCACCGATGAGATCTCGGTCTCACCGAGATGGGCTTGCAAACTCTCTGTTACCCATTGCAATATTCTCGGTCCCACCGAGATATGCAATCGGTTCCACCGAGTTTGCTTGGCCAAATCTCAGTTTCACTTATTACCCAAATCGGTCCCACCGAGTTTGAGTAATCGGTCAAACCGAGTTTTGGATTTACCCTAACCCTAGCACATCGGTCCCACCGAGTTGATCCAGTCAGTCCCACCGAAATCTCTAACGGTCACTAGGTTTACCTGTTCGGTCCGACCGAGTTTGTGATTCGGTCCCACCGGGATTGGAAAACTGTGTAACGGTTGGATTTTGTGTGGAGGCTATATATACCCCTCCACCCCCTCTTCATTCGAGGAGAGAGTCATCAGAACACATACACCATTCCAACTCATATGTTCTGAGAGAGAACCACCTACTCATGTGTTGAGACCAAGAAATTCCATTCCTACCATATGAATCTTGATCTCTAGCCTCTCCAAGTTGCTTTCCACTCAAATCTTCTTTCCACAAAATCCAAATCCTATGAGAGAGAGTTGAGTGTTGAGGATACTATCATTTGAAGCACAAGAGCAAGGAGTTCATTACCTACACACCATTTGTTACTTCTTGGAGAGTGGTGTCTCCTAGATTGGCTAGGTGTCACTTGGGAGCCTCCGACAAGATTGTGGAGTTGAACCAAGGAGTTTGTAAGGGCAAGGAGATCGCCTACTTCGTGAAGATCTACCGTTAGTGAGGCAAGTCCTGTGTGGGCGATGGCCATGGTGGGATAGACAAGGTTGCTTCTTCGTGGACCCTTTGTGGGTGGTTGCTTCTTCGTGGACCCTTCGTGGGTGGAGCCCTGTGTGGACTCACGCAACCGTTACCCTTCGTGGGTGGAGCCCTGTGTGGACTCGCGCAACCGTTACCCTTTGTGGGTTGAAGTCTCCATCAACGTGGATGTAGGATAGCACCACCTATCCGAACCACGGGAAAAACATCCGTGTCTCCCGTTGCGTTTGATCTCTCCAAACCCTTCCCTTTACATCCTTGCAAGTTGCATGCTTTACATTCCGCTGCTCATATACTTTTTGCATGCTTGCTTGATATGTATTGCGTGTGTTGAAATTGTGCCTAAACTCCACTTAAACCGAAAAAGCTTAAAAAATGCAACTTTAGTATTAAGTGTCTAATCACCCCCCTCTAGACACATCTACTTCTAGATCCTACAAGTGGTATCAGAGCTTTGGTCTCTATTGCCTTGGTCTAATCACCATTGGAGGAAGATGGATGTGTCTACATTAGGGAGTCTTAGACATAAAGTGCCTATTCTTGATGGAGAGTATTTTCATGAGTGGAAAAACGAGATGCTTGTAATCTTCAATCAATATCATTTGAACAAGTATATTGCTAGCCCTTGTGCACTTCATATTGATCCTTTGTATCCTACCCTAGATGAAGATATTGACATGATTCGCAATCTTAGAACTATTGAGCTCATCATTAGAGGATTGCCCAAAAATTTGATTGCTAGTTTGCCTACTCAAAATTGTGCCTATACTATATGGAAATTTCTTGAGGAACGATTTCCCGATCATTCCTTGAAAACTTTGGATGAAATTCTCCATAAATCTATTGCCTTGAGTAAGATGAACACTAGTGATCCTAGTTTTGGTAAATGTCTATTTGAACTTACCAATCTTGAGCATGCTAAAGGAGATGTTGGAATCATTAATGATATCATATTCAAAGCTATAAGAATTCATAAAAGTGACCACTTTGATGATCATTTATCTAATGAATTACCCTCTCTAGGAAATGATGAGTCACAAGATCATGATGAACATGAATATGATGATGATGATGATAGTGACTTCGATCTTGATAATGCAATGAGACATTTTGGTCTTATGGCAAATCTTCGGGGATATGAATCAGGAGGAAAGGAAAGGGTTCTTGATAGTGGATGTACTGATCATATGACCGGAGATGAAGAGATGTTTCGTGAGCTTGCTGAAAATGACGGCCCTCGAAAATATGTCACCTTTGGTGATGATTCAAAGGGTAAAGTGGTTGGCCTTGGTAAGGTGGCCATCTCACATGATAGTTCCATTCAAAATGTCATGCTTGTTGAATCTCTTGGCTACAACTTACTTTCAGTATCTAGACTTGCTGATTTCGGTTTGAATGTCCTATTTACTGAGGTAGATTGCCAAGCATTTCGTCGAGACAATCATAAAATGGTCTTTACCGGTATGCGTAGAGGTGATCTTTACATTGTCGATTTCTCTAAAAAGGCACAACCTAAAACTTGCTTTGTTGCTAAATCCTCAAAAGGATGGTTGTGGCATAGACGACTAGGTCATGTTGGCATGAGAAACCTTGACAAGCTTATTAAAGGAAATCATATCCTTGGAGTCAACGATGTCATATTTGATAAGGATAGACTTTGCAGTGCTTGTCAAGTAGGTAAACAGGTTGGAGGAAGACATCCCGTGAAGAACATCATGACCACAAGGAGGCCACTCGAGCTACTTCACATGGATCTTTTTGGTCCCAATGCCTACAAGAGTCTCGGTGGAAATTCTTTTGGTCTAGTTATAGTTGATGATTTTTCAAGATTTACGTGGGTGTTCTTTCTTAATGACAAGTCGCAGGTCCAGAAGATCTTCAGAAACTTCGCTAGGAAGGCCCAAAATCAGTTTGATGTGAAGATCAAGAAGGTTCGGAGTGACAATGGAACGGAGTTCAAGAACGCAAATGTGGACACCTTTCTTGACGAAGAAGGGATTTCACACGAGTTCTCGGCTACGTACACACCTCAACAAAATGGAGTTGTTGAGAGGAAGAACCGGACGCTCATCGAAATGGCAAGAACGATGCTTGATGAATACAAGACGCCAAAGCACTTTTGGGTAGAAGCGGTTGAGACAGCTTGTCACGCAACAAATCACTTATATATTCACAAGCTACTCGGCAAGACGGCATATGAGCTTCTCACCGGTAACAAACCCCAAGTTGGATACTTTCGAGTATTCGGCTCAAAGTGCTACATTCTTGATAAGCATCGTCGTTCAAAGTTTGCTCCTAAATCTCATGAAGGTTTTCTACTTGGTTATGGCTCAAACTCTCACACTTACCGTGTCTACAACAATTTCACCCGAAAGGTTGAAGAGACGGTAGATGTGAAGTTTGATGAATCTAATGGCTCGCAAGTAGAGCAATTGCCAATTGATGTAGGAGACAAAGACCCTTCAGAAGCAATTCAAGACTTGTCCATTGGCAAAATTCATCCAACGGAGGTGAAGGAGAGTACTTCATCCGTCCAAGTGGAAGCTTCTACTTCACGACAAGGTGAACCAAGAATCGACACGGAAGCATCCACAAGTGGGACACACCAAGATGAAGAAAACGAGGAGATACGTCAAGACAAACATCAACAACCTCCTTCTCCACCACGACAAGAGAACGACGACGTCAACAATGAAGAAGGCCAAGAAGAAGAACAAGATGAAGAAGATGTTCAACGAAGACCCAAGCAAAAGCTCTCACGAGTTCGAGCAAGAATTGCCAAAGATCATCCCGTCGAGCAAATCCTCAATGATATACAAACCGGGAGAATCACTCGCTCAAAAACTCGTTTAGCTAACTTTTGTGAAAACTATTCATTCATCTCTAGCACTGAACCTATGAAGGTTGAAGAAGCATTGGAAGATCCGGATTGGATAAACGCCATGCATGAAGAGCTACATAGTTTTGAGAGAAATCAAGTTTGGACATTGGTCGAGAAGCCCGACAACAACCACAACATCATTGGTACCAAATGGGTGTTTCGCAACAAGCAAGATGAAGATGGACAAGTGGTTCGCAACAAAGCATGTCTCGTCGCCCAAGGGTACACACAAGTCGAAGGTATGGACTATGGTGAGACGTATGCTCCCGTTGCTAGACTTGAGTCCATTCGCATCTTACTTGCCTATGCTAATCACCATAATATCACCTTGTACCAAATGGACATTAAAAGTGCTTTTCTAAATGGTGAAATAGAGGAGGAAGTTTATGTCAAACAACCTCCCGGCTTTATCAATCCTAAGAAACCAAATCATGTTTACAAACTTCACAAAGCTCTTTATGGTCTTAAACAAGCTCCTAGAACTTGGTATAAATGCTTGACCAAGTTCCTTACTACAAGTGGTTTTGAAATTGGTAAAATTGATTCTACTCTTTTTACTAAAAGGGTTAATGGAGAACTATTTGTATGCCAAATTTATGTTGATGATATCATATTTGGCTCAACTAACCCTCTCTTTAGTGAAAAGTTTGGAAAGCTAATGTCAGAGAAGTTTGAGATGTCTATGATGAGTGAACTCAAATTCTTTCTCGGGTTGCAAATCAAGCAAACTAAGGAAGGCACATTTGTCTCTCAAACAAAGTACACCAAGGACTTATTCAAGAAGTTCAATATGCAAGAATGCAAAGGTATGTCTACACCCATGCCTACTAGTGGACATAATGATTTAACCAAAGATGGTGCACCAGTTGATCAAAAGGTTTATCGCTCTATGATTTGTTCATTGTTATACCTATGTGCTTCACGTCCCGATATTATGCTAAGTGTGTGCATGTGTGCACGATATCAAGCTGCTCCTAAGGATTGTCATCTTAAGGCTGTGAAAAGGATAGTGAGATATTTAATCCATACACCAAATTTTGGCATTTGGTATCCTAAGAGGTCTTCTCTTGATCTTGTTGGCTATTCTGACTCGGATTATGCCGGAGACAAGGTTGATAGAAAGTCTACTTCGAGTACTTGTCAATTTCTTGGCAGATCTCTTGTGTCTTGGTCTTCCAAGAAACAAAACTCGGTATCCTTATCCACCGCCGAAGCAGAATACATTGTCGCTGGTTCATGTTGTGCTCAGTTACTTTGGATGACCCAAACTCTTAAAGATTATGGGATTTATGTGAAACATGTTCCACTGCTTTGTGACAATGAAAGTGCTATCAAAATTGGTCATAATCCTGTACAACATTCTTGAACTAAGCATATTGAAGTTCGTCATCATTTCATTCGAGATCATGTTGCTAAGGGTGACATCAATCTTAAGCATGTTCGCACCGATAAGCAATTAGCGGATATATTCACTAAACCACTTGATGAGAAAGTGTTTTGCAGGTTGAGAGGAGAATTGAACATCATTGATGCTTCGAACTTGGAGTAGAAACTCCATTGTACACATGCAAGACATGAGCTTATGACTAATCCATGATATATCTCTTATGATAACTATCTTATGTCTTGGATATATTTGCACCTTGCATGTTGTCTAACCCATGTAGGTGCTTGGTTGAATCTAATTCCATGAGATTGCAACTCACTCACATCTTGAGCAATCTCTACAAGACCAAGACTCTACACAATAGTCGTTGAAGACAAGGAAGCACAAAACCATTCAAACATATCCTTTGACAAATTCTATGTTAAGCCTCATGATTGTCATTTTTGGATACACAAGTTCTCTTCCTTGCAAGAACTAACCCATGTAGGTAGATGAACTCAAACTCCAAGTGGTGCTCCCAACTCTTGATGAGCTACATCAACCTTGAGCACCCACACAAGTTCAACTACATGAGCAAGAACCACACCACCACCCAAGGTATGTTATTCCATCTTAGAGAAGCTTTACTCCAAGACATGAGTCAAAGCAACTCAACAAGATGTGAATACATCAAGATGCTTAAACGAAAAATGGTAACCCCATTTTGAGCTTAAACGATGAGTATGACCTATGATCAAGTGTTCTCACTTGACTCCTAAGTCAATATACTCTAACATAGGTGACTATGTCACCGCCCAACTCTAGATGAAGTTCTCTTGTGTTCTTTTCTGTGTTATTGCATTTGTCTCATGCATGTTTATTCTCTTTCTCTTTTTCAAAAAAAAACTTCATCTAGATCTTTCAGTTTCTTCTCTTTATTTATGTTCTGCATTTTCTGCATTTAATTCCTTGCAAATCCTTCAGGTAATTCATTGCAAATCTTTGTGAGATCCTACATGTCTAGTGAGCTGAGGTGACAAGTGTTTTTCTCTGCGTGAACTCGGTTTCACCGACTTGTAATTTTCGGTCCAACCGAATCTTTTCGGTGCCACCGAAACATACCACTCGGTGCCACCGACTTCGCAATAGGAAAAACAGTTTGCCACTTGTTCTATATTTCTTCTGATCCAGCTCCACTCAATGAATCTTGTCCTCTACAAGCATCACAGTTTTATTCCCTGCTTTGTAATGAATCTTAAGGACCAAACCTATTCGACGGATTCTAGGAAAAACCTACTTGGAAATTGATGTCAAAGGGGGAGAGAGAGATCACATCAAAGCTTATCATCAGGGAGAGAGAGATCACATCAAAAGCTTATCACCTACAAAGGAGAAAGTACTAAGGGGGAGAGAATACTCAAGGATCCCATATATTAAGGGGGAGAAAGAAATCTCCAAGGGGGAGAGAATACTCAAGGATCCCAGATGCTTGATGTTCAAGAGGAGAGATGCCACATGCCTTTTTGGGGGAAAGACATGTTCATATGAACTCATTTGAATTAAGTTCTATTCATATCTTTCAGCCCTGATTTTCTGTTTCCTATCTTCTCCCAATATCCCATGTAAGATTCAGGGGGAGCAAGACACCTAAGGGAAAGCAATCAGTCAAATTCATTGTTTCATATCTTTATTCTTGGGGAGATGTTGAATCCAATGTGGTACCTTGTACTCACTCTCTACATGTCATCCCAGTCTTGGTATTCTTGTGGTTTCTTTTGTTTGCTCTGGCTAGTGGATGTACCTGTGTTATCTAACCTTGTTTGTGCAGGTTCATTCCATCCTAAGCCAACTCAAGACCACAAGGTAAGTATATGCATCAAAATCATGAGTATGAGGAGTTCTTGCTTATGTACATACTGTTGCAAGAAGGACTCATGAGCATGAAGGTATTTTCCTTGATAATCTTTTGCTCTGATGCATATGGCCAAGATGCATGTAACACATTGCCTACTCTGTCATGGTTATGCTCTCACATGCCTCTATATTTCATATTTACATGAGTGCATACATGTAGGGGGAGCCTATGCTTGTTACATGTCCTTCCAAAGCTTTACTTGCTGCTCTTTATATCTTTATCTAAAGCTTTGATGTATGTTGCCATCAATTACCAAAAAGGGGGAGATTGAAAGCACAAGTGCTCCCTAGGTGGTTTTGATAATTGATGACAACATATCTCTTGTTGAACTAACATTTCGATCTAGCATGTTTCAGATAAGTTCAACAACGGAGTGGCATGGACTAAAGGTTGTGGGAACTCCTTCAAGATGCTAAGGACAAAGGATTGGCTAAAGCTTCAAGCTCAAGACTCCTCATTTTACATTTTAGTGATCCAAGATCACATTGAGACTTTAGGAAAAGCCAATACTATCAAGGAGGGATGAGGTGTTGCTTAATGAGCCTCTTGCTTCATGTGCTTAGTGATATGCTCCAAAACCCTCAGCTACTTTCCCACTTCCACTTATGACCTAAACCCTAAGGCAAACTCGGTCCTACCGATTCCTCCTATCTGGCGCCACCGAGTTTCACTTGTCATAAGCCACTGCCAAACCCTAATCAGTTCGGTCTCACCGATGAGATCTCGGTCTCACCGAGATGGGCTTGCAAACTCTCTGTTACCCATTGCAATATTCTCGGTCCCACCGAGATATGCAATCGGTTCCACCGAGTTTGCTTGGCAAAATCTCAGTTTCACTTATTACCCAAATCGGTCCCATCGAGTTTGAGTAATCGGTCAAACCGAGTTTTGGATTTACCCTAACCCTAGCACATCGGTCCCACCGAGTTGATCCAGTCAGTCCCACCAAAATCTCTAACGGTCACTAGGTTTACCTGTTCGGTCCGACCGAGTTTGTGATTCGGTCTCACCGGGATTGGAAAACTGTGTAACGGTTGGATTTTGTGTGGAGGCTATATATACCCCTCCACCCCCTCTTCATTCGAGGAGAGAGTCATCAGAACACATACACCATTCCAACTCATATGTTCTGAGAGAGAACCACCTACTCATGTGTTGAGACCAAGAAATTCCATTCCTACCATATGAATCTTGATCTCTAGCCTCTCCAAGTTGCTTTCCACTCAAATCTTCTTTCCACAAAATCCAAATCCTATGAGAGAGAGTTGAGTGTTGAGGAGACTATCATTTGAAGCACAAGAGCAAGGAGTTCATTACCTACGCACCATTTGTTACTTCTTGGAGAGTGGTGTCTCCTAGATTGGCTAGGTGTCACTTGGGAGCCTCTGACAAGATTATGGAGTTGAACCAAGGAGTTTGTAACGGCAAGGAGATCGCCTACTTCGTGAAGATCTACCGCTAGTGAGGCAAGTCCTGTGTGGGCGATGGCCATGGTGGGATAGACAAGGTTGCTTCTTCGTGGACCCTTTGTGGGTGGTTGCTTCTTCGTGGACCCTTCGTGGGTGGAGCCCTGTGTGGACTCGCGCAACCGTTACCCTTCATGGGTGGAGCCCTGTGTGGACTCGCGCAACCGTTACCCTTTGTGGGTTGAAGTCTCCATCAACGTGGATGTAGGATAGCAACACCTATCCGAACCACGGGAAAAACATCTGTGTCTCCCATTGCGTTTGATCTCTCCAAACCCTTCCCTTTACATCCTTGCAAGTTGCATGCTTTACATTCCGCTACTCATATACTTTTTGCATGCTTGCTTGATATGTATTGCATGTGTTGAAATTGTGCCTAAACTCCACTTAAAGCGAAAAAGCTTAAAAATTGCAACTTTAGTATTAAGTGTCTAATCACCTCCCTCTAGACACATCTACTTCTAGATCCTACCGCAGCAGCTGCTGGGCCACGGCGGTGCGTGGTCGCGGTCTGCTTCATGCGCGAGTAGACGACGGGAAGGGCGCGGGGAGCACGGTCGGGGACGGCGCCGTAGCATGCGCGGGACAGGGGAGAGAGTAGAGGGTGTGGCCCTCACCAGGTAGTGTAGGGGAGTGGCAGTGGGGCACGGGGAGGAGGACGGGGATGACGGCGATGTATGGGAAGCAGTCCGGCGAGGTGGTCCTGGTCGGCGGCGACGGTCGATCCGGGCGGCGTCGGGGGCGGTTGGTGTTGTTCGTTCCCCCGATCCAGATCCAGAGCGAGGGGGGGGAGTGGTGGTTGGTGGGTTAGGGTTTCGGGGTCCAGGGGATAAGGAGAGGAGTGGGGGTGGTCTATTTCGGCCGGCCTGGTGGCCAGCTGGGCTGGTTGGCCCGAGGGGGTCCTGTTGTTTTTCTTTTCTTTTGTTTTATTTTATTTTCACCTTTTCTTTTTATTTATTTTATTTTCTGTTTTATTTCACTTAAAAATATTTAGGCATTTTCTAAAAAAAAGTTTTCTCCACAATAATTACCAGTGCAATATTTGGCACCCACCGAACATTTTTGTTTCATTGTTTGAAAACTTTTGTTGTTTGCCATATTTTGAATTGATTTTCGAATCGGTTTTGATGTAACGAGAGATTAGCAACAGTAACAGAGGTGACGTGGCATCAATAATAGAGTTTTACTGTAGCTTAATTATCCAAGCGTTACAAAACTCCTCCACTACAAGAAATCTCGTCCCGAGATTTTAGGAGGTACAGGGAAACAGTGCAGGGTATTCATCACGCAGGCGGTCCTCGCGTTCCCAAGTGGCTTCTTCTTCAGAGTGATGCGACCACTGGACCTTGAGGAACTTGATCGCTTTCTGACGTGTGCGGCGTTCAGCTTGGTCGAGAATGCGGACCAGATGCTCTTTATAGAGAGGTCCTGTTGCAATTCGAGCACTTCATGATCCACTGCTCGGATTGGGTCCTTGAAGCAATAGCGAAGCTGTGACACATGGAACACATCGTGAACCTAAGAAAGGTTTGGTGGAAGCTCCAGTTGATATGCCACTTTTCCACGCCTTTCGAGAATAGTGAAGGGGCCAATATAGCGAGGAGCTAGCTTGCCCTTGATCCCGAAGCGGTGAGCACCCTTCATTGGTGTAACTCGAAGATAAGCCTTTTCGCCAGGTTGATAGACCATGTCTTTGTGATGACTGTCATACTGACTTTTCTGGCGTGATTGAGCAGTCTTGAGATTCTCACGAATAATGCGGACTTGTTCTTCGGCCTTTTGGATGATATCTGGACCAAAGAATGGACGTTCCCCAGTTTCTGACCAATTCAGAGTGGTTCGACACTTTCGTCCATATAACACTTCGAAGGGGCCAATCTTCAGACTAGCTTGATAGCTATTATTATAAGAGAACTCGGCATATGGAAGAGATTTCTCCCATTTCTTGCGGAAGGAAATTACACAAGCTCAAAGCATGTCTTCGAGAACTTGGTTGACACGTTCAACTTATCCTTGCGACTGAGGATGAAACGCAGTACTGAACGACAGATGAGTTCCCATAGCTTCTTGGAAACTTGCCCAGAATCTTGAAGTGAACAAGCTGCTATGGTCTGAACTGATAACCAGTGGAATACCGTGAAGTGAAACAATTCTGGACATGTAGAGAGTTGCAAGCTGACTAGCCATAATTGTTTCTTTGACTGCCAGAAAATGTGCAACTTTAGAAAGACGGTCAATGACGACAAGAATAGCATCATTACCTTTCTGTGGATTGGCAAACCCAGTGACGAAATCCATTTCAACAGGGTCCCATTTCCATTCAGTAATAGTGATAGGTTGCAGAGTTCCAGCAGGCCTTTGATGTTCTGCTTTGATACGACGGCAAATGTCACACTCAGCAACATATCGAGCAATGTCTTGCTTCATATTAGACCACCATAATCTCTGAGGAATGTCCTGGTACCTCTTTGTACTACCGGGATGTATAGACAAAGGCGTATCATGAGCTTCTTTCATAACCTCCTGTGTCATATCCTAGCTTTCCTCTGAACATGGCACCACTAGGCGGCCCTTGAAGTACAAGGTGCCATCATCAGCAATAGTGAAGAATGAGGGCTTTCCTTCTGTGAGATAGCGCTTAATCTTGTGGGCTTGAGAGTCATACTTTTGTATCGTTTTGATGTTGTTCACGAGATCTGGTTTGGCAACCAGGGTATTGAGAGAACCCTGGGTAACAATGTGGAGGTTCATCTTGTGGCTCTCAGGAGGAGGGGGAGTGAGTGCACCAGGAGGAACAATATGGAGGTTCAGCTTTCTAAATTCTTCAACAAGCGACGGCTGAACTTTGTGAACCTGGAGGTGATTGTAGTAAGACTTGCGGCTCAAGGCATCAGCCATTACATTAGCCTTGCCTGGGGTATAGGATATACCCATGTCAAAGTCTGCAACAGTCTCTATCCATCTTTGCTGACAAAGGTTCAGGTCTGGCTGAGTAAACAGATACTTCAGACTTTGGTGGTCGGTGAAGATCTCGCAACGATTATCGAGAAGGTAATGTCGCCACTGTTTCAGAGCATGAATGACAACAGCAAGCTCGAGGTCATGAACTGGGTAGTTTTCTTCGCGAGGGCGCAGTTGACAAGAGGCATAAGCAATCACTCTGCGCTCTTGCATTAGGACACAGCCTAATCCTTGATGGTAAGCGTTGTGGTAAATGACAAAATCCTTCTTAGTGTCAGGTGGAGCAAGCACTAGGGCAGAAGTTAACTTGTCTTTGAGTGCCTGGAAACTTTCCTTACACTTGTCTGTCCATTGGAACTTTATGCCCTTATGCAACAGGTTAGTCAGAGGCCTGGCAATCTTGGAGAAGTTCTCGACGAATCGACGGCAATAGCTAGCGAGACCGAGAAAACTTCTTACTTGCTTGACATTCTTCGGAGGAATCGAGAATAGTCTGAACTCTTTCAGGGTTGACGACAATACCATCCTTAGAGATGACATGCCCAAGATAGGTTACTTCGGGAAGCCAGAATTCGCACTTGGAATACTTAGCGTAGAGTTGATGCTCTCAAAGCTTTTCCAGCACAAGATAAAGATGTTCAACATGTTCTTCTTTGTTCTTGGAAAATACAAGGATATCATCCAGATAAACCATGATGAACTTGCCGAGGTAATCCATGAATATATAGTTCATCAGACAAGAGAAGGTGGCTGGAGCATTCGTTAAGCCGGATGACATGATGGTGTACTCGTATGATCTATATCGAGTCACGAAGGCGGTCTTTGGGATATCCTCTTCACGAACACGGATCTGGTGGTAACCCAACCTCAAGTCGAGTTTTGAGAACACTGATGAACTAGCCAGTTGATCATAAAGATCATTGATCCGAGGGAGGGGATATTTGTTCTGGATAGTGGCTTGGTTAATAGGATGATAATCTTGGACTAATCGGTTTGTCCCATCCTTCTTAACAAAGAGAGAAGGTGCTCCCCAAGGAGAGCAACTAGGGCGAATGAAACCTTTGCGAAGAGATTTGTCAATTTCCTCCTTAATCTCAATGAGTTCAGGCGGCGGCATCTTGTAGGGCCGTTTGGCTATAGGAGTGGTGCCTGGTTTCAAGACAATGATGAATTCGACACCTCTAGCAGGGGGAATCCCTGGAAGTTCTTCCGGAAATATGTCTTGGAATTCACGAACGACGGGAATGTTTTCATTGCCCTCGAGTGGTGCAGCATTCAATGCATTCAAGGCATAAAGACGTGCCTCAGAATTCTGAACCAGATGAGCCTGGTAAGTAATTATTTCATCAGAAGGGTGTAGCAGATGGACGGTCTTAGTGGCGCAAACTCTAGAAGTAGTATGCGCTTTCAACCAATCCATTCCCAGAATGAGATCAATGCTACAGGACTTCAGTATGATGGGAGAGACAAGGAATTCTAGTCCTTCGATTTCAACAGGGACATCGTTGCAAATCATGGAGGTCCGACATTGGCCCGCGGGGGTGTGTACTAATAGCGAAGCATTCATGTCTTCGCTTTTAATGCCATGCTTGAATGCAAAATCCTCTGACATGAATGAATGTGATGCACCTGTATCAAATAAAACGGATACTGGTACTGAATTTACGAGGAGTGTACCCATCACGGTAGCAGGTTGGTCTAGAACTTCATTGAGATCAACGTGGTTGGCATGAACACGACCATAAGACTTGGCATTGTTGTTACGGGGCTGGTTGCTTCCACAGCCAGCAGCGGGAAGGGCCAGTTGATTCTGGTTCTGGTTGCATTCCCTAGCACCGTGTCCTGGTTGACCACACCTGAAGCATAGACCATTATTGGGAGTGGGAACAAGAGCTCAGGGTGGTGGATCTGGAAGTCTTGGCTGCCTAGTTGGTGGGGGAGGCAGACGCGGTGCAACATAGGACTACCTTGGAGCAGGTGCAGTTGGCTGGTACATGCTGTTGGGAATCCATATCCTACGCTTCTGCGAGGACGGACCCGAAGATGAGCCCGTGTCACGGTTGCGCCTGTGAGAGCTTTGGTGTTCCTACAGACCAATTTCGACATTGATAGCCTTGTTCACCAAGGTGGCGAAATTAGCAAAGTCATGCACTACAAGTGTGAGCTTGATGTCAGCTTGAAGGCCATCACAGAACTTCTTCTGTCTGCGTGCATCAGTTGCAATGTCTTCTTCAGCATAGCGGGATAAATCCAGAAACTCCTGATGATAAGCTTCCACAGTTTTGTTGCCCTGGGTGAGGTTGCGGAACTCACGCTTCTTCCGGTCCATGACTCCCTGAGGAATGAAGCGGGCACGGAAAGCAACTTGGAAGTCTGGCCAGGTGATGATTGTTCCAACCGGCAGAGTACGCTTGTGGCTGTCCCACCATTGAGGAGCGGGTCCCTTCAAAAAGAAGGAAGCAAAGGTGACATAGCTGGCAGGGGCTACATCAGCAGACTCCATCTCATAGGTGATGTCATGGAGCCAGTCATCAGCATCCAGAGGCTGAGTTGAGCTGCGGTAGACGGTTGGGTTGAGGCGCATGAAATCCTGCAGAGTCACTTGGGCTGGCTGCTGGTTTATATTGGGGCGAGGAAAATGAGCCATCATATTCTCCATGAACTAGCGATTCATCTCGAGCTGTTGGATCATACCAGCCATGTACTCAGGCGGAGGTGGGGCATAGCCACCACGACCATGACCACCTGGTCTAACTATCCTGCTAAAATTTAACAGGGGTATTTCAGCATTGTGAAATTTGCAAGGACAAGAATCATTCAAGATGAAACATGCAAAATGAAAGGAGCACGATAGGTACTTCATAGTAGTCGGCATGTCTTACAAAAGGGGTCATGCATAGAGTTCGGTACACCGAGTTTAGTACATAGACTAAAGAGATCATAGGAGGCACACAGGCTCGCGGCGAATGCATCTAAGACTAATAAGCAAGCCTACATCAGTCCCAGGAGGAACTGTGGAGGTAGGTGTAGCCTGACTGCTGGTAGTGACGTGACGGGAAGTCCTCCACGTCAGTAGCCTGGGGTTCATGGATACTCTGATGCAGAACCCGACGCTCAGGTGGCAGAAGAGGACCAAGTGCGGGAGAGTAGCCTCCCACATCTGGCCAGCAGACACCCTGGGGCATCACGGTCCTGGCAGGGTAGATCACAAAACGCGATAGATCACTAGATCGGACAAAGGGGTGCAACAACGTCAAAGCACAGTAAAGGTGCTGATGGGTGATGTACAAATCATGGCAAAGAGCTCGGTTAGCTCTATCCAGCCCATCAACATGCAGAACCAGGTTCTGATGGTAGAAGGGCTCTCGGGTGACAGTAGAGTAGGCAGCGGTGTAGTATCCCTCTGCACCAACATAGGATGCGATAGCAATGTGCCTGAAAGGGGAGGTGTCCAACTCTCGATAATACCCACGAAGACGTGTCAGAGCAGCATAGGCAGCATCATGGACTGCCATATCAATGGTCACTCCAACACCATGAGTAGTGTGCAGCACAGTGGTGCAGTCATACTCGCGAGATTAGAGGTGGACGATGGCACGATACTGCTCCTGGTTAAAGTCCTGGTACTGCTCGTACACGGTGTACTCAGGGTGCCAGCGATAACCCAGATAGGTCATCATCTCAGCTAACACAACAGGTGATCCTGAGACACCAATGGCCGTCGTGTGGCGCACGACTTGCCTCGTGGGTTCCATCTGAAAACAAAGATTCTTCAAAGGAGTCAAATGATAGTGTGGATATTGTTCAATATACTACTCAAAGGAATAGCTAGGGCTTATCCAACTTTGGGGCGAATGTGGTCACGAGATCCTAATTTAGAGTTAGTAAATTCGTTTAACCCGAGTAGAAGACAGTTCAGAGTCCCAGAGTAAAGTTCAAGGAGTAAAAGATCCTAATACCACCCAAATGGCGACGTGGGCCCATAAGACACACAACCATGTTAGTAAAAAGTTTTGCAATGTCTAGACTTGACTTTGGCCAAGGAGAGTGGAAGGGGGATTCCTATAGGCAGTCGGCTCTGATACCAACTTGTGACACCCCCGATTTGACCGTACACTAATCATACACGCAAACGTGTACGATCGAGATCAGGGACTCACGGGAAGATATCGCAACACAACTCTACAAATAAAATAAGTCATACAAGCATCATATTACAAGCCAGCGGCCTCGAGGGCTCGACTACAAGAGCTCGATCATATACGAGTTAGCGGAAGCAACAATATTTGAGTACAGACATAAGTTAAACAAGTTTGCCTTAAGAAGGCTAGCACAAACTAGGATACATATCGAAAGAGGCGCTGGCCTCCTGCCTGGGATCCTCCTAAACTACTCCTGGTCGTTGTCAGCGACCTACACGTAGTAGTAGGCACCTCCAGTGTAGTAGGAGTCGTCCTCGACGGTGGCGTCTGGCTCTTGGACTCCAACGTCTGGTAGCAACAACCGGGTATAGAAAGGGGAAAAAGGGGGAGCAAAGAAACCGTGAGTACTCATCCAAAGTACTCGAAAGCAAGGAACTACTCTACATATGCATTGGTATCAATGAAAGGGGTAGTATATGTGGACTGAACTGCAGAATGCCGGAATAAGAGGGGGATAGCTAGTCCTATCAAATACTACGCTTCTGGCCGCCTCCACCTTGCAGCATGTAGAAGAGAGTAGATGGTAAGTTCACCAAGTATCATCGCATAGCATAATCCTACCCGGCGATTCTCCCCTCATCGCCCTGTGAGAGAGCGATCACCGGGTTGTATCTGGCACTTGGAAGGGTGTATTTTATTAAGTATCTGGTTCTAGTTGTCATAAGGTCAAGGTACAACTCATCATCGTCCTTTTACCGAGGGACACGGCTATTCGAATAGATAAACTTCCCTACAGGGGTGCACCACATTTCCCAACACGCTCGATCCCCTTTGGCCGGACACACTTTCCTGGGTCATGCGCGGCCTCGGAAGATCAACACGTCGCATCCCTACCTAGGCACAATAGAGAGGTCAACACACCGGTCTAAATCCTATGGCGCAAGGGTCTGGGCCCATCACCGATTGCACACCTGCATGTTGTGAGGGTGGCCGGAAACAGACCTAGCCTCCCTAATACAAGAGCAGGCGTTCCAGTCCAATTCGGCGCGCGCCGCTCAGTCGCTGATGTCACGAAGGCTTCGGCTGATACCACGACGTCAAGTGCCCATAACTGTCCCCGCGTAGTTGGTTAGTGCGTATAGGACAATGGCCAGTGTCGGTGTCAAAACCGGCGGATCTCGGGTAGGGGGTCCCGAACTGTGCGTCTAAGGTGGATGGTAACAGGAGGCAGGGAACACGATGTTTTACCCAGGTTCGGGCCCTCTTGATGGAGGTAAAACCCTACGTCCTGCTTGATTAATATTGATGATATGAGTAGTACAAGAGTAGATCTACCACGAGATCGGAGAGACTAAATCCTAGAAGCTAGCCTATGGTCTGATTGTATGTTGTCGTTGTTGTGGTGTCCAACGGACTAAAGCCCTCCGGTTTATATAGACACCGAATAGGGTTAGGGTTACATAAGGTTGGTTACAAAGGAGGAGATACACATATCTGTATTGCCTAGCTTGCCTTCCACGCCAAGTAGAGTCCCATCCGGACACGAGGCGAAGTCTTCAATCTTGTATCTTCATAGTCTAACAGTCCGGCCAATGGAGATAGTCCCTGTCAGGACCCCGATTCCAAGTCACATCGATCTAGCCGGTAACACCTCATATCACTTTGCGGCCTCACGCATGGTATTCCCATGGGTGTCGCATTACCATGGCCCGGGACCGTTTGCGCCTTTTGGCTCACGTATATGAAAGTGTCGCTAGCATCCATATGACAGAGAACCCAGGCCGACATGGCTAGTCGTGAACCCAAAGCGGCACCAACCTATGGGGACAGGCATACATGAATCACATCGAGCATGTCGATCATCAGCGTGTGAATCCGGGCTGTAGCACTGGGCTAACAGGACTCCGGTGAACCCGGGCTGTAGCAGGCTAGGCAGGACTCCGGATGTCACCGCGCGGCATTTCCCCGAAGGGACAGGCACAAGAACGAAGTGAAACACATGCCGACCAGTCAAGTGTCCTGAGCAGTAGTGTTGGGCTAGCAGGACTCCGGTGAATTGGGCTGTAGCGGACTACTATGGCTCATGGAAGCACTAGACTACATTTCCCCATAAGAGAGGCTTCCAAGGATAAACAACTAGATTGTCGGATCCCACACATAGCAAGCATTTCAATCATACAAACAATATGCTCGATATGTGTAAATACAACATGGCATCACAACATAACTCTACGACTCAAGTATTTATTCATTAGGCTTCGAGGAGCGAGATATTACAAACATGGGTCTCATGACCCAACAATCATAGCATACAAATCAAAACACATGCGGAAGCTTAACATGTCTAAGTACAGACATCTACAAATGAAAAAGGCTGAGAAGGCTGACTATCTACCAGATCCTGCCGAGGGCACAAGATCATAGCTGAGGTAACTAGCTAAACGTCGAAGTCCACATGGAACTACTAGCGAGACTGAAGTCTCTCTGCAAAACATAAATTAAGCAAACGTGAGTACAAATGTACCCAGCGAGACTTACATCAGAACTAACTACATATGCATCGGTATCAACAAAGGGGTAGTGGAGTTTACCTGCAGCAAGCCAGCTTTGACTCAGTGGCTAACCTAAACTACGACTGCAAGCAACTCTTTTGAGGTGGTGCACACGAGTCCACATATTCACCAATCAATACACCATTATGGATCCGCTCCCGTCTTCCTACGAGAACGCCATCCATAGCACTCTCGCTTATCTTGCGCATTTTAAAGTATCCACTTCCACTTGTCTATGAACTGTTATAGGCAACCCAGAAGTCATTTACCATGGACACGGCTATTCGAATAGATGATGTTAACCCTGCAGGGGTGTACTTCTTCACACACGCTCTCGCCACTTACCACCATGTACACGTCGTGTATCTCGGCAACCTTCAAGCGGAAGCCTGGCGAGGGAGTCGGCCATGACCTGACTAACCACACAAGTCTCTAGTCCAGGTTTATTGCCTATTCGGGTTCCATCCGCGAGGAGATCCGGCCGGAGTTTCGCTCACAGCCCCAAATGATGTGTGCAGGGTTCCCGACACACTAAACGGGCGCCTGGTACACCGTGCCACGGTGTATCTACCGCATCATAGCCCACCCCTAGGGTCAGCGCTACGCACGGCTGCCAACACATATCCTACAAACACCAGAAACTAGTTGCACCTCCTGGACAGAGGGCAAGGGCAGTTAATAAGTCGAGATGGTCCATTGGTTTCAGGCCCAATGTGAGGTAGTAACTGTTTCATGGATCACAAACACAAAACTCAGTTCCTAAGGAAGGCTTCAATGAGACAACTCACCATGTACTCCTACATGGCCTCTCACCGCTACCTTTACCAAATCGTGTTCACACACTTAGCTCACACATAGTAGGACATGTTCATCACCATTCCAATTCATTCCCGATGAATCAGACCCGAGTCAACTCTAAGAAGTAGCAGGCATGACAAACAAGCATGAATGAGTAGGCACATCAGGGCTCAAACAACTCATACTCATGCTAGTGGGTTTCATCTATTTACTGTGGCAATGACAGGTCATGTAGAGGAAAAGGGGTTCAGCTACCGCAGCATGTAACAATTCAATCGTTGTTGTCCTAATGTAGTAAAAGAGAGCAGGAGCGAGAGAGTGGGATTGTATCGGAATGAACAAGGGAGTTTTGCTTTCCTGGCACTTCTGAAGATAGGATAGCTCTTCATCGGTGTCATCGAACTCATCGTCGAAACCATGTCTATCGACAGGGGACAACTTCCGGCAATAAAGAAGGAAACACAATCAATGCAATGCAACAATATGATGCATGATCATGACATGTCAACATGTTGTGTTTTCAGCTAATGCAACTAGCAACAGGTTAAATGGATTTGGTTTGAACCCTAAGTTCAAATTCAAACTCCATATGTGATTTATTAAATGCAATTTAATTGGATTGTCCTAAACAGCAACTTTAAGTTTTTCCAACATGCATGAAAATTCCAGATTCAGATTCTTTGGATTTTTCTGATCATTTTTCATATATAAATCTTTTCAATCCGAGTTATAGATTATTTTCTATGATTTTTAGAAGTTTTGAACATTTTCTAGAATTTCCTGATTATTAATAAATCCAGAAAATGTATTACTACGTCAGCATCAGGTCATGCTGACGTCAGCAGGTCAACAGGGGCTGGTCCGGGTCAAACCTGACCAGTGGGGTCCATTGGTCAGTGACTCAATTAACTAACGGGGTTAAATAGGATTAACTAATCAAATTAACAGGCACTGGGCCCACTGTCAGTGTCAGAAGTGGGGTGATTAGTCCTAAACTAAACGAGTCAGGGGCGGGGCCCGCATGTCAGTGAGTCAGGGGGGAAGTCAAACCCCGATCAAGTGGGGTCAAACCCGCTGGACCCGGTCAACGGCTCATCGCCGGCGACGACAGAGACGGCGGAGGGCTTCGGAAACGCTTTTCCGGCGACCAAAAGAGCGGCGGGGGAGCTCCATGCGTAGCTGGAGAGCTCGCGCATCTAACGGTGTAAGAAGCAGCAGCTGGGGTGGTCCGAAACGATGGCGACGTCGAGCTTTGTGGCGGCCGGAGTTCGGCCGTGCTCGAGTTCCTCGCTAGGGTGTTCGGGAGGAGGATCTTGGGGTGGCTACGGGTGCGCGAAGACACGCTGAGCACGGTGGTGTGCTCAGCTTCGAGCGACAGTGGCTCTAGCCACGACGGTGATGGGGCACGGCGGTGACGGGCTGTGGCCGAGGTGAGCAGGGGGGCTAGAGGAGGAATTCGACGACAGGGAGAGAAGGGTTGGGAGCAGGAGCTCACAGCAATGCGAAAAAGGGGGTCAGCGAGCTCGGGGAGGTCCTGGCGGCGCTGAATTGACCGGAGACAGGCTCGGGTGTCCGAGGTTGAAGACGAAGGCGAAGATGACGTTCGGTAGCGTTTGGCGTCGCGTGAGTCGACAGAGAGGCGTAGGCGTCGGTGGCGGAGCTCCTGGGCATGTCGGAGAGGCGAGGGGGAGGCGGTGGCCACGGTGGCGCACGTCGGCGGCGGCGGGCGCGTTTGGGAGGTGCGAGGGGGAGAGAGCTAGAGGAGAGGGAGAGAGCCCCAGAGTGAGGGAGAGGCAGAGGGGGTCGAGGCCGTTCCCGTGGCGCGGAGACAGGGCGAGGGGGAAGCAGGAGGTGGAGCTCGGGCGCGCGCGCGTCGACACGCCTCTGCCTACTGGCAGAGGTTGAAGACGGTGGGGCTCCTGGTGGGCTGACCAATAGTGCCAGGCCAGTGGGCTGGGCTGGCCACTTGGGCCACCAGGTGAGCGCCAGGTAAGCCGTATCTCTCTCCTCTATCTTTTATTTCTATTTTCTATCTTCTGACATTTGTTTCTGATTTAGTAAAATACTAAATCAATTTTAAACTTCATGAAAATAATTGTGTCAGCTAAGTGGACTTATACAAAGCCACACAACAATTTTCAGAATTATTGAACATATATTTATACATATAATAAATATAAATCCAATTCAAATAGTTATTGAATTAATTCCAAATGCCCAAAATAAATATTTTTGAGACTCCAAAAGTATTGGTTTGGGTTTTACCTCTTGCCAATATTTTTATAGCTTGATAGGAACATTTTCTTGGGTTTATTTGAAACAATTTTTAATGTTAATCATTTTTGTAGAAGACTTCTGAGGCTTCCCACTTTCCCCAATTCAACTTTCATAAATATATACATGATGCATGAATGCTTGTGCAACTAGTTACAACCAATTCTAGGGCTGTGACAACTCACCCCCACTAAACAGGAATCTCGTCCCGAGATTCAGGACGTGAGGTGAGAAGACAAAAGGGACACAAGACCAACACAATCTTCGCGATCCTGGGTGCACTCCAAAAGAATGTTGATTAAATCACCTTCACTGTCTCGAAGTCTTGCTCCAGGAACTCCTACCAACATGACAACGAGAGGGAAAAGAAACTCTAGAAGGATCGATCTTCTCAAAGATCGAGCAACTTAGTCTTAACTCACGGAATGAGACATAGAAACATCTCGCGAACTAAGACACAAAACACATATCAAGAGGGATGTAGAGGGACATATGACGAAGGTCCAAATTGGTAGGCAACAATCCCACGCTTAGGTGAGATGGTGAGTGAGAGTCAAAGCAGCAAGGAGATAAGTTACTATGATTACCTAACGGGGCACCTCAGGGAGTGTGAGTCATAGAGCTATTCCCTTTTGTGGCAAAAAGAATTACTTTTGATATAATGATCATTGAAACTCTTTATGCCAGCCTAAGGCAATCACAAACGATCATTCGAGGAGGTTCGAAAGAATGGCATATATCGACTAGAATGGATGATGTGGACTACCTTATTGAAGACAACGCAATGGATGATTTTGCTTATCATCGGAAATGGATGGGACCCATGGTAGTACCACTGTTGAAGATGATCCTGACCAGGCATTACCGAGAAGGTAGTCCAAGATAGGATGGTACAACGGCGGTGCAAGCTGGGAACAAAATGCAAATGTTGGGAATGATTCTAGTAATTGGGGATAAACTCAACAGTAGAGAGTGATTCCACTGTTTGAATGGTTCTAGCATAATCGAGGAAACCGAGAGCACAACGACCCCTAAGGAACAACTTCTAGAATAAGTTGCACTAAATCCTCATGGATAAGATGGTCAAATAGCTCAATCAAGATACTACAACTATAGATCTTCCGGCTAGGTGTGTCGGCCAGAACAGCAACCCTGTCGGGACCTACATCATAGATCCTGGAAAAGTTCCAACCATCATATCTGCCTGAGATTCAGATCTGGTTGGTAACAGGATATTTCAGACAACATGTCTGGAAAAGAAAGTTTGCAACACAAACCAACGAGATGACGTTGCGAGTTTCTCGGGAAATGAGCTACGATAGCAAGCTCCAAAACATGAGCTGGTTCTGCTACATGCATGTGAACATACTGTCCAAGACAAGCATGAACATGTAGAAGTCTTACAATGAAACACTATCGAGCTCAGGTGGGGAACCATCATCAAGGATATTGAAGTCTCCATGCGTGGAAGTCCAAAGGATTAACCTTAGAACAGACTCTGTGTTTCTTGAACAAGTCAATTAGTGGCTTGGTGTACTAGGAGATACATATGAAATGAAGGTAGCGAGCCTGTCAAACCATAGCATACTTCGTATATGCATGACTGACTTGGGATGGTACCAGAGGGAACAAAACAATCTTTCTCGAACTCACGGCGGCAACTTGCATCGAGTGCACATGAATTAGAGGAAGTCACTTCTTTCATCCAAACATATGCTTCATGAATGGGACATGAAGATATTGCTTATAAAAATGTCCAACACTAGCTTAATGTCCAACAATTCATGGAGAAGATAGGAATGTTGTCGATGGGCTCAACAACAATTCATCCAGGTTTCCATATAAATGGAATTCCACAATCATGTGAACAAGGTGATAGCATTGGTCATACCCAAAAGATATAATGGTGTATGCTCGAGGAAGCAACACGAGTAAGACAACATTATGAATATCGTTGTTTCTGAGTTGATTTGAGAATCACCCACACTCAAATAAAAGTTTGGACAAAACAATAGATCCAGCATTTGGTCACGGAGATCAACCACTGAAGATACCATCTTTCTTCAACACATGTATACCAAGAGATATCCCTTTGGAATGAACTAAGTCGGATAAAGCATTTATTTTCCAACTCTCCAAGTTGTTGTTTAGGTTAACCAACTAGCTCAGGGATATCCAACACAGATTCTTGTAGAAGGGGTGGTTTGTAAGAAAACCAACTTGATCATGAACTCAACATAGCGGTCAGGTGACAACCTGGTAATACTTCCGAGAAGATATTTGGAACATCACGAACCACCGATATGTTACTAAGCTCAAGGACAATCTTGCTTTTCAGAGCAAGACGATATGATCAAATAAGCAAGGGATTGAATAATCCTAACTTATTAATCGAGAAGTGCACCAGAAACAAGGACTAGGTAGCACAATCTATCTTAGAATGATGATTCAATAACCAACACGCTAAGAATGAGAATATTGTCCATTTACTACCAAGCAACTAGTTGCTAGGAGTATTGATTTCACACATCACGGTTCACCTGTCGGTATTATGGTTGCAACAACATGGAACCGAGGAGCGAATGATGATGGCGGGAAGTATCACTGCGTCAAGAATTCATTTGAGGGTGTGTGCAATTCTCACAATACTCTTGTTATGAAAGAGGGTGATACTCCGAGGTAGAACAGAACAAAAGCTGGATTGGCATTTTGATCTCTGGGATACAACTACTTTGACCCAATCCTAGAGATGGACGAGGTACTGGAGTTTGTTTCTCCTAGTCATTCCAGAATAGAATGGCTTGACGGACCACAAGAGTAAAAGGCACCGATAAACACGAATGCACACATACTCTTGACTATCAACTGATAGCCGAGGCCAGAAAACAACTAAAGAGGGACAACTCAAAGGAACATACGATTTTCTGAGTTGTAGATGCACAGTTTAGCATGTCGAACGAGTTGAACATATTTCTTCCGGTTAACCCATGCAAAAAAGTAGAACTGGTAGAGTCACAAATTTTGGATGGAGTACTCCTCAAGAGCACCCTAGTTGTGATCTTTTGGTTCAAAGAACTTCTACCAAAATGGTTCATGGTATTGGAAGAAGAATTTACAACGGACCTCGAGGACTATCGCAAAGGTTACTAATATCCTAAGGAACTAGCAAACACTATCAACATGAAGTAAGTAGGGTGAATCTCGGGTTCAAAAACCCAGGAGTAGAATACCTACTACTAAGTAGCATCACGGGATGCTTTCGGGAATGATGGCCAGAATCATCACACCGGAAACACAAAACATGGCTAGATCACTAGGTGACTCCCTAAAACGCCTAGGATCATAATAGTAGCTCCAACATATATGTCGAGGCAACAGAGTACCTCAACTCACCGATTAGTGCGATTAATCTGGCCCCAATGGACATCAGGGACATGGAAAAGATTTGCAAATGCATCAGACTGTTTAGAAACATGGAATGACTCAGACAGCATAACAGCTGTAAATGCTCAAAAGATTTGAGACATCCTGAAAAATGGTGGCATAACCACTCAACAACCCAATATCAAGGTTCCGAGGTCAACTGACAACATACGGAAGTAGTAAGAATGGAACTGAAGCTTGGAACTATCAATTCTATAAGTCTATGGATTAGTAACACGTCATCTTGATAGATAGATGAGAAGGCCTAGTTCTTAATCCCCGTAGAAAAGAAGAGGTTGACTCAGATCAGAAGGACATAAGGTATAAGGAGTAAAAAGACCCTTACGTTCCCTTCCACAATCAATTCCCTTACATAACTAAAGCATTTCTAGACTCGACTTCGACCAGTTTGACTTGGTAATCCTACACGCAGTCAGGCTCTGATACCGAAGCTGTCAGGACCCTGATTCCAAGTCACATCGATCTAGCCGGTAACACCTCATATCACTTTGCGGCCTCACGGACGGTATTCCCACGGGTGTCTCCTTACCATGGCCCAGGACCGTTTGCGCCTTTTGGCTCACGTATATCATAGTGTCGCTAGCATCCATATGACAGAGAACCCGGGCCGACATGGCTAGTCGTGAAACCAAAGCGGCACCAACCTATGGGGACAGGCATACATGAATCACATCGAGCATGTCGGTCAGCAGCGTGTGAATCTGGGCTGTAGCACTGGGCTAACAGGACTCCGGTGAACTCGGGCTGTAGCAGGCTAGGCAGGACTCCGGATGTCACCATGTGACATCTCCCCGAAGGGACAGACACATGAATGAAGTGAAACACATGCCGGCCAGTCAAGTGTCCCGAGCAGTAGTGCTGGGCTAGCAGGACTCCGGTGAACCAGGCTGTAGCGGACTACTATGGCTCATGGAAGCACTAGACTACATTTCCCCATAAGAGAGGCTGCCAAGGATAAACAACTAGATTGTCGGATCCCACACATACCAAGCATTTCAATCATACACACAATATGCTCGATATGTGTAAATACAACATGGCATCACAACATAACTCTATGACTCAAGTATTTATTCATTAGGCTTCGAGGAGCGAGATATTACAAACATGGGTCTCATGACCCAACAATCATAGCATACAAATCAAAACACATGCGGAAGCTTAACATGTCTGAGTACAGACATCTACAAATGAAAAAGGCCGAGAAGCCTGACTATCTACCAGATCCTGCCGAGGGCACAAGATCGTAGCTGAGGTAACAAGCTAAACGTCGAAGTCCATGTGGAACTACTAGCAAGACTGAAGTCTCTCTACAAAACATAAATTAAGCAAACGTGAGTACAAATGTACCCAGCAAGACTTACATCAGAACTAACTACATATGCATCAGTATCAACAAAGGGGTAGTGGAGTTTAACTACAACAAGCCAGCTTTGACTCAGTGGCTAACCTGAACTACGACTGCAAGCAACTCTTTTGAGGTGGCGCACACGAGTCCACATATTCACCAATCAATACACCACTATGGATCCGCTCCCGTCTTCCTACGAGAACGCCATCCATAGCACTCACGCTTATCTTGCGCATTTTAAAGTATCCACTTCCACTTGTCTATGAACTGTTATAGGCAACCCAGAAGTCCTTTACCACAGACATGGCTATTCGAATAGATGATGTTAACCCTGCAGGGGTGTACTTCTTCACACACGCTCTCCCCACTTACCACCATGTACACGTCGTGTATGTTGGCAACCTTCAAGCGGAAGCCTGGCGAGGGAGTTGGCCACGACCTGACTAACCACACAAGTCTCTAGTCCAAGTTTATCGCCTATTCGGGTTCCATCCGCGTGGAGATCCGGCCGGAGTTTTACTCACAGCCCCAAACGATGTGTGCAGGGTTCCCGAGACACCAAACGGGCGCCCGGCACACCGTTCCATGGTGTATATACCGCATCATAGCCCACCCCTAGGGTCAGCGCTATGCACGGCCGCCAACACATATCCTACAAACACCAGAAACTAGTTGCAACTCCCAGACAGAGGGCAAGGGAAGTTAATAAGTCGAGAGGGTCCATTGGTTTCGGGCCCAATGCGTGGTAGTAACTGTTTCATGGATCACAAACATAGAACTCAGTTCCTGAGGACGGCTTCAATGAGACAACCCACCATGTACTCCTACATGGCCTCTCACCGCTACCTTTACCAAATCGTGTTCACACACTTAGCTCACACACAGTAGGACATGTTCATCACCATTCCAATTCATTCCCAATGAATCAGACCTGACTCAACTCTAAGCAGTAGCAGGCATGACAAACAAACATGAATGAGTAGGCACATCAGGGCTCAATCAACTCCTACTCATGCTAGTGGGTTTTATCTATTTACTGTGGCAATGACAGGTCATGTAGAGGAAAAGGGGTTCAGCTACCGCAGCATGTAATAGTTCAATCGTTGTTGTCCTAATGTAGTAAAAGAGAGCAGGAGCGAGAGAGTGGGATTGTATCGGAATGAACAAGGGAGTTTTGCTTTCCTGGCACTTCTGAAGATAGGATAGCTCTTCATCGGTGTCATCGAACTCATCGTCGAAACCAGGTCTATCGAGAGGGGACAACTTTCGGCAATAAAGAAGGAAACACAATCAATGCAATGCAACAATATGATGCATGATCATGACATGTCAACATGTTGTGTTTTCAGCTAATGCAACTAGCAACAGGTTAAATGGAGTTGGTTTGAACCCTAAGTTTAAATTCAAACTCCATATGTGATTTGTTAAATGCCATTTAATTGGATTGTCCTAAACAACAACTTTAAGTTGTTCCAACATGCATGAAAATGACAGATTCAAATTCTTTGGATTTTTCTGATCATTTTTGATATATAAATCTTTTCAATCCGAGTTATAGATTATTTCCTATGATTTCTAGAAGTTTTGAACATTTTCTGGAATTCCCTGATTATTAATAAATCTAGAAAATGTATTACTACATCAGCATCAGGTCATGCTGACGTCAATAGGTCAATAGGGGCTGGTCTGCGTCAAACTTGACCAGTGGGGTCCACTGGTCAGTGACTCAATTAACTAACATGGTTAAATAGGATTAACTAATCAAATTAACAAGCACTAGGCCCATTGTCAGTGTCAGAAGTGGGGTAATTAGTCCTAAACTAAACGAGTCAGGGGCGGGGCCCACACGTCAGTGAGTCAGGGGGGAAGTCAAACCCCGATCAAGTGGGGTCAAACCCGCGGGACCCAGTCAATGGATCGTCGCCGGCGACGACAGAGACGGCGGAGGGCTTCGGAAACGTTGTTCTGGCGACCAAAAGAGCGGCGGAGGAGCTCTATGCGTAGCTGGAGAGCTCGCGCATCTAACGGTGTAAGAAGCAGCAGCTGGGGTGGTCCAAAACGACGGTGACGTCGAGCTTTGTGGCGGCCGGAGTTCGGCCGTGCTCGAGTTCCTCGCTAGGGTGTTCGGGAGGAGGATCTGGGGGTGGCTACAGGCGCGCGAAGACACACTGAGCACGGTGGTGTGCTCAGCTTCGAGCGATAGTGGCTCTAGCCACGACGGTGATGGGGCACGGCGGCGATGGGCTGCGGCCGAGGTGGGCAGGGGGGCTAGAGGAGGAATTCAACGACAGGGAGAGAAGGGTTGGGAGCAGGATCTCACAGGGATGCCGAAGAGGAGGTCAGCGAGCTCGGGGAGGTCCTGGCGGTGCCGAATCGACCGGAGATGGGCTCGGGTGCCCAAGGTTGAAGACGAAGGCGAAGACGACGTTCAGCGGCGTTTGGCATCGTGTGAGTCGACAGAGAGGCGTAGGCGTCGGTGGCGGAGCTCCTGGGCATGTCGGAGAGGCGAGGGGGAGGCGGTGGCCACGGTGGCGCACGACGGCGGCGGCGGGCGCGTTCGGGTGGTGCGAGGGGGAGAGAGCTAGAGGAGAGGGAGAGAGCTCCAGAGTGAGGGAGATGCAGAGGGGTCGAGGCCGTTCCCATGGCGCGGAGACAGGGCGAGGGGGAAGCAGGAGGTGGAAGGAGGAGGTGGAGCTCGGGCGCGCGCGCGTCGACACGCCTCTGCATACTGGCAGAGGTTGAAGACGGTGGGGCTCCTGGTGGGCTAGCCAACAGTGCCAGGCTAGTGGGCTGGGCTGGCCACTTGGGCCGCCAGGTGAGCGCCAGGTAAGCCATATCTCTCTCCTCTGTCTTTTATTTCTATTTTCTATTTTCTGACATTTGTTTTTGATTTAGTAAAATACTAAATCAATTTTAAACTTCATGAAAATAATTGTGTCAGCTAAGTGGACTTATACAAAGCCACACAACAATTTTCAGAATTATTGGACATATATTTATACATATAATAAATATAAATCCAATTCAAATAGTTATTGAATTAATTCCAAATGCCCAAAATAAATATTTCTGAGACTCCAAAAATATTGGTTTGGGTTTTACCTCTTGCCAATATTTTTATAGCTTGACAGGAACATTTTCTTGGGTTTATTTGAAACAATTTTTAATGTTGATCATTTTTGTAAAAGACTTCTGAGGCTTCCCACTTTCCCCAATTCAACTTTGATAAATATATACATGATGCATGAATGCTTGTGCAACTAGTTACAACCAATTCTAGGGCTATGACAGTCCGGCTGTCCGGAGACCCCTTAATCCAGGACTCCCATAGTAGCCCCTGAACTAGGCTTCAATGACGATGAGTCCGGCACGCAGTATTGTCTTCGGGATTGCAAGGCGGGTTCCTCCTCCGAATACATCACAGAAGAATTTGAATAGAAGGATAGTGTTCGACCCTGCAAAATAAGTTCCACATACCACCGTAGAGAGAATAGTATTTCTGCAAATCTAATTTGCCGACTTGTTTTGGCAACACGACATTATGCCATGGCGCGGTGATTATTCGAACCGTTTCCTTTAACTAGCCCCGCAGATAACGTGAGGCGGTTTTTTGACACGTCTTGTCAAAGCAGAGATCGTGTCCCCCTTATTTCCGGATTCTCATCAATACGGGCGTGGGTAACCCAACCGCGCCATCGATTACGGCGCTTGGGGGATTAGCGAGTTTTACCAGGCTAGTGGGGACGCTTAGTTTCGTCCGCCCATATAAAGGGATAAGGATTCACCTTTTCATCCACGCCTTCTTCCTCCTTTGCTCATCCGTTTTCGCACACTCGAGCTCTAGCGCCCAAGTCCGCACTTCCCACCTCCACCTTCTCCAACCATGTCCGGAGCGGGAGGCAGGTGGATGGTCTCCTCCATCACGGAGGGAGACGTCAAGAAGCTGAGGAGAGCCGGATACCTGCCCGACGACATCGCGCACCGGCTCCTAGATGAGGGGCAGCTCATCCCCACCCCCAGGCCCCATGAGAGGGTAGTGTTCCTTACCCATTTCCTCCGCGGACTGGAATTCCCTCTCCACCCATTCGTCCGGGGGCTCATGTTCTACTACGGACTGGATTTCCATGATCTGGCCCCGAACTTCATCCTCAACATCTCGGCGTTTATCGTCGTGTGCGAGGCCTTCCTCCGCATCAAGCCCCACTTCGGCTTATGGCTGAAGACCTTCAATGTCAAGCCGAAGGTTGTGGGCGGCCGCCAGGCGGAGTGCGGTGGTGCCATGGTGGGCAAGATGCCCAACGTTACATGGCTCGAGGGCTCCTTTGTGGAAACCATAAAGGGGTGGCAATCGGGGTGGTTCTACATCACCGAGCCGCGTGACCCTGCATGGGCAGCGGCCCCCGAGTTCCGATCTGGCATCCCCACGCGGCTCACCTCTTGGAAAGAGAAGGGCCTGTCCTGGGGTAGTTCGGGAGAGCTGACCGGACTCCAAACATGTATTCAGAACATGGTGAACAAGAAGCTCAAACTCGTCAACGTAGTCCAGGTCATGCTCCACCGCCGGATCCCCCCGTGCCAACAACGGGACTTCAACTTGTGGGAGTTCCACCCGGCGCATCATCGAACTCTGAATAGGCTCTTTGACACAACTCACAAAGATGCCTGGAGGGTGCTGTTCAAAAGTGCCGAGGTCCCCCCTCCCATTACTAAGGATCGCGGATTCAGCGCGCAGCGCCAAGCCAGTGCGGTAAGCTGCTTTACCTTTCACAGGATACTTATTTTTTATAGATTGACTCCATGCGGGATCTAAACTCCCGTACCTTTGACAGGACTGGCAGGAGACGGCCGGACAGATCGACTGTCCGGCTCCTTTGCCCGAAGGCCCAGCAGACACTCTTCTGGCGAAGATGCTGACTACGGCTCCTTATACGGTGCCGGAGAAGACTAACAAGGCCAAGGGAACCCGAAAGAGTTCCCGACGCCAGGCGTCGTCGGACTCACCGTCCGGTGACTCTACGGCGCACTCCTCCCCCGAAGACGAGGAAGAAGAAGAAGATGCTCCCCCTCTAGTTGGGGAAGATAAGAAAAGGAAGGCCACCCCAACTAGGGGGCCGAAGGGTCCAAGAAGGGGAGAACTCTCCTTCCGGACTACTCTACCACCGCCGCCGACGGCGAAGACGAGTGGCTGCCCAGGGCCAAGCTCCTGGGGAAGTCGTAAGTATTCGGATACCAGATAAGTCATAGTATTCCTTTTGCCGCACTACTTCACCTAACGCCGGAATATGATTATGCAGGCCGCCCCGAGCCCGTATCGATGTATCATCGGACGACTCCCTGGGCTCGTCGGACATGGATAGCGATCCAGTCCCGACCGCCACCCCCCTATCCTGCGGACTCCGGGAGCCAAGGGGACAAGGCCCCTGAGAGCTCCGAGTTCGGACCTCAGCCGAACACCGCGTCGGAACCTCCAGTGGTTCCGGGCTCGGGCAGGCGGCCTCCTTCTAAGAGGGGTAAGACGCCTGTGCCGGTGACCTCTGTCCATCCAGAGGCGCCGGACAATCTGCTGGAAGCGCTTCGCAGCGCTTCCATCGACGAGGAGCACCATACTATTATGAGTGCGGTGGTCCAGAAGGTTCAGTCCGCCAAGAGCGAATTGACTGAAGCCTGTGCCAGCCTTCTAACAGGCTTTGAGGTAAGTGTTTTAAAATATAGGAAAAATATTACCGCATAGACAGTAGCCCATGATGTTTTGGTCGGTGTTCACAAAGAAAAGCCAAACAGAGGATCAAATAATATCGCAGGAGTCTAATATAAGTATGTCAATATGCGTATGCAGGCCTCGCTGCTGGCGTCCACCGCACTGACTGCGGAGGTCGCCGTACTGAAGCAGGACCTCGAGGGGTCCAAGAAAGAGCTCGGCCTTGCCAAGAGGCAGCTCGAGGAGAACAAGGGTACGTAATAACCTGTCTATAGATATGTATATATATAAAAGAAGACGCGATTGCAAAATGACAGGATCATCATATATTTGCCAGGGGCCACGACTGAGGTGGAAACCCTGAAGCAAGCGCTAACCAAGGCCGAAGATAAAGCGGCCAAGGAGCGCACCGAGCGGGAAAAACAAGAGGCTCGTGTGGGCGAGGTGCAGCAAGAGCTCCAGGCTCTTGTGAAGAAGCACGAGGCGTTGGAGCTTGACTCGAAGACGTGAGAGTCTGAGCTTGCCGCGGCCCTCGAGAGCGCAAAAAGTGCCAAGGCCGAAGCCCAAAAGGCCCTCCAGGAGATTGATGTGATGAAGAAAATAGCGGCGGGTAAGGCATTCTATATGCAAAGCAAGCATGTAAAAGTAAATTACCGATTACTTACCCGAATTCGGAGCTCTCCAAGAGCATTCACAGATTTGCCCCGCAGCGTGTCGGATGCCGCATAGTTTTACCAGGCTGAGGAGGGAAGCTCAACGGAGAAGATGTTCTGGTCTCAGTATACTAGGACCGAATAGCCGATGCCTCTGAGCGACCAGCTAAAGCAGCTGGTCAAGCTGCACAAGGCGGCCGAACAGGCCATGAAGGGCTTTATAGTCCGGCTATGGCCTGGCGACGCCCTTCCGAACAGCTACTTCAGCCTGGTGAGGCGGCTTGTGGATGCCTGCCCATGGCTGGAGGTCGTCAAGCGGTCCGTCTGCATCGAAGGTGCACGCCGTGCTTTCGCCCATGTGAAGGTGCAGTGGGCCAAGCTGGACTACGTGAAGGTGATCAAGGAAGGGCCGCCGCAGGGCAAAGAGCATCGCACCCCTGAAATTTATTATGAGGGTGTCCTAAAGGGTGCCCGTCTTGTGGTGGACGAATGTTCAAAGGATGTAATATTTGAGTAAACTTGCTCGTGTAATCCTGTATGATGAAAACTTGTTTCATAGGTGGTATGCAACGCTTGTGTGAATTTAAAATATTACCTTCTGTTTGGCCATTTATCCAATCTGAGAGATGGCTAGTCCTCGGCTTCTGCCCCCATTCCACGAGTGCTGGGGTGTTCGGGATAAACCTGAGCACTCTTGTTCCCATGTTTGGGTCCTTCGAGGGAGGTGCTCAGCACAGCGAACAAGGCAACCAGACTAATAATGCTTTATCACTCTCACTTAGCCATAGAATTCTATAATTTTAAATTTTGGCGAAGCCCCTGGTATTCGGAAGACCGAATTCGGGGCGCGATACACGCCTTTAAGCCGGACAGGGCCGGCCCCTCGCCCTAAGCGACATAAGTCTTTAGGGACTCGAAAACCTCGCCGAACAGCGACTAGTCTCTCGCCTTATCATGACAGTCAGTTTTAGCTTTCTCTACTGAGGTGCTAAGCCCGGCAGAACCGGGGCACAGTCGCAGTAGTTCTCCTAGCGCTACCTTAGACGATAAAGCGGAACATAAGGTACCAAAACATAGGAGCCGGGCAAACCCAACATTTGACCAAAGACATGATTCGGAGCTGATGCATATAATGCTATAAGTTTGGGGTGCCGCACTTGTGAAAGTGTTCGGACTTTTCACACCATATTGTGGGGTACATAAGTCCCTGGTGTATTGGCCGTACCAAAGTGTACGGTTGCAAGGCATCGTTAATGAACACACACACACACACACACACACACACATATATATATATATATATAACAAGAATGCAATAATAGTCGTGATGTTATCCATTGTTTATTCAAAAGGTGCGTTAAAGCAGAATGATATAGATAGTGCGATAAGCAAAGAGTGAGACTATGTCCCTTCCAAGGGCAAGCTGAGGAATAGTATTAAATCAAATATTTCGCTCATTATTGTAATCCACCTGGGAACTCCATGGTGTGACGTAGCTTTCTACCTCCTTGGTTGCTGCATCATGTGTTTGGTAATAGTGCTACCGGACAGGGTTTCTAGAGATTAAGGTCCTGAAAAAGAGAAAAATAACCAAACGGGAAGCCCCTAGTGCGATTTAAGCCGCGTCTTGGGGCGTGCCGCAGTTGTGCCCCCTCCCCCCTGTGCCCATTGTATTTTTAATGCGTAATTATGTACGCGTGGCATGAGTTTCGCCATTTGGCTGGGACTAGGGTGGGGGCCGCATTGCTACGCGAGCTCAGATCGCGCCAGGCGGTCTATTTACCGATTGCTCTGCGCGCGCTTGAAGGTGTCCAGGTCTTGAAACACCGAACTGGTGGATTGCCTTGAGAGGCTGCTCTGCACTTCTGCTGCGAGGGCCTCAGTGTGCTCCTCTATTCGGAGAGAGTGCTCTGTGTTTCCATTGATTGTAATAACCCCGCGAGGTCCTGGCATCTTGAGCTTGAGGTATGCGTAATGCGGTACCGCATTGAATCTCGCAAATGCGGTTCGCCCAAGCAGTGCATGATAACCACTGCGTAACGGGACTATATCGAAGATTAACTCTTCGCTTCGGAAGTTATCCGGGGATCCGAAGACCACTTCCAGTGTAATTGAGCCTGTGCAATGGGCCTCTACGCCTGGGATGACGCCTTTAAAGGTCGTTTTTGTGGGTTTGATCCTTGAGGGGTCTATACCCATTTTGCGCACTATGTCCTGATAAAGCAGGTTCAGGCTGCTGCCGCCATCCATAAGGACTCGAGTGAGGTGAAATCCGTCAATGATTGGGTCCAGAAGCAGTACGGCGAATCCGCCATGATGGATACTAATGGGATGGTCCCTGCGATCGAAAGTGATCGGATAGGAGGACCATGGGTTGAACTTTGGGGCGACTGGCTCCAACGCATATACGTCCCTGAGCGCACGCTTTCGCTCCCTCTCAGGGATGTGGGTTGCGTATATTATGTTCACTGTCCGCACTTGTGGGGGAAACCTCTTCTGTCCTCCGGTATGTGGCTGCCGGGGCTCCTCCTCGTCATCGCTATGTGGCCCCTTGTCCTTGTTTTCGGCAATTAACTTGCCGGCCTGCTTGAACACCCAACAATCCCTGTTGGTGTGATTGGCTGGCATTTCTGGGTGCCGTGTATTTGACACGAGCGATCGAGTATACGGTCCAAGCTAGACGGACCCGTCGTACTTTGTTTGAATGGCTTTTTCCGCTGACCAGGTTTAGAGCCTTTGAATCCGGCATTGACTACTGTATCCTCGTTATTATCGCTGTTAATGCGGCGCTTATGTTTGTTGCGACGTGACCTGCTATTGCCGTCCTTGGTATCCGAAGTACCATGGTTCTTTGATATGTTATTACTGCGAGCCAGCCAGCTGTCTTCTACCGCACAAAAGCGGGTCATGAGTGTCGTGAGGGCTGCCATAGATTTTGGCTTTTCCTGTCCAAGGTGCCGGGCTAGCCATTCATCGCGGATGTTGTGTTTGAAAGCTGCTAGGGCCTCTGCATCCGGACAGTCGACAATTTGATTTTCCTTTGTTAGGAACCGAGTCCAGAATTACCGGGCCGATTCTTTCGGCTGCTCAATTATGTGGCTCAAGTCATCGGCATCTGGTGGCCGCACATAGGTGCCCTGAAAGTTGTCGAGGAATGCGGCTTCCAGATCTTTCCAACAGCTAATGGACTCTGCTGGCAAGCTGTTAAGCCAATGCCGCGCTGGTCCTTTGAGCTTTAGTGGGAGGTATTTGATGGCGTGTAAGTCATCACCGCGGGCCATGTGGAAGTGGAGGAGGAAATCCTCGATCCATACCGCGGGATCTGTTGTGCCATCGTATGATTCAATATTTACAGGTTTGAAACCTTCCGGGATTTGATGATCCATTACTTCGTCTGTGAAGCATAAGGGGTGTGCGGCGCCTCTGTATTGGGCTATATCGCGACGCAGCTCGAATGGGTCTTGCACGCTGTGTTTGGCCTGGCCGGATTTACTTTTACTGTATCCGGCGTGACGTTTATCGTCTCGCATAGTGGCACGCCCCCGTGATCCGTAGATCGATCTTGCATGCTTTGCTTTGTCCTCCAATATGTCTCGCAGGTCTGGCGTATCTCCCCATGCCTTTTTATTTGAATGGTGTCGGGGTGCAGGCTGAGTTTTTGGATGGAATGCCTCTCTATCTCGGCCACGAGGTGGCCGATCAGCCGCATCATACGCTTCTTCCTCCAGTCGGGGTAGCAACCTGTACTTTGGGTAACTCTTGGAGGGGCGCTCCAGTTTATATTCCTCGGCCGCGAGGACTTCAGTCCATCTGTCAGCTAGCAGATCCTGATCAGCTTGAAGCTGCTGCTGCTTTTTCTTAAGGATGTTTGCCATGGCTACTAGCCGGCGTTTGAAGTGCTCTTGTTCGATGGGATCCTCTGGCACAGCGAATTCGTCGTCACTGAGGCTTGCCTCGTCTTCGGAGGGGGGCATGTAATTATCATCCTCCTCCTCTCCATCTACCGCTCTCTCAGGAGGGCTGGCTCCTTCATCCTCCTGCTCTAAATCTTGCTAGAGGGGATTGTTGTTATCTTCGACACTATCCGGAGTGTTATTATCTCCTGTGCTGGTATCACCACTTTTGCTTTGGCGGGACTTAGAGTGGCGCCGCTGATGTCGGAGCTTGGGTTGCTTCTTGGAGGGGTCATCGTCCACTATCTCGTCGCCATTGCCTTCTTTGGCTGTATCCACCATGTATATATCGTATGATGAGGTGGCTGTCCAGTGCCCTGTGGGTAGTGGTTCCTCTTCGTCTCCCGCATCGTCATCCATACCGTCGATGTCTTCAGAGTCGAAGTCGAGCATGTCGGTTAAGTCATCGACAGTGGCTACTAAGTGGGTGGTGGGTGGGCCGCAAATTTCTTCGTCGTCCGCATCCCAGTCCTGCCGGACATAGTTCGGCCTAGATCCTCCTGACAAGGAGAGAGACCTTAATGAGTTCAGTATGTCGCCAAAGGGTGAGTGCTGAAAAATATCCGCGAAGGTAAACTCCATGATCGGCACCCAATCGGATTCGATAGGAACGAGCGCAGACGGTTCGGAGTCCGTGGCCGGAGAAGGATCCGGCAGTTTAACAACACGGCTCTCGTGCAAGGTAAGGTCGATGTTTGGCTCGATCGCCGCTGAGGGTAAGGCCTCCGTGGCGGGGTCTATCCACCCGTCCATGGATGGCGCAACTGGCTCCGAATTGAGGGTCGGAGCGGCTGCCTATGCGATCTCCTGAACACTGTCCGATGGTCGAGCTAAATCGTACTCATCATGACCGCGTGACGCACAAGGCAGAGGCTCGAATCCATCGAAGACCAAGTCTCCATGGATATCGGCCATGTAGTTTAAGCTTCCAAACCCGACCTGGTGGCCAGGGGCGTAACTTTGAATCTGCTCCAGATGGCCAAGCGAATTGGCCCGCAGTGCAAAGCCGCCGAATGCGAAGATTTGTCCGGGGAGAAAAGTCTCACCCTGGACTGCATCACTATTGATGATAGTAGGAGCCATCAAGCCTAACGGCGACGACACGGAGGAACTCTCAATGAAAGCACCAATGTCAGTGTCAAAACCGGCGGATCTCGGGTTGGGGGTCCCGAACTGTGCGTCTAAGGCGGATGGTAACATGAGGCAAGGAACACGTTGTTTTACCCAGGTTCGGGCCCTCTTGATGGAGGTAAAACCCTACGTCCTACTTGATTAATATTGATGATATGAGTAGTACAAGAGTAGATCTACCACGAGATCGAAGAGGCTAAACCCTAGAAGCTAGCCTATGGTCTGATTGTATGTTGTAGTTATTGTGGTGTCCTACGGACTAAAACCCTCTAGTTTATATAGACACCGAGGGGGGGGGTTAGGGTTACACAAGGTCGGTTACAAAGGAGGAGATACACATATCCATATTGCCTAGCTTGCCTTCCACGCCAAGTAGAGTGCCATCCAGACACGAGACAAAGTCTTCAATCTTGTATCTTCATAGTCTAATAGTCCGGCCAATGGAGATAGTCCGGCTGTCCGGAGACCCCCTAATCCAGGACTCCCACAGCCAGACTCAGATCAAATGCCAAGATCTCGTTAAGCGTGTTAATTGAATTAACCACGGACGCCGACCAGGGCCAGGCCCACCTCTCTCCTAGGTGGCCTCAACCTGCCCTATCGCTCCGCCACAAAGATCCACTCAGAGGACCGTCGGGACAAACGTCCTTTCGGTCCCTATCCGTGAATCACTTGCGGGTACTCTACGAGCCGACCCGACTTTAGTCACCACAAATATCATATATTATGTATATAAGCATATACCCGTGATCACCTCCCAAGTGATCACGGCCCGATAGTATAGCATAACAGACGGACAAGAATGTAGGGCCACTGATGGAATACTAGCATCCTATACTAAGCATTTAGGATTACAGGTAAGGTAACAACAGTAGTAGCAAGGACAGGCTATGCATCAGAATAGGATTAACGGAAAGCAGTAACATGGTACACTACTCTAATGCAAGCAGTAGAGAGAAGAATAGGCGATATCTGGTGATCAAGGGGGAGGGGGCCTTGCCTGGTTGCTCTGGCAAGTAGGGGTCGTCAACAACGTAGTCGACCGGGGCACCAGTAGCGACATCAGTCTCGTAGTCTACCAGAGAGAAGAGGGGGAAGAAACAATGAATACAATGCAAACAGATGCATATCGATGCATGACATGACAAGTAACGGTGCTAGGTGTGCCCTAACGCAGTAGGAGGTGATACCGGCGAAGGGGGAAAACATCCGGGAAAGTATCCCTGGTGTTTCGCGTTTTCGAACAGATGAATCGGAGGGGGAAAGTTTCATGTTTGCTATGCTAGGGATGTGTGGCGTACAAACGGGCTGCGTATTCGGATTCGTCTCGTCGTTTTGAGCAACTCCATGTACAAAGTTTTTCCATCCGAGCTACAATTTATTTTTCTATTAATTTTTAAAGTTTTAAAACCATTTTCTAATTTATTATTTATTAAATTAATTCGAAATTAGTATTATTGCATCAGCATCACGTCAATAGTCAACAAAGGTGTTGACTGGTCAAACTGACGTGAGGGTCCCGCCTGTCATTGACTGATTAATTAACTAACAGTTAATTAGGCTAATTAGTGATTATACTAATCTATTATGATTAATTAAGTCAATTAATTCTTTAATTAATTAATTAATATTTTAATTATTATTATTATTATATTATTTTTCTATTTTTCTATTTTATTTCTTTAAAACGTTCTGGGCTGGGCCCACCTGTCATAGGCCCGAAGGGGCCTAATGCGGCGGAGCGGTTAGCGGGCGTGGGGTCGGCGCCCGACATGGCCAGCGGGGGGGCGAAGGGGGCCGACGCGTGGTTCGTGGCCGTGGCCGGAGCAGCGGCGCGGCATGCAGTAAGGAGGCCGGAGTGGCGCCAGGCAGGGGACGGCGACGAGCGTGGCGGAGGCGGCGAGGGGAGCGGCGCGGTGAGCGCGGCCACATCGGCGGACGCGCGCTGGCCGCCGAGCAAGGGGCTCGCGCGGGTGCGGTGCGCAGCGGCGAGGAGGTGCGGCCTCGGCGCGTCGGGAAGAGGCCTCAGGGCGGCCAAGGGTGGCCATGGCCGGGGTGGCGGACGCGGGCGTGTACGGCGAGGCCCCGGGGCACGGCTGGAGCAACCATGGCAAAGTAGCAGCAGCAGCACCTGCTGCAACAGCGGCAGCAGGAGGCGCCCGAGTACAGGGGCTAGAAGGAGGCCGTCGACAGGGAAGAGGGGCCGCGGGTGAGCAGCGGCCGGTACAGGACACCAGTAGTGCGGGGCGAGCGGCGGGCGTGGTCAACGCGAGCGCGCACGGTGGCGCTGGACGCGGCCAGCGCGTGCGGGGTAGGGCAGCAGTAGTGCAGGGCGAGCGGCGGTGCTTGGCAGAGCAGCAGGAAAGGCAGGGGGAGCGGGAGGGAAAGCGAAGGGAGGCGGGGGGTGAGCAGGAGCTGGAAGGCCACGACGGTGCGTGGTCGCGGTCCGCTTCGTGCGCGAGCGGACGACGGGAAGGGCGCGGTGATGGGTGCGGGGAGCGCGGTCAAGGACGGCGCCGTACCGTGCGCGGGACAGGGGAGAGAGGAGAGGGCGTGGCCCTCATCGGGTAGTGTAGGGGAGTGAGAGTGGGGCGCAGGGAGGAGGACGGGGATGACGGCGATGTATGAGAAGTAGTCCGACAAGGTGGTCTTGGTCGGCGGCGACGGTCGATCCGGGCGGCGTCGAGGGCGGTTAGTGCTGTTCGTTCCCCCGATCCAGATCCAGAGCGAGGGGGGGAGTGGTGGTCAGCGGGTTAGGGTTTCGGGGTCCAGGGGATAAGGAGAGGAGTGGGGGTGGTCTGTTTCGGCCGGCCTGGTGGCCAGCTGGGCTGGTTGGCCCAGGGGGGGTCCTGTTATTTTTCTTTTCTTTTGTTTTATTTTTACTGTTTGTTTTTTATTTATTTTCTTTTTTGTTTTATTTCACTTCAAAATATTTAGGCATTTTCTAAAAAATGTTTTCTCCACAATAATTACCAGTGCAATATTTGGCACCCACCGAACATTTGAAAATTTTTGTTGTTTGCCATATTTTGAATTGATTTTCGAATCAGTTTTGATCTAACGAGAGATTAGCAACAGTAACGGAGGTGATGTGGCATCATTAACAGAGTTTTACTATAGCTTAATTATCAGGGCATTACACGGAAGGAGCCCGAAGTCGAGCTCAGATCCAGCACACGACCTCAAGTCTATGCAACTGTGCCCGGTACGTCAGATTCCCTGATGACGGAGGACACAGCCGCAAAAACTCCGAACTCGCACCCTGTCGGGATACAAAGTTTTTCCCACACCCCCACATCGAATGCTCTCCAGGCAACTCAAGGTCACCCGACATATGGGATCTAATGTACATCAAATAACTGCCCGGAGAAACGGTCTGGCAATTCTGGACTAGATTCCTCCTAGTCAAAAACAAAATGGTAGATTGCGGCAGCAAGGAAATTCTAGCGACCTTCCAGCATAACTGCCGAGACGAATGAATCCTGAATGCCCTCGCCCGCTATCTCATTCAAAACTTCACCGAGCTATCAGATCGGGTATGTAAGTAATGCGTTATGGAAAGCGCCTAGCAGGCTCAGCAAGGGCAAACGGAGTCAACCCATGCCGGTCAGCCAAACTGTGACGCCCCGAGACCGATGCGCCAGCTGTCTTCCAGTTATTCACCGTCGTTGCCATGCCATCCGCTTGCGTGTTGCATTTTATCATGTCATCATGTGCATTGCATCATCATGTTTTCAAAACTTGCATCCGTCCGGATCTCCTAGTTCTTTCCGTTGTCCGTTCTGAGCCCAGTCACACTTGCACGCGCCCACGGCATGTCTGAAATCGTATTCTATAAGTGGCCGCGAAAAGTTCTCGGAATGGGTTGAAAGTTGGCATGCGGTGTTGTTATGTTGTAGGTAGGACGCCTGTCAAGTTTCATCACATTTGGAGTTCGTTTGACACCCCAACGTTTAACTATAGCGGCAGTATAGCCGGTTAAACATCGGACGTTTCCGGTCTCCGGAAATGGTTGCCGGGTTGCATTCCTCCTCTCTCTTCTCAGTCTAACCACACACTTGACCTCATTCTCCTAACCCCTCCTTGCACAGCGCATCGACCCCCTTGCGCGTCCGAAAGCTGTCCTGAACCCGACCCGAACTATCGCCACCATTGTGTCCGGATCATCCCCAAACGTCTACAAAATATCACCGTTTTCTTATTTGGACTCCCTAGCCTATTCTTTCTGAACCGTCCAATTTCGATCGGAGGATCCAAATTAGACCTAACCCAACCCACTTACCCCCCCCTCGAATCCAGCACCGCACCAACCACCTACCTTCCTCGTTTTCAGATCCACCCAACCTTCAAATCCTTCCATCTGGACCCCCGAATGGAGATCCAATGGCCAGAGGGCGCCCCCTGCAGCTCCTACAAGCCTCCTCCTTCCTCGATCCAACCAGCCGCAGCAGCAGAGCAGGAGCCCTCGCGCCGAGCCTCGCCGACCCTGCAGGCCGCGCCCTTCGGCGACCCCACCGCCAGCGCCCACGACCAGGACCGGCCTTGTCCCGTTTCTCTCCTCCTCCTATTTTTTTCCTCTCTCTCTCTCATGGTGGCCCTCTCTCTCTCTCCTTCCCAGGAACGAGGAGGAGCTCGCTCAAGCTCCACGGCGTCGCCGCCGTCGTTCTGCTTCGTCCGGTAACCTCCAGCAAGCGCCACCGCCGGATCTGCTCGAGCTCGCCTCGCCTTGCGCCTTGAGTCCCGTGTCGCCAAGCGTTGGCCGCGTGCCAAGCTTCTGTTGCAGCCGCCACAGAGACGACAACACCAAGCCCCTGCTCGCCTCGACCCCGGGTCGCCGGAAGACACCATGGGATCTTCTCTGCCACGCCTCGTTCGCCCACAAGTTTTGCAGCGCCACCGGAGTTCCCTCCGTCGTCGAGGACCTCCTGCAGCCGTTGACCTTGCAACAGCCGTCATCGAGGACGCCAACTGCTAGGCCACCGCCTTCCTCCGTGTCCCTGGCCCATTGCCGGCCGGTTCCTGCCGGCCGGTTCCTGCCGGCAGGACCCCGTCCCCGCCTCCAGATCGCCACGTTGCCCCACCGGAGAGCGCCAAGTCCATCGCTGGCCTCCCCTATTTCTACCGGTGAGCACGCGAGGACAGTGACCGCAGCGACAAGTTTTGCCCGCGCCTAGATCCGATCGATCCCCGTTGACCGCGCACGTCGCCCGATTGGGCCAGATCCGCTTCCCCTGCCGGACACCCTCTTCGCTAGCTGGGCTTAGCCCATGGGTGAGCTGCCCTGCGCCCCGCCTTTTTTTTCCTTTCTCATGTTGGGCCAGCCTGCCAGATTCGGCCCGTTCATGTTTTTTCCAGATCTACGAATTTCCTATTTATCCAGAGACTGCCAGTTTTGCAGAAACACCCTTGCACTTCATGCATATCCTAACTATTTAACCGTGCATTGGATTAAAACAAACTTTATATGTAAAATGTCTAGAATTTTGTCTAGTTTAATAATATCCAATTTTCATCAATGTTTAAAATGTTTAAAATGATGTTTGTGTAATTTTGTCCATATAGCATGCTAAAATGATTTAATTCATAACTAAATAACCGTAGCTCCAAACCTAACAAACTTTATATGTATTTGGGGTAGAAAAATGCCTAGTTTAACATGGTGTACCTACTTTGCATGTTTAATAACTCTAAAATTGCGTTTAGGTCAGAACAGTACCAAACCTTAAAATATGCATATGGGGATTTATCGGAATTGTTGTTCGTTGTTTCCGGCCCGATTTAAACTTGCCTAGATAGGTAGTTTTGTTGTGCTTCATCCCTTGTCTTGTTAATCAACATTTAATATTGTTGGGTACATAAAAGAGACCAAACTAAATAACTTGAATGTGGTGTTTCATCAATATGCAACGGAGTTGCATATTGATCTCCACTTAATTTGTAGTGTTGTTTGTTGCACTTTGCCATGCCATGCCTCATTAAACCGGACATGCATCATACTTTGTTGTGCATCATGCCATGTTCATGTGTTGGTTGTTTACTATGTTGTGTGCTTCTTTCCGGTGTTGCTTCTTCGGGTTGGTTCCGATAACGTCGCGTTTGTGACAATTCGTTCGACTACGTCCGTTTGTCTTCTTCATGGACTCATTCTTCTTCCTTGTGGGATCTCAAGCAAGATGACCATACCCTCGAAATCACTTCTATCTTTACTTGCTTAGTTGCTCGCTCTATTTCTATGCCGCGATACCTACCACTTGCCTTATCATGCCTCCCACATTGCCATGTCAAGCCTCTAACCCACTTTTCCTAGCAAATCGTTGTTTGGCTATGTTACCGCTCTACTCAGCCCCTCTTATAGCGTTGCTAGTTTTAAGTGAAGCTGAAGTTTGTTCCATGTTTGGAACATGGTTATGTTGGGATATCACAATATCTCTTATTTAATTAATGCATTTATATACTTGGTAAAGGGTGGAAGGCTCGGCCTTATGCCTGGTGTTTTGTTCCACTCTTGCCGCCCTAGTTTCCGTCATACCGGTGTTATGTTCCTTGATTTTGCGTTCCTTACGCGGTTGGGTGTTATGGGAACCCCTTGACAGTTTGCTTTGAATAAAACTCCTCCAGCAAGACCCGACCTTGGTTTTACCATTTGCCTACCTACCACCATATACCTTCCCTTGGGTTCTGCAGACTCAAGGGTCATCTTATTTTAAACCCCCCCGAGCCAGTGCTCCTCTGAGTGTTGGTCCGAACCGAGCTGCCTGCGGGGCCACCTCGGGGAAACTTGAGGGTTGGTTTTACTCGTAGCTAGTCTCATCCGGTGTTGCCCTGAGAACAAGATACGTGCGACTCCTATCGGGATTTGTCGGCACATCGGGTGGCTTTGCTGGTCTTCTTTTACCATTGTCAAATGTCTTGTAACCGGGATTCCGAGGCTGATCGGGTCTTCCCGCTAGAAGGAATATCCTTTGTTGACCGTGAGAGCTTGTGATGGGCTAAGTTGGGACACCCCTGCAGGGTTTTGAACTTTTGAAAGCCGTGCCCGCGGTTATGGGCAGATGGGAATTTGTTAATGTCCGGTTGTAGAGAACTTGACACTTAATTAAAATGCATCAACCGCGTGTGTAGCCGTGATGGTCTCTTTCCGGCGGAGTCCGGGAAGTGAACACGGTTCTTGTGTTATGCTTGAATGTAAGTAGTTTCAGGATCACTTCTTGATCACTTCTAGTTCACGACCGTGCTTTGCTTCTCTTCTCGCTCTCATTTGCGTAAGTTAGCTACCATATATGCTAGTGCTTGCTGCAGCTCCACCTCACTACCTTTTTTTCTACCCATAAGCTTAAATAGTCTTGATCGCGAGGGTGTGAGATTGCTGAGTCCCCGTGACTCACAGTTTACTTCCAAAACCAGTTGCAGGTGCCGATGATACCGTGAAGGTGACGCAACCGACCTCAAGGAGGAGCCTGATGAAGATCGTGTTCGTTGTGTTGTTTTCGTTTCCAGTTGATCAGTAGTGGAGCCCAGTCGGGGCGATCGGGGATCTAGCATTAGGGGTGGTCTTTCTTTGTTTTAGTTCCATAGTCGGACCTTGATTGTAATCTGGATGATGTAATGTTATATTCATGTATTGTGTGAAGTGGCGATTGTAAGCCAACTCTTTATCCCTTTCTTATTCAGTACATCGGATGTGTAAAGATTACCCCTCTTGCGACATGCCTACTATGCGGTTATGCCTCTAAGTCGTGCTCCGACACGTGGGAGATATAGCCGCATCGTGGGTGTTACACAAACATGAGCCGATCGAGAAAAAGAAGAAACCACTTGTAGGATCCAAAACGGTCCTCGACAAGCTGTTCGACAAGTCGTGCCCCATACATTCTTTCCTGCTGAATACAAACCCTACTCACAACCTTCGAGCTTGCCGGGTGATTAGGCAAGTTGCAAAAAACAAAGAAACTATTATCGAAGGCTCACCCTCAAACAGACATTTAGCAACGCCCCTAGATGACAACGCTGAGATCCTAACGATCTACAAGACATTTTCCTCAAAAAATTAGAGGAAGAGAACCCTTCGAGAGCTCGGTCAAATCCTCCAGGTGGTATCAACAAATTCATGGACAAACACACCCATCACCTTCGACGAGGAGGATGGCCCAAAGGCCCACCCCGTCCGAGCACATGCCGCCCTCGTCCTTAACCCCATAGTGGATGGATTTAGACTCCAAAAGGTACTAATGGATGGTGGAAACAGGTTAAACCTCATTTATGAGGACACCCAGGACAAAATGCAATTCAACAGATCTCGTATCGAGCAAAGCCACACCACCTTTCGAGGGATTATTCCTGGAAAAGAGGCGCGTTGCACTCGACGAGTTACTCTTGATGTAGTATTCTATACTCCTGAAAACTACCGGTCCGGAGAATCACTCTTCCACATTGTGCCCTTTCGTAGCGATTATCACGCCCTACTGGGGCGAGACACATTCACAAAATTCCAAGCTATACCACATTATGGGTATATGAAGCTCAAGATGCCAGGGCCTAATGGTGTGATCACAGTAATAAGCGATCTAGATAGAGCTCTTTGAGCCGAGAACAAAACAACATCATTGGCCCTCGAAGCACTGTTCGAGGCTCCCATAGCCAAAGAATAACCATGCTCCGCTCAATGGTGGACAGGTCCCACATGGATCGAGGGGTGGGGCTACAACCCACGTGGGCTGGCTGCACCATTCCCCAAGGCACATATCATTTAAATCTAGAGATAAGGTCTTATCTCTAAATTTAAAGGGTTGAATCTAGAGATAAGATGTTATCTCCAAGTTTAAAGGGATTTCTCCCATGTGGCCAGCCCTAGGAGGGTTTTGGATGCCCTCCCCTGCCTCCTAGCCTATATATAGAGTGGGATGCGCATGGGGGCAGCCACCCCTTCACCCTTGCTTGTTGCCTCTCCCAACTCCACCCACGTTTCTCCGGTATGCGCTTGGCGAAGCCCTGCTGGAATTCTGTTGCCACCACCACTATACTGCCCTACTGGGTCCGATCTCATCTACCTCCTCTTCCTCGCTTGCTAGATCTAGAAGGAGAGTACGTGCATCGAGCTGAACATGTGCTAATCTCGGAGGTGTCATCTGTTCGGCACTAGATCGGATTGGATTGCGATTGGATCGTGAAGAGTATGACTACATCAATCGCGTTACAACGCTAATGTTGTCGGTCTACAAGGGTATGTAGACACAATCGCCTCTCATTTCTTTGCATCTCCTAGATATATCTTGGGTGTTCGTAGGAATTTTTTTTGATTTTCATGTTTCGTTCCCCATCAGAAGTGCCATGTAGTCGACATTCACATGACACCACTAAAGGAAGCAACAATACGTATCAACAAAATATCGAACGAATACCAATCACATGATTACTTATAACCAGACTTCACCCATGTCCTCAAGAGCAAAAGTAAGTACTCACAAATCATATTCAAGTTCAAGATGAGAGGTCTGTTGAATATCATTAAGGATCTGAACATTTAATCTTCCATGAAATAAACCAACTAGAATCAACTACAAGATGTAATCAACACTAGCAACCCACAGGTACCAATCCGAGGTTTGGGACAAAGATTGAATACAAGAGATGAACTAGGGTTTGAGATGAGATGGCTCTGGTGAAGATGTTGATGAAGATTGGTCCTCCAGGATGCGAGGATCGATAGTGATGTCGATGGCTTCGATTTCCCCTCTCGGAGGGAAGTTTCCTCGGCGGAATCGCTCCGTCAGAGAGCAAAAGTGCTTCTGCCCAGGTTTCGCCTTGAGACGGAGACACTTCATCCCGAAAGTCTTCTCTTTATTTTTTCTAGGGCAAATGGCTTCATAGAGAAGAAGATAGGCACCGGAGGCCTGCCAGGGGGGCACAATAAGCTCGATGGGCGCACACTAGGGGTAGGGCGCACCCCTAGGCTTGTCGCTTCCTGGTGGCCTTCCTCCTAGTATTGCTTCCGCCAATATTTTATATATTCCAAAACAATTCTCCGTAAATTTTCAGGTCATTTGGAGTTGTGCAGAACATCTATCTCTGCTGAGCCCTTTCCGATCCAGAATTTCAGCTCCCGGCAATCTCCCTCTTCATGTGAAAGTTGCAAAATAAGAGAGAAAAACCATAAGAATTGTATCATAAAGTGAAATTGTGACCCAAAACATAATAAATAACAGTAGGAAAACATGATGCAAAATGGACGTATCAACTCCCAAGCTTAGACCTCGCTTGTTCTCTAGCGAAAGTCGAAAACGATAATCATGACCACATGTTTAGAGAGTGGGAGGTGTCGATAAAAACAAAATACAGACATGAAAGCATCATGATCATTATCATACAAGCAATATATCATCATAAAACTTCTCTTGAACAAGTAAAAATTCATCCACAAGCTAAAGTATGAACCATAAACTTCCTTGAAAACCAACAAACTATGATCTCGGTCACTGAAACAATTACAATTTATCATATTATCAGAAAGAGTATATGTAAGAGATTTGTTTAGCAAGTTCACATACTCAACTATCATTTAGTATTCTATGATTGTCGACACTCGTGACATATTTATGGAGCAAAAGTTTCAGTCAAACACATAGGAAGATAGGGGCTTATAGTTTCGCCTCCCAACTTGTTTACCCCAAGGGTAATGTCAACAATAATAATTCATGATCACCTACATTCAACTGGATATATATGCCTGGATCTTTCCCCACCACATGATGCTTTCCAAAAGAGAAAATTAAAATGGAATAGAGAAGAACACTATTGACTCTTGCATAAAAGTAAATATATAAAGTAAAAGATAGGCCATTCATAGAGGAAAGCAGAGGTTGTCATGCGCTTTTTATTTTTGGATGTGCGAGCTCTTAATGTAAAGGAACGTCACTTCATATTGCCCCTTGTGATAGCAACCTTTATTATGAAGTTTCTCGCTTTTATTTCTTCACCATCACAAGTTCGTAGAAAGCTTATTTTCCCTTACAATAAAAGACCATACATATTTAGGAGCAACTTTTATTGCTTTTGCACCAATGACAACTTACTTGAAGGATCATATTCAGTCCATAGGTAGATATGGTGTACTTTCATGACAAGAAACTGGGTTTAAGGGTTTTTTTGATGCACAAGCAGTATTTCTACTTAGTATGAAATTTTGGCTAGCAAAAGATTATGAGCAAGCACCACCTGTTAGAGGATCCATGATAATATAACTTCTATGTGAATATAAGCAAACAAAACTCATTACATTGTCTTCCTTGTCCAACGTCAACTATTTCACATAGAATGTTTAATGGGGCCTCACAAACATGAAAGATGTCCAATATACTATATTTATACATTGGTACAACAGCTGCTATACAAATGATTTTTAACCCCTTTCCGCGACGGCATTTTGAACCATCGTCTAGTGAGTGTGGGCGATAGGTGGGTCCTTCCCACACGACCCGGAAACTGTGGGTGGGTAGGCCCTCCGATCACACACGCTGGGCAAATTGAGCTCATGTGCGACGTGCGAGCAATAAAATATGATTATACGTACAAGTGTGTTAAAAAATACAATTATATAGGCCCAATCATTTCCGGTCATAAGTACATCCCACATAGTCAGTCTCAGAGAAACATTTCCATTCGTATGTACATTCCACACAGTCAATCCAATGAGTATGTTTCCATTAGTATGTACATCCCACATAATCAATCCAAGAAGTATGTTTCTATTTGTATATACATCCCACACAGTCATTCCAAGGAAAACGTTTTCATTCGCACGTATATCACACATAATTTTCCCCATTAAATCATTTGTGATAGTGTTCCCATTGCACACGATATTTTTTTTTATCATTTTTGCGTTATTGCATGCATCACGCACGATGCATGAAGGAAACTGTGTGGCATAGGTTGTCCATCACACACACTTTTTATGTGGAAAATGTTTGCACAAGGTGGCCTAACATAAATAGTTTTTCAAAGGAAGTCGTGGATCTAACACATTTTCTTCCTAGAAACTGTGTGGGTTGTCGGAGGTCATCGCCCACGGTGTTGTCTCAATAAACGTTTGCAATAGAAAAACCCAATAAGCATGATAATTGGCCTATTATTAATAATCCATTTATTAATCAAATTGACATTTCATATTAAGCACATAATATATTTCATTTTCGTATTACGGAACCAGGATTTCATAATTGAAATACATCATAGTACTTATAGTTTCAGCACGCAATTACACCATATAGGCATATAGCTAGCTACCCCATTACACAACTGCACCAGCACCAAGTTTCACATGCAACATCTATATCCTTTCGAAATTAGCATCATAGACGGTACATAGACAGATGAATCTCATATGGAAAACTGCTGAAGCGGAAGGCGTATATTGAGCCTTCATTGATATTAAAGGTCTTTGCAACTTTAGGCTAGTGCCCGTGGATGATTGAACGTCCATCCTTCGTCCTCTTTAGGAATACTTCCATATTGAACCGTGGGTGTTGTATGAATACCTTCCTTGCCTCCTGACCATACAGGTGGCTTGAGAGGTAATCATCAGTGAACTGCTTTGTAAAGGCCTGAAAACAAGGATATGCATAAATATCTTCTCTAGATTTGAAATGGCGCAAAGGAATAGAAAGACAAGGTATAATAGTTAGCATCATCCTGTAGTGAACTGATGTCTTCTTCATTGTGCACACAAAGATCTTGTTGTTTTTTGTCGCTAATTTCTTTATCCGAACAATCTTTCTAAGTTTCTTGACTTTACTAATATTCATGGACAACTCATTTCTCCATATGCACAAAGGGTCGCACAGTGGGTCAAAACATCTGACAGCAGGACCTACATGTGCAAGACCAAATTGTTAAAAGCCTACATATTAGAATGGTTCCTGCAATTTCACAATAATGTGCTATTAGACAAAGGACCATGCATGTGCAAAGCTCGATTGTAAACCTCAGTGCTTCCCATTGTTTCCCCACAACACATATAAGGTAGTTAGTGATTAGGTTAAGTGAGGGTTGGCATGCTACCAGTGAAATGTGTTGATGAAAATAAACACATTGCGGATTCATTAGAATAATTCTAGCCACATGGAAAAGCCATTTATCTAAACTTAGCATGATTAAGAACTAGGAAATATAGCAATTGTATATGTTTCTCATGTATTAAGTGCAGCCAAATTCGATTTATTCCTCACATGCATAACAATACAAAATTGTACCAACGAGAATTGGACATCGCATTGCAGAATTGAACCAAGCAGTTAACTAAACACCACAACAAATGAAGAAAACATTAACTAAGCACCACATTGCACAATACACTACAATAAAACCAATTCCGTGATGATACGTGTTTGTTACAGTAGGTCACATTTTCTCTCATGCATGTAAATCCATGAAGATTTTATGACAGTATCAAGATAGTCATACCTATGTTGTCATAGAAGTGTTCCATGACAATACCAAAATTATCATCACGGAAGTTTCCGCTTCCATTCAATGGCGTGTCATGGAACTGTTTTCGTCAAGGGTAATGATACATCTCCATCGTATCAACTATTCCTAATGTTTTTCCTCATATTTTGGACTCTAATTTGCATGATTTGAATGAAAATAACCCGGACTGACGCTGTTTTCAGCAGAACTACAATGGTGTTGTTTTTGTGCAGAAATAAAAGTTCTCAGATTGGAATGAAACTTTGCGAGGATTTTTTGTTCAATAAATAAGAATTTCTGGAGCCAAGAACCACCGGAGGGGGGCACCTGGGTGGGCACAACCCACGAGGGTGCCCCCCTCTAGGCGCGCCCAGGTGGGTTGTCCCCATCTGGTGGCCCCGCAGACTCCAACCCTGATACTATAAAATCACATATTTGGAGAAAAAAAATCAAGGACAAAGAATTATCGCGTTCCACGAGACGGAGCCGCCACCACCTCCTGTTCTTCATCGGAAGGCCAGATCTGGAGTCCATTTGGGGCTCCTGAGAGGGGGATCTTCGATTTTCATCATCACCAAACCTTCTCCATTGCCAATTCCATGAGGCTCCCCATCGAGAGTGAGTAATTCCTTCGTAGGCTTGTGGTCGGTGAGGAGTTGGATGAGATTCATCTTGTAATCGAGTTAGTTTTGTTAGGGCTTGATCCTTAGTATCCATTATGCTTTGAGATTGATGTTCCTATGACTTTTCCATGCTTAATGCTTGTCACTTTGGGCTCGGGTGCCATGATTTCAGATCTGAACCGTTTATGTTATCACCATTATATCTATGTTCTAGATCCAATCTTGCAAGTTATAGCCACCTACTATGTTGATGTAGGGTAGAACCCTAATCGCCCGATCTTTCACGAAAGGAGCGGATCCCGCGATGAACACGAAGAACACAAGGGGGAAACAAGGGGAAACACAAGGGAAAACACGGGAGAAACACTAAACCAACACAAGATAGTCACACATGTGCTAGATCCTCGGATACATAAGAGTTCACACGGTACACGATCAACTAGGGACGATACAAGGGTAGCCGGTCTTCTCCATGAGGAGGTCTTGAGTTCTTCCCTAAAAGGGGTCTTGAATCCGCTTGGGGGATCTTCTCCGGTGGAGGCTTGAATCTCCGAGGAGAAGGCAACCAAGTGGATGAGCAAAGCTCTCACACGAAAAATGAGCTAATCCTTTGCTAACCCTAGAAAGGAGGAGGGAGAGGTCTATATATAGTCTTAGTGTAAAAAGGGGCAGAAAAGGGGGTACATGGGCTGCGCCCAACACATGGCAGCGCACAGGCGTCGGACGTCTGGGAGTCACCGGTCCTCTGGAGGCTCACGAGGGTCCGGACGTCCGGTGTCTGTCGGACGTCCGTAGATTCGGCTTGGGTGGTCTTCGGTCGGACGTCCGGGCGTCGGTCGTCCGTCGGGCATCGGAAGACCGTAGTTTTGGCTCGGGTGTGGAAGTGTCGGACGTCCGGTCTGGGTCGGACATCCGGGGCCTGGAGATCGTCGGACGTCCGGTCCTGGCCGGTCGTCCGGAGCCTGTAGCTTCTTCTGCATCATCTCTTCTTCTTCTTCTTCTTCTCCGTCTTCACGTCCATCTTCCTCTTCTTCTTCTCCTTTGCTCCTTAGCTTCTCCATGATACCCGAGGATGCACAATGTGTCCATATGAGGTAGTAGCCATGTCTCATGTGCATCAAAGTGGAAATGTGAGAGGAGAGATGTCACCTTGGTTTCAAGAGCTCTTGCACGTGCTCGTGTCATGGGTCCTCTAGGCACTTGGTGAGACGATGGTAGGTCCATAGGGATGACCTTGGGATGCTCTGCATCATCTCCCCTCCCTTGGGGAAGATACGTCCTCGGATCAAATTCTTCATCACCATGGTAGGGAGTGAGATCTTTGACGTTGAAGATGTCGCTCACGGAGTACTTGTCTCGTGGAATGTCGATCTTGTATGCGTTGATGTTGTAGCGTGCAAGCACCTTGAAGGGTCCATCCACTCGTAGTCGAAGTTTGGACTTGCGTTCTTGGGGAAAGCGGTCCTTGCGAAGGTGTAGCCACACGAGATCTCTAGTGTTGAATACCATAGGTTGCTTGTTGAAGTTGAGCTTGGTCGCAAGGCGTTGAACTTGGCGCTCGATGGTGTTTCTTGTATCTTCATGCACCTTCTTGAGATCTGTCACCCATGCACTTGCGTCCAAATTGATGCGCTCTTGGAGTGGTAGAGGAAGAATGTCCAATGGTGACAATGGGTTGAATCCGTAGACGACCTCGAAGGGGGACTTGCCGGTTGTTGAGTGTTTTGCTCAGTTGTAGGCGACCTCGGCGATAGGTAGGCACTCTTCCCACTCCTTGATGTTCTTCTTGATGAGTACTCGAAGTAGAGAGGAGAGTGTGTGGTTGGTCACCTCCGTTTGGCCGTCGGTTTGAGGATGGTAAGCCGTGGAGAAGAGTAGCTTGATTCCGAGCTTGGTGCATATGGTCTTACAAAAGTAGCTAAGGAACTTGACGTCGCGGTCCGAGACGATAGTCTTTGGCACTCCATGTAGACGCAATATTTCACTACAAAAGAGATTAGCAACATGTGAAGCATCGTCTATCTTGTTGCAAGGAATGAAATGTGCCATCTTGGAGAAACGGTCCACAACGACAAATACCGAATCCTTTCCATTTCTAGTCCTAGGCAATCCAAGTACGAAATCCATGCCAATGTCTTCCCATGGTTGATATGGAATTGGGAGAGGCATGTAAATGCCATGGCATTGAGCTTTGGACTTAGCTTTGCGACATGTAGAGCATCGTTTGGTGAAGCAGTTGACGTCGCGAAACATCTTGGGCCAAAAAAAGTTCTTGGAGAGCGTTGCGAAAGTCTTGCCGCGTCCAAAATGTCCCATTAAGCCTCCTCCATGAGATTCCTGCAAAAGCAACAAACGAAGAGAAGACTCGGGGATGCAAAGTTTGTTAGCTCTCATAAGATATCCATCTTTGATGTAATAGCGTTCCCAAGAGGTGTGCGTCAAACACTTGGCATAAGGACTAGCAAAAGTAGGATCATGCTCATACAAGTCTTTTATATGCTCAAAGCCAATGACATCCAATTCAAGTTGAGTAACAAGCATGCATATGCGGGAAAGGGCATCCGCCACAATATTTTCCTTACCTTTAATGTACTTGATGACATAAGGAAAAGACTCAATAAATTCACTCCATTTAGCATGACACTTGTTCAACTTGGCTTGGACCTTAAGATACTTGAGCGTTTCATGATCGGTATGAATGATAAATTCATGAGGGCGAAGATAGTGTTCCCATTCATGCAAAACACGGACTAAAGCATAGAGCTTTTTGTCATAGATGGGGTAATTGAGTTGCGCGCCAGAGAGTTTCTCACTAAAATATGCTATGGGGCGCTTCTCTTGCGTTAACACACCTCCTATGCCATTAGCCCATTACCACTAGCATCGCAATGAATCTCAAAGGGTTTGTCAAAGTTGGGTAAAGCAAGCATGGGGGCATGAGTAAGCAAATTCTTAAGCTCATTGAAAGCGGTATCTTGGGATTGTCCCGAAACAAAAGGCACATTCTTCTTGCTCAAAGCATGCAAAGGAGAAGAAATGGTGCTAAAATCTTTCACAAAGCGACGATAGAAACCCGCAAGGCCAAGAAAGCTACGCACTTGTTGCAAATTGGTTGGTTGTGGCCAAGTCCTAATAGCATTGATCTTGGACTCATCAACATGAACACCCTTAGAGGAAACAACAAAACCCAAGAAAACGAGCTTGTCAACGCCAAAAAGGCATTTCTCCATATTGGCATAGAGATGCTCTTTTCGAAGAGTTTGTAAAACGGTTCGAACATGGGTGACATGCTCTTTGAGAGACTTGCTAAAAGCAAGGATATCATCGAAGTAGACTGAGGGAGTCCTGGATTAGGGGGTATCCAGACAACCGGATTATATCCTTTGGCCGGATTGTAGGACTATGAAGATACAAGATTGAAGACTTCGTCCCGTGTCCGGATGGGACTCTCCTTGGTATGGAAGGCAAGCTTGGCAATACGGATTTGTAGATCTCCTTCCTTCTAACGGACTCTGTGTAACCCTAGCCCCCTCCGGTGTCTATATAAACCGGAGAGTTTAATCTGTAGGACAAACAACAACAATCGTACCATGGGCTAGCTTCTAGGGTTTAGCCTCTCTGATCTCGTGGTAGATCAACTCTTGTACTACTCATATTATCAAGAACAATCAAGCAGGACATAGGGTTTTACCTCCATCAAGAGGGCCCGCACTTGGGTAAACATCGTGTCCCCTGCCTCCTGTTACCATCCGCCTAGACGCACAGTTCGGGACCCCCTACCCGAGATTCGCCGGTTTTGACACCGACATTGGTGCTTTCATTGAGAGTTCCTCCGTGTCATCATTGTTAGGCTTGATGGCTCCTTCAATCATCGATAGCGATGCAGTCCAGGGTGAGGCTTTTCTCCCCAGACGGATCTTTGTATTCGGCGGCTTCGCACTGCGGGCCAACTCGCTTGGCCATCTGGAGCAGATCGAGAGCTACGCCCCTGGCCATCAGGTCAGATTTGGAAACTTGAACTACACAACCGACATCCACGGAGACTTGACCTTCGACGGATTCGAGCCCTTGCCGAGTGCGCCGCACGGTCACGATGAGCATGATTTAGCTCTACCATCGAACAGTGTTCGAGAGATCGCACCGGCGACCGCTCCGGCCCTCAATTCGGAGCCAATTGCGCCATCCAGGGATGGGTGGATAGACCCCGCCACGGAGGCCGCATTCTCATCGGCGATCGAGCCGAGTATTGACCTTACCCTTCCCGAGAGCTGTGACGCCAAACTGCCGGATTCTTCCCCGGCCACGGACTCCGAACCGCCTGCGCCCGTGCTTATCGAATCCGACTGGGCGCCGATCATGGAGTTCACCTCTGCGGATATCCTTCAGTACTCGCCCTTCGGCGACATACTAAACTCATTAAGGTCTCTCTCCCTGTCAGGAGAGTCCTGGCCGAACTATGTCCGACAGGATTGGGATGCGAATGACGAAGAAATTCGCCGCCCACCCACCACCCACTTAGTAGCCAATGTCGACGATTTGACCGACATGCTCGACTTCAACTCCGAAGACATCGACGGTATGGACGATGATGGAGGAGACGAACAGGAACCACTGCCCACAGGGCACTGGACGCCCACTTCATCATATGATGTATACATGGTGGACACACCCAAAGAAAATGACAACGAGGAACGGAAGGACACAGCGAAGGGTTGTTCCCTCGAGAAGCAGTCAAAGCGGCGGCGTAAGAGCCGCCCCAAATCCCGCCTCGGCAGAAACATCGATCATATAGACCCAGCGATAGAGCAAGGTAAGCCAGCAGACGACAAAAACGGCATTGAACCATCATCCGACCACGGCAACACGGAGAATCAAACCGAACAACCCGACTCCGTCGAAGATAACAGTCCGGACGACATCACACCGGACAGGCACCCGGAGCAACAGAATACCCATCAAAGGCTTGTTGCCAATGCGAGGAGTCTGAAAAAGCAGAAGCAAAGGCTCAGGGCTGCACAAGACACACTCAGAATTAGATGGAGTGAAGTACTCAACACTGTAGCAAAGTACGGCGGTAGTCGCCACACAAAGAGCTACCCGAAGCGAAAGCTGCTACCTGAATTCGATGAGGAGGCCTTAGATCCCCTACAATCAAAAAACAAAACAGCCATCCGGTCGGATAGACGACCTTGTGGCCAACATAGAGCGGCGAGCGACGCCGCACACAAGCCAGTACGCGATCCATGTGAGGGCTCACATCAGAAGGACGGCGCAACCAGATCCATCTACGGGCCAAGCAAGCGCGCTCCAGCATGCAATGCACACAACAAACATTCGAACACCACAGTACACCCAAATACAGGGGTGCCGCACACCCCCTATGTTTCACCGATGAGGTGCTGGACCATGAATTTCCAGAGGGATTCAAACCCGTAAACATAGAGGCGTACGACGGAACGACAGACCCTGGGGTCTGGATTGAGGACTACATCCTCCATATCCACATGGCTCAAGGAGACGATCTCCACGCCATCAAGTACTTACCCCTCAAGCTCAAAGGGCCAGCTCGACACTGGCTTAAAAGGCTCCGCGAAAACTCCATTGGAAGCTGGGAAGAGCTCGAAGACGCTTTTCGGGCAAATTTACAAGGGACTTATGTCCGACCACCGGATGCAGACAATTTCATATAACTCAACAGCCCGGAGAGTCAGCCCGAAAGCTTTGGAACATGTTTCTCACTAAAAAGAACCAAATAGTCGACTGTCCGGACGCAGAAGCCTTAGCATCTTTCAAGCACAGCATTCAAGACAAATGGCTTGCCAGACACCTCGGCCAAGAAAAGCCGAGAACAATGGCAGCATTAACAAGCCTCATGAACCGCTTTTGCGCGGGCGAGGACAACTGGTTAGCCCGATGCAGCACCAGCGACCCAAGTACATCCGAAGTCAGGGACGGAAACGGGAAGCTATGACGCAGCAAAAACAAGCGCCGGAATAAAGAAGACAGCCCAAAGAGCACGGCGGTAAACGCCGGATTCAGAAGCTCTCGGACAGGTCAGCAAAAGCTACCCTCCAAAGGCAACAGAGACGAACTGTCCAGCCTAAACAAGATTCTGGATAAACTATGTCAGATCCACAGCACCCCCGATAAACCTACAAATCATACCCATAGAGAATGTTGGGTCATCAAGCAGTCCGACAAACTCAATGCCGAACACAAGGGGCAGGATACGCCAAGTGAAGACGAGGACGAGCCTCGCAAGCAAGGCACTGGGGAACAGAAGAAATTCCCACCAGAAGTCAAAATAGTAAACGTGTTACACATGATGAAGGGAAGAAATAAAGCGGCACTCCTAGAGACACATGCCCCAGGGCCTGTCACCGCGGAGTTCTGCCACTGGTCGTCCAAACTGATCACCTTTGACCATCGGGATTACTCGGCAAGTATCCGGCATGCAGGATGGGCTGCCTTGGTGTTAGACCCGATAATTAACGGATACCACTTCACACGAGTCCTGATGGACGTCGACAGTAGTTTAAACCTGCTATATCAGGACACAGTCTACAAAATGGGGATAGACCCAACAAGAATCAGCCATAGCAATACTACCTTTAAAGGAGTAACGCCAGGCCCAGAAGCCTATTGTATGGGCTCCCTGCTACTAGAGGTTATATTCGGCTTTCCCGATAACTTCCGCAGCGAAAAGTTAACCTTCCACATCGCTTCGTTCCAAAGTGGCTATCAAGCACTACTCGGACGCGAAGCTTTCGCTCGCTTTAACGCAATACTGCATTACGCTTCTCTCATACTTAAGATGCCCGGTCCACATGGCATCATTACAGTAAAATGGAAATATTGAGCGCTCCTTGCGTGTGGAAGACTATGCGGCTGCCTTGGCAGCCGCACACTAAACGGTCTCACCAACTAAAGCATCTGATAGGTCGTTAAGACCACGGACGCGGTTAGACGAGTCCGGTGCAGCTATATGTAATTGATACAGGTTTGATGGCTATACCCCTATTACAATACAAGGGGCTCAACGCGCGCAAACAAGTGGCAATTAGGCTCAACTTTACTCATTTTGAACTGTACATGGTTTATTTAGTATAACCTAACTTTTGCACCACAACTTTTCAACTAAGTTCCTCTCTTTTTCAGATGACCATCGTGCTACACCCGTCCAGGATACGGCACAACGGAGACACAGGCGCAGACGTGCAGCAGGGACCCATTCCAAGGATACTTTTTAGATTAAGACCCTGCGTAAACATTTTTTACTGTCTCTCGTTGATACACATCCCCCGGATTCTCAGTACAACTGAGAAGGATGCTGATGTATTGGCATGTGGCCACGTCAGAATATTGCACGTACCTGGACACCAGGGGCTTATTACAAAGGGCACTGTTTAGCCCGGTTTACATCATAAAGACCGAATACCTTAGGGAGTGTTCGGCGTCGCGAGATTGGCCTTATATGCATCAGCTCCGAATAATGTCTTTGGTCAAATGTTGGGTTTGCCCAGCTCCTATGCTTTGCTGCCTTACGTTCCGCTCTATCGGCTAGGGCGGCACTAGGAGAACTACTGCGATTGTGCCCTGGTTCATCCGGACGAGCACCTCAGTAGAGAAAGCCGAAAACTGACTGTCATGATATAGCGTGAGACTGGTCAACCACTCGATGACCTAGCGGAATCTTCGGGATTCCTCCGCCTTAACGAAGGGCCGTTTCCCAGCCAGGCATGTATGCGCCCCGAATTCGGATGAGCGCGGAGCCACCAGGGGCTATATAGTAGCCCCACTGTCAAACTCCTCTGGCTAAGTGAAAGTGTTAAAGCATTATTGTCTGATTGCCTAGTTCGCTGCGCTATCACCTCCTTAATGGACCAAGACATTGGATCAGGTGTTTACATGCGTCTTCTGCGAACACCCCCGCATTATATGCATGGGGGCTGAAGCCGACGACTACCATCTTTCAGGTTATATACATATATACATAAACGACCGCACAGGAGGCATCATAGTACTTTCGGGCAAAAGTATAAATACAACCTTGATAAACTCAATAAAACATTGTTTTTACAATGGGAATACATGTCACTTAAACATAATATTCTTCGAGCATTGAGCCTCTATCAAACGAGCGCCTTCAAGAACTTCTTCAAAGTAGTGTTCGGCAGCCACTTGGCCTATGGCCGAGCCCTGTGCCGCAACAGTGGTGGCATCCATCTCTGCCCAGTATGTTTTGACACGGGCAAGGGCCATCCACGAGCCTTCTATGCATGCCGACCTCTTTACAGCATCGATGCGTGGCACAGCACCAAGGAACTGTTGCACTAAGCTAAAGTAGCTATTCGGCCTCGGCCCTCCCGGCCATAGATGATCCACAACGGACCTCATGGCAAGTCCGGATAATCTATGGAGCTCAGCCCACTCGGCCATTTGCTCATTCAACAGCAGCGGACGGGCTGGAGCATGAAACTGTGACCAAAACAGTTTTTCCACTTCGTGATCTTCCCGATCCTTGAAGTACTCGGCCGCATCAGCAGCACTTGCAGCCAAATCCACGTAGGCGTCCACAGAACTCCATAGCCGGTCCAGAGGTGCATACTTTGGATCCCCAAACTTAGTCCGCAACAAGAAGGGCTTCCCAGATACAATATCCGCAGCTTGATGCAGCTCCTCCTTCGTCGCTCTAATTTTGGAGCAGGCTTCCTTGGCAGCCACCCGGGCCTTCTCCAGGTCCGTCGCCTTCGCCCGGTTTTCTTCTTCAAGAAGCTGGTAACGGTCAGCAGCATCTTTTAACTCTACAACCATCTTGGCTATTTTTTCTTTGCTCTCGCAATGCGTGGCCTGTTCGGCCCTTAAATCTTCAGCCACCTTTAAAGCGGCCGCATTGCTACTCCTTGCTTGCTCCTTGGCTCGGGCAAGCTCCACCCGAAGGGTCTCCACGATGGCAGCTCCATCTGTAGTCAAAACATATTAAAGATACTGGCATCATGCTGCTCTTATTATGTGACAATCACCAGAAAAATCACCTACCCTGTGCCTCGTCAAGCCGCTTGTTAACAAGCACGATGTCGGCATCTGCCGCATCCAGTTGCCGCTTTAGTTCGGCAAACCCATCAGTCGGGCTAGCCACCAGAGCTTCAGCCACCTGCACATAAAGGCGGTCTAGTTATTACCTGGGACTATGATCCTCTGTTTACCGCCATTTTCGACGACAACCAGAGTCTCAGGGGCTACTATCTACACAGGGCACATCTAAAAATGTGCGGTACTGTCAAAAATGTACATCATTTCACGTACCTCAAAACCCGTCAGTAGACTCATAAAGGCTTCATGCAACCCGCTTTCGGCGGACAAAATCCTTTCAATCACCGTACCCATCAACGTGCGGTGCTCTTCTGAGATAGCCACTTGCTCTAGCAGATCCCTCAGTACGTCCGACCGCACACCAGACGGTGCCGGACTCTTTTGATTTCTCTCTTCAAGAGCCGGATACTGAGGACTTCGGGTGGCCATAAGATTGCCTTCTGGCCTTGCCGGATCAAGAGAAACCCTCCGCGATGACACCTCGAGGTCGCCCGCCTCATGAGGCGGTATGGCAAGGGGAGGCGTTTCACTCTCCATCATCTCTGGAAGAAGATGTTGGAAATATGCCCTAGAGGCAATAATAAAAGGATTATTATTATATTTCTTTGTTCATGATAGTTGTCTTTTATTCATGCTATAACTGTATTATCCGGAAATCATAATACACGTGTGAATACATAGACCTCAATATGTCCCTAGTGAGCCTCTAGTTGACTGGCTCGTTGTGATCAATAGATAGTCATGGTTTCCTGGCTATGGACATTGGATGTCGTTGATAACGGGATCACATCATTAGGAGAATGATGTGATGGACAAGACCCAATCCTAAGCATAGCACAAAGGTCGGTTAGTTCGTTTGCTAGGGCTTTTCCAATGTCAAGTATCTCTTCCTTAGACCATGAGATCGTGTAACTCCCGGATACCGTAGGAGTGCTTTGGGTGTACCAAACGTCACAACGTAACTGGGTGACTATAAATGTGCATTACAGGTATCTCCGAAAGTGTCTGTTGGGTTGACACGGATCGAGACTAGGATTTGTCACTCCGTGTTGCGGAGAGGTATCACTGGGCCCACTCGGTAGTGCATCATCATAATGAGCTCAAGGTGGCCAAGTGTCTGGTCACGGGATCATGCATTACGGTACGAGTAAAGTGACTTGCTGGTAACGAGACTGAACGAGGTATTGGGATACCGACGATCGAGTCTCGGGCAAGTAACATACCGTCTGACAAAGGGAATAGTATACGGGGTTGCTTGAACCCTTGACATCGTGGTTCATCCGATGACAACATCGAGGAGCATGTGGGAGCCAACATGGGTATCCAGATCCCGCTGTTGGTTATTGACCTGAGAGCATCTCGGTCATGTCTGCATGTCTCCCGAACCCGTAGGGTCTACACACTTAAGGTTTGGTGACGCTAGGGTTATTAGGAAGACTTGTATGTGATTACCAAATGTTGTTCGGAGTCCCGGATGAGATCCCGGACATCACGAGGAGTTCCGGAATGGTCCGGAGGTAAAGATTTATATATGGAAAGTTGTTAAACGGACTCCGGAAAGTTTTGGGGGCATACCGGTATTGTACCGGGGCCACCGGAAGGGTTCCGGGGGTCCACCGGGAGGGGCACCCCTCCCGGGGGGCCACATGGGCTGTGTGGGAGAGGGAGCCAGCCCCTGGTGGGCTGGGCGCGCCTCCCCACCTAGGCCCATGCGGCTAAGGCATGGGAGGGGGAAACCCTAAAGGGGGCGCCCCCTAGCTTGGGGGGCAAGCCTCCCCTCTTTCCCCTCTCCCTTTGGCCGCCGCCCCCCTCTAGGGTTTCCCCTAGAGGGCTGGCCCCCCTTGCCCCTTCCCCTATAAATAGAGGGGTGAGGGGAGGGCAGCCACACGACAAGCCAAGGCGCAACCCCTCCCCTCCCCAACACCTCTCCTCCTCCGTACGTGCTTGGCGAAGCCCTGTCGGAGTACTGCTGCACCAACAACACCACGCCGTCGTGCTGCCATTGGATCTGTCTTCCTCAACCTCTCCTTCTTCCTTGCTGGATCAAGACGGAGGAGACGTCGCCCGTACTGTACGTGTGTTGAACGCGGAGGTGCTGTCCGTTCAGCACTTGGTCATCGGTGATCCGAATCACGGCGAGTACGACTCCCTCATCACCATCCCCTTGAAAGCTTCCGCACTCGATCTACAAGTGGTATGTAGATGCAAACTCTCTCCCTTGACTCGTTGCTTAGATGAAATCATAGATGGATCTTGGTGAAACCGTAGGAAAAATTTTAATTTTCTGCAACGTTCCCCCACAGTGGCATCATGAGCTAGGTCTATGCGTAGTTCTCTTTGCACGAGTAGAACACAATTTTGTTGTGGGCGTAGATTTTGTCAACTTGCTTGCCGCTACTAGTCTTATCTTGCTTCAGCGGTATTGTGGGATGAAGCGGCCCGGACCAACCTTACACGTACGCTTACGTGAGACCGGTTCCACCGACTAACATGCACTAGTTGCATAAGGTGGCTGGCGGGTGTCTGTCTCTCCCACTTTAGTTGAAGTGGATTCGATGAAAAGGGTCCTTATGAAGGGTAAATAGAAGTTGGCAAGATCACGTTGTGGTTATTCGTAGGTAAGAAAACGTTCTTGCTAGAACCCAATTGCAGCCACGTAAAAGATGCAACAACAATTAGAGGACGTCTAACTTGTTTTTGCAGCAATTGTCATGTGATGTGATATGGCCAGAAGTTGTGATGAATGATGAATGATATATTGTGATGTATGAGATCATGTTCTTGTAATAGGAATCACGACTTGCATGTCGATGAGTATGACAACCGGTAGGAGCCATAGGAGTTGTCTTTATTTTGTATGACCTGCGTGTCATTGAAGAACGCCATGTAAGTTACTTTACTTTATTGCTAAACGCGTTAGTCATAAAAGTAGAAGTAGTCGTTGGCGTGACAACTTCATGAAGACACGATGATGGAGATCATGATGATGGAGATCATGGTGTCATGCCGGTGACAAGATGATCATGGAGCCCCGAAGATGAAGATCAAAGGAGCTATATGATATTGGCCATATCATGTCACTACTTTATATAATTGCATGTGATGTTTATTATGTTTATGCATCTTGTTTACTTAGAACGACGGTAGTAAATAAGATGATCCCTTATAACAATTTCAAGAAAGTGTTCCCCCTAACTGTGCACCGTTGCTAAAGTTCGTCGTTTCGAAGCACCACGTGATGATCGGGTGTGATAGATCCTTACGTTCACATACAACGGGTGTAAGACAGTTTTACACATGCAAAAACACTTAGGGTTAACTTGACGAGCCTAGCATGTACAGACATGGCCTCGGAACACGGAGACCGAAAGGTCGAACACGAGTCGTATGGAAGATACGATCAACATGAGAATGTTCACCGACGATGACTAGTCCGTCTCACGTGATGATCGGACACGGCCTAGTCGACTCGGATCGTGTAACACTTAGATGACTAGAGGGATGTCTAATCTGAGTGGGAGTTCATTAAAATAATTTGATTGGATGAACTAAATTATCATGAACTTAGTCTAAAACCTTTTGCATAATATGTCTTGTAGATCAAATGGCCAACGGTCATGTCAACATGAACTTCAACGCGTTCCTAGAGAAAACCAAGCTGAAAGATGATGGCAGCAACTATACGGACTGGGTCCGGAACTTGAGGATCATCCTCATAGCTGCCAGGAAACAATATGTCCTAGAAGGACCGCTAGGTGACGCTCCCGTCCCAGAGAACCAAGACATTATGAATGCTTGGCAGTCTCGTGCTGATGATTACTCCCTCGTTCAGTGCGGCATGCTTTACAGCTTAGAACCGGGGCTCCAAAAGCGTTTTGAGCATCACGGAGCATATGAGATGTTCGAAGAGCTGAAACTAGTTTTCCAAGCTCACGCCCGGGTCAAGAGATATGACATCTCTGACAAGTTCTATAGTTGTAAGATGGAGGAAAATAGTTCTGTCAGTGAGCACATACTCAAGATGTCTGGGTTGCACAACCGTATGACCCAGCTGAATATTAACCTCCCTGATGAGGCGGTCATTGACAGAATTCTCCAGTCGCTCCCACCAAGCTACAAGAGCTTTGTGATGAACTACAATATGCAGGGGATGGTAAAGACCATTCCTGAAGTATTTTCCATGCTGAAGTCAGCAGAGGTTGAAATCAAGAAAGAACATCAAGTGTTGATGGTCAATAAGACCACTAAGTTCAAGAAGGGCAAGGGTAAGAAGAACTTGAAGAAGGACGGCAAGGAGGTTGCCGCGCCTGGTAAACCAGTTACCGGGAAGAAGTCAAAGAATGGACCCAAACCTGAGACTGAGTGCTTTTATTGCAAGGGGAAGGGTCACTGGAAGCGGAACTGCCCCAAATACTTAGCGGATAAGAAGGCCGGTAACACTAAAGGTATATTCGATATACATGTAATTGATGTGTACCTTACCAGTACTCGTAGTAACTCCTGGGTATTTGATACCGGTGCCGTTGCTCATATTTGTAACTCATAGCAGGGGCTGCGGAATAAGCGGAGACTGGCGAAGGACGAGGTGACGACGCGCGTCGGGAATGGTTCCAGAGTCGATGTGATCGCCGTCGGCACGCTACCTCTACATTTACCCACGGGATTAGTTTTGAACCTAAATAATTGTTATTTAGTGCCTAGTTTGAGCATGAACATTGTATCTGGATCTCGTTTAATACGAGATGGCTACTCATTTAAGTCTGAGAATAATGGTTGTTCAATTTATATGAGAGATATGTTTTATGGTCATGCTCCGATGGTCAATGGTTTATTCTTAATGAATCTCGAGCGTAATACTACACATATTCATAGCGTGAATACCAAAAGATGTAAAGTTGATAACGATAGTCCCACATACTTGTGGCACTGCCGCCTTGGTCACATTGGTGTCAAGCGCATGAAGAAGCTCCATGCTGATGGACTTTTAGAGTCTCTCGATTATGAATCATTTGACACATGCGAACCATGCCTCATGGGCAAGATGACCAAGACTCCGTTCTCCGGAACAATGGAGCGAGCAACCAACTTGTTGGAAATCATACATACCGATGTGTGCGGTCCAATGAGTGTTGAGGCTCGTGGAGGATATCGTTATGTTCTCACTCTCACTGATGACTTGAGTAGATATGGGTATGTCTACTTGATGAAACACAAGTCTGAGACCTTTGAAAAGTTCAAGGAATTTCAGAGTGAGGCATGAATAAAGGTTGAAAATCAAAGTTCAAGGAATTTCAGAGTGAGGTTGGAAATATGCCCTAGAGGCAATAATAAAAGGATTATTATTATATTTCTTTGTTCATGATAGTTGTCTTTTATTCATGCTATAACTGTATTATTCGGAAATCATAATACACGTGTGAATACATAGAACTCAATATGTCCCTAGTGAGCCTCTAGTTGACTGGCTCGTTGTGATCAATAGATAGTCATGGTTTCCTGGCTATGGACATTGGATGTCGTTGATAACGGGATCACATCATTAGGAGAATGATGTGATGGACAAGACCCAATCCTAAGCATAGCACAAAGGTCGGTTAGTTCGTTTGCTAGGGCTTTTCCAATGTCAAGTATCTCTTCCTTAGACCATGAGATCGTGTAACTCCCGGATACCGTAGGAGTGCTTTGGGTGTACCAAACGTCACAACGTAACTGGGTGACTATAAAGGTGCATTATAGGTATCTCCGAAAGTGTCTGTTGGGTTGACACGGATCGAGACTGGGATTTGTCACTCCGTGTTGCGGAGAGGTATCACTGGGCCCACTCGGTAGTGCATCATCATAATGAGCTCAAGGTGGCCAAGTGTCTGGTCACGGGATCATGCATTACGGTACGAGTAAAGTGACTTGCCGGTAACGAGACTGAACGAGGTATTGGGATACCGACGATCGAGTCTCGGGCAAGTAACATACCGTCTGACAAAGGGAATAGTATACGGGGTTGCTTGAACCCTTGACATCGTGGTTCATCCGATGACAACATCGAGGAGCATGTGGGAGCCAACATGGGTATCCAGATCCCGCTGTTGGTTATTGACCTGAGAGCATCTCGGTCATGTCTGCATGTCTCCCGAACCCGTAGGGTCTACACACTTAAGGTTCGGTGACGCTAGGGTTATTAGGAAGACTTGTATGTGATTACCGAATGTTGTTCGGAGTCCCGGATGAGATGCCAGACGTCACGAGGAGTTCCGGAATGGTCCGAGGTAAAGATTTATATATGGAAAGTTGTTAAACGGACTCCGGAAAGTTTCGGGGGCATACCGGCATTGTACCAGGGCCACCGGAAGGGTTCCGGGGGTCCACCGGGAGGGGCCACCCCTCCCGGGGGGGGGGCACATGGGCTGTGTGGGAGTGGGAGCCAGCCCCTGGTGGGCTGGGCGCGCCTCCCCACCTAGGCCCATGCGGCTAAGGCATGGGAGGGGGAAACCCTAAAGGGGGCGCCCCCCTAGCTTGGGGGGCAAGCCTCCCCTCTTTCCCCTCTCCCTTTGGCCGCCGCCCCCTCTAGGGTTTCCCCTAGAGGGCCGGCCCCCCTTGCCCCTTCCCCTATAAATAGAGGGGTGAGGGGAGGGCAGCCACACGACAAGCCAAGGCGCAGCCCCTCCCCTCCCCAACACCTCTCCTCCTCCGTACGTGCTTGGCGAAGCCCTGTCGGAGTACTGCTGCACCAACAACACCACGCCGTCGTTCTGCTGTTGGAGCTGTCTTCCTCAACCTCTCCTTCTTACTTGCTGGATCAAGACGGAGGAGACGTCGCCCGTACTGTACGTGTGTTGAACACGGAGGTGCTGTCCGTTCAGCACTTGGTCATCGGTGATCCGAATCACGGCGAGTACGACTCCCTCATCACCATCCCCTTGAAAGCTTCCGCACTCGATCTACAAGTGGTATGTAGATGCAAACTCTCTCCCTTGACTCGTTGCTTAGATGAACTCATAGAAGGATCTTGGTGAAACCGTAGGAAAAATTTTAATTTTCTGCAACGTTCCCCAACAGAAGATCCCCTGAAGACAAGCTCTGCTGAGAAGGGCTAAGATCCGAACTGCAAGATAAATGCCACGGTTATTTTCCTTAGAGTTAAAGCAAAATATTTTCATTTACCCTTTTACTTACAGCTCGGTGGAGGGCTGATCCCCTTGAGGGCATAGTGTGGCCAGGGTATCCCCGAGGGCAGGACCCTCCGGCGGAGATTTCTTCCCCCGTTTGGAGACTGTTGTCTCCGGGTCCTCAGAGGCGGTTCTCTTCCGTCCCTGGGGAGAGGAAGTTTCAGTTCCTCCCCCCAGCTAACCTCCTTCGCGGAGGCGCTAGCCTCCTTGTTCCCCCCTTGATCTTCTCCTGAGGGTGCTTGATAAGGCACGATCTCCAACATCCTGGTTAGCACATGATTTGGTGAGGTCTCAGGGAGGGGGCCAAACACCTGATCAACTTTGCCTTCACTATCCAATCCTGGGTCAAAGAGCGGCTTTTTAGGGCAATGTTGCGATAAATAAACAGACAGTGTGTTCGGATGCGGGGCTACTTACTTGGGTATCCGGGCGATTGCAGCTCAGACCTGCATCCTGAGTGATGTCCGGACACATTATTTGTGGTCCGAAGAACAATTTGTACATCTCTTCGTGCGTCATGCCGAGGACATGTTGAATAGCTCGCGGTTCTTCCAGGTTGAATTCCCACATGCGAAGGGGCCAGCGTTTGCAAGGCTGGACTTGACGAACTAGCATGACTTGCACTACCATAACCAGACTGAAATATCTCTCAAAGAGATCTCGGATACGGCTTTGCAGTGTTGGCACGTCCTTGGCTGGACCCCAGCTCAGACCCCTGCTGATCCGTGTCATCAGTTTTGGTGGGCGGCCTGAGCGAAAGGCGGGGGCATCTACCCACTTGGCACTTCTTGGAGCTGTGATGTAGAACCACTCCCGCTGCCACAATCCAGACACCTCTGGGAAGTAACCCTCAGGACATGGAGCATCAGCAATTTTGCTTATTGAAGCGCCTCCGCACGCTGCATGCTGCCCCTCGATCATCTTCGACTTCACATCGAAGGTCTTGAGCCACAGGCCGAAGTGAGGGGTAATGCGGAGGAAGGCCTCACATACGACAATAAATGTCGAGATGTGAAGAAGCGAATTCGGGGCCAGATCATGAAAATCTAGCCCGTAATAGAACATAAGACCCCTAACAAAGGGATCCAGAGTGAGGCCTAGTCCTTAGAGGAAGTGGGAGATGAACACGACGCTCTCGTTGGGTTCGGGAGTAGGGATGACCTGCCCTCGGGCAGGCAGCCGATGCGAAATTTCGGCGGTCAGATATCTGGCTTCTCTCAACTTCTTGATGTCCTCCTCCGTGACGGAGGAAGGCATCGACCGACCTTGAAGGTTGGATCCGGACATAGTTGAAGGTCCTAAGCGCCTGACCTTAGTTTTGGGTGTTAGAACTCGAGGCGGGGGAAGGATTTGATTAAGCACGAGAGGGAAAAAAGAAAAAGCCTTGTCCCCTTTATAAAGAGGGTGAATATCAAGCATCCTCCTCGTAGCCGTTTGGGACTTGCCTAAGATCTAGGAGTCCTGCCAATAGGCACGGTTGGGTTACCCATGTCCGTATTGATGAGAATCCCGTAATAAAGGGGACACGATCTTTGCTTCGACAAGACGTGCCAAGGAAACCGCCTTGCGAAACACGCTGAGATTGGTTATGAAAAACGATTCGAATAAAGACCTGGTTGTGGTGTGATGTCACGCTACGGGGTATGTCAGCAGATTAGATTTGTGGAAATATTATTCTCTCTATGGTGGTATGTGGAACTTGTTTTGCAGAGCCGGACACGATCCTCGTGTTCAAAATCTTCTATGAAGTATTCGGAGGAGGAACCCGCCTTGCAATGCCGAAGACAATCTGCGCGCCGGACTCATCGTCATTGAAGCCTGGTTCAGGGGCTACTGAGGGAGTCCTGGATTAGGGGGTATCCGGACAGCCGGATTATATCCTTTGGCCGGACTGTTGGACTATGAAGATACAAGATTGAAGACTTTGTCCCGTGTCCGGATGGGACTCTCCTTGGCGTGGAAAGCAAGCTTGGCAATACAGATATGTAGATCTCCTTCCTTGTAACCGACTCTGTGTAACCCTAGCCCCCTCCGATGTCTATATAAACCGGAGGGTTTAGTCCGCAGGACAAACAACAACAATCATACCATGGGCTAGCTTCTAGGGTTTAGCCTCTCTGATCTCGTGGTAGATAAACTCTTGTACTACTCATATTATCAAGAACAATCTAGCGGGACGTAGGGTTTTACCTCCATCAAGAGGGCCTAAACCTGGGTAAACATCGTGTCCCTGCCTCCTGTTACCATCCGCCTAGATGCACAGTTCGGGATCCCCTACCCGAGATCCGCCGGTTTTGACACCGACTTAGACCACAACAAACACACCAATGTAAGGGCGAAAGATATGATTCATAAGATGCATAAAAGTACCGGGTGGTTCCCATAGTCATGACTAACCACTCATACAAGCCAAACCTGGTTTTGAAAGCGGTTTTCCATTCATCACCCTCTTGTATGCGTAAACCACTCTTAAGATCAATTTTCAAAAAGATAGTGGCACCGTTAAGTTCATCAAGCATATCATCAAGGCATGGAATGGGATACCTATAATGAACGGTGATAGCATTGATAGATCTACAATCGGAGCACATGCGAAAGCTACCGTCTCGTTTTGGCAGAAGAATGACCGGGACGGCACAAGGGCTCAAACTTTCACGCACATGTCCATGGTCTATGAGATGCTTTACTTGCCTTTGTACTTCTTTGGTTTCTTCGGGGTTGACGCGGTAGGGAGCTTTGTTCTGAAGAGGTTCTCTAGGGATGAGGTCGATGCGGTGCTCAATGCCTTGTAGTGGAGGTAGTCCCGGAGGTAGCTCGTCGGGGAAAACATCGTGAAATTCCTTCAAAAGAGAAGACAACACTACAGGAAGAGTGTGAGAGGTGTTAGCTTGTGGTGCATTGTCCTTGCACAAAAGGACGTAGTGTAGGACACTAGATGGGTTCTCACACACTCCTCTTATCTCACTTTTGGTGGAAAATAGGGCTAAGTTCTTCTTTTCGCTCATTGTGGAGGTGTTCGATTTGGGCTTGTGGCACTCACTCTCTTTTTGGTGGCTCGCTCTCTCACTATGATCTCCACGATGGGTGGCTTGCTTGTCGACGATCACTTGGCTTGGAGACATGGGACGAAGTACATACTCCTTGCCTTCATCTTGAAGATATAGTGATTCGTTCAGCCGTTGTGGATGACTCCTCTATCGAATTGCCATGGGCGTCCAAGGAGAAGATGGCAAACGGTCATCGGAACGACGTTGCACTCCAAGGTGTCTTCGTAGGCGCCAATTTTGAAGGAGACTTGTACTCGATGCTCGACTTGGATAGTGCCGGAGTCGCTAAGCCATTGCACTTTGTGTGGATGTGGATGCTTCGTCTTGGGCAATTGGAGCTTGGAGCAAAGTTCTTCGCTTGCGAGATTATGACAACTCCCTCCATCGATGATGACCTTGACGGATCGTCCATTGATTCCGGCCTTGGTGTGGAATATATGGCATCGTTGGTCTTCTTCTTGGTGATGTTGGAGAGTCAAGACCTTGGAGACAACAAGGGTGGGACTTGAATCTTCATTGCAAAAGACTTGTTCCTCTTCATCGTTCACTTGCCGGTGCATGGCGACTTGCTCGATGGCGTCCATTTCTTCTTCATTCATTGAGTCGTAAGTGCCGTCGTCGTTGAGGATCATGGTCCGCTTGTTGGTGCACTCATAGGACTTGTGGCCTCAGCCTCCGCATGTGAAGCATTTGAAGGAACTTGTCTTGACGGTCTCATTGGTTGGAGTTGACGATGATGAAGCTCTCGGGTTGAAGTTGCTCGTAGTAGGAGCATGAATTGGAGTTGATGAAGCTTTCTTGCAACTCGACTTGTCGATGGTGCTAGTAGAAGGCTTTGTAGTCGGAGTTGGAGTCGTTGAAGCTTGGTTGTTGGAGAAGCCGTAGGACTTGGATGAGAACTTGGCATACTTGAAATCGTCTTGCACTTGACGTTCCGCCTTTGTAGCTTGATGCACTAGCTCCATGAGGTTCGAGTATGGTTGGAAGTCGACGATCTTCTTGATAGGATGGTTGAGTCCATTCAAGAAACGTGCCATAGTTTTCTCATCATCTTCCGTGACGTTGGCTCTTATCATGGCAATCTCCATCTCCATGTAGTATTCTTCAACGCTCTTGGTTCCTTGCTTGAGTAGTTGGAGTTTCTTGCAGAGGTCGTGGTTGTAGTAGGTAGGCACAAAGCGTGCTCTCATGACATCCTTCATTTGTGCCGAAGTAGTGATGGGTGGTTCACCTCTTGCCTCACGGCGCTCGATAACTTGTTCCCACCAAATGAGGACATAGTCTTGGAACTCAAGGGATGCCATCGCGATCTTCTTCTCTTCATCGTAGTTGTGCAAGCGGAAGATTTTGTCGACCTTCAATGCCCATGAAAGATACTCTTCGGGATCGTTTCTTCCGTTGAACTTGGGCATGGTGAACTTGAGCTTGTCGTAGCATTGCTCTTCATTGTGTTGGGGTCGGGGATGATGATGCCCATGTTGTTGATGATTGTCAAGCTCGTGTCGCTCTTGGTGAGGAGGGGTTTCAACCTCATGTTGCTCTTGTCGTGGAGGATTTCCATTGTCGTCATGCTCTTGATGAACTTGATGTTCTTGGCAAGCTTGTCGAGGAGCTTGTCGAGCTCGAGGAGGAACTTGACGATGCACGCGAGCTTGAAATCTTCGTTCTTGAATTTCTTCGCGAAGTGCTTCTTCTTGTTCACGAGCTTGTCGGCCTTGGTTGGCTACGACTCGACTTGAATCTCGGAGGGCTTGTTGTGTTGCAAGTGCTTGAGCTACATGGAGTTGTTGCTCTTGGCGTTGTGCCTCGGCATCTTGTGCATCTTGGTGTAGACGTGTTCTCTCTTCCTCTTCATGTTGGCGTTGTCGTTGTCGTTCTCGTGCTAGTGCAAAAGCGTCTTGGTTTTGACGTTGTCGGTGCTCTTGAGAGTCGGTGTCGCATAGAGGATTGAGGCTTTCTTGACGATCATTGCGCGCGGCACGGCGAAGAGTGTTCGATGTCGATGTACTTGAGCCGGAGAGGGTGAAGTCGAAGTGTCGACTTGAGCGGGTCCTTCTTGAAGAGGACAAAGTGGAAGAAGAGCAGTTGAGCAACAAAGCGCGAATCTCGTCCATCCTTGCGTCATTCTCTTGCTTGTGATCGTCGAGCTTGTGGTCGAAGTAGTCCCTTGTACGTTTCTCGGAGGGTCGCAAGTCGGCAGTGAGGTTGTCGATGCGTTCACTCATTGCTTGTTGCTCTTGGTGCAAAGCATATTGTGCACCAAAGAGGTGGCTCTTTGTGACATAGGAGTTCATGTCGTCGTCGTGCTCATTGAAGAGTGGGTTGGTAGAAGTACTTGGCCTATCCATTATTCCAAGATACACAATGTGAGTGGTAGAAAGAGAAGAACGAATACCAAATGTACCTTGACCGAAGTTGAAAGTGGATCAATGATCACTCCAATGTGGACAAGGAAATAGCACAATTGGAACCAATTCTTGTCGGTTTCTCACACCTACACAAAGAAAAGCTTATGGTGGAGCTTGGTTAGGATGGTGGCACAAAATTTGATGCAATTGTAAGTGAGCTTCAATAATGTTGGAAAAGATTCGCAAGATGCAATGTAACAAGTAGACCAAGCATATAAGGTACACGGAAACACACACGCCAAAAAGATAAGTGGGGTCATGCAACCAAGGGTGAGCCAAAATGTGGAATCCACAAAAATGCTCTTGTTGCACAACACTAGAGAGACGCTAGCATGATTGCACAATAGGCGGATACAAGAACTTGTGCACAACCTACTTAGCAAAAATGCAACGACTTCTGTCCCTAGTATGCTATATGCAAGGTGTTTCTATGCGATGATCCAAGATGATCGAGTATGACAATCTTAATGTTTTATGATGCTATGGTTCTTGCTTAAAAGATCTTTGCTTATCTTTCCCTTTTGCTTAAAAGCTCGTTTGGCTCTTTGTTGTTTGACCTCTTTTCTCATGCAATGCTTCACGAACCAAGATAGCAATTGTGTATGCGATGACAACTTTGTGACACAAGATATGATACCAATATATGCAACAATGATGTATGTATGCATGCTATGGGAAGTATGATCACTAATGTGCACAAGTCTCATTACCGGCAATACTCAATGGCTAGTCTCGATGGGTAAGCAACGCAAAGGAGTAAGGCTATGAGGGCTGTCAATGTAATGGCAAGAGTGATATGTCCAATACCAAGGCGAGTTTACCGTTTCTTTGGTTCCACGTCCGTAAGCGAGAACGGATGACGGTGATCCAATCACGAATATCAAGATGTAGTCGAGGTGTACGTTGTTGATGACGCGTCCGTGGCGAAGATGAGCGACGATGATGTTGATGTCGTATTGTACCTAGATAGCCGAAACACAAAAGGATACGGAACCGTCATACGTTGATACGTCTCCAACGTATCTATAATTTTTGATTGCTCCATGCTATATTATCTATTGTTTTGGACTATATTGGGCTTTTGTAAGTGCATCTAGTGCCACCCCTAGTTGGTTTTGGAGTATTGACGACAAACTTGGTTGAGGGACTAATGTGTTTGTGAGAATTGCAGGATAACACAGGTAGAAGTCCCTCATTGATTCGGTTTTCCTACCGGAGATGACCCCTAAAAATGTATGAAGACATTGAAGTCAAAGGTGGGATGTGAAGACATTCACATTGAAGACTATGACAAGAGAAGACAACGTGTGAAGACTATGGAGCGCGAAGACTTAGTTGTTTCGTCGTTCTTTTTCTTCTTTGTTGAGTCATAGGAACCACCGTACTGTTAAGTGGGGTCCAAGTGAACCAGTCAGATTGACAGAAGTGATGCTTAACCAAAATCCTATGTCTTCGAGCGAAGACAATGAGAGCAAATCTTATCCAGAGCTGGGTAAGTCAGCTTTGCTTGTAGCTCAAGTAAAGTTGCCGTGTGTGTTTGAAATCCGACCATTGGAACACGTGTCAGTTCCTTAGTGACCCAGGGTCATTTCAGACAAATCAGGTCGGGTTGCCTAGTGGCTATAAATAGCCCACCCCCTACAACCATAAACGGTTGGCTGCTCAGAGTTAGTGTATGGCTTTTGTCGTTTGAGAGCAACCCACCTCGAAGCCTTTGGGAGAGAGAATTCCTTGCGAGGACAAAGCCCTAAACACCCAGAGCCAAAGAGTGTTAGGCATCACTGAAGTCTTCCTGTCTGTGTGATCTGAAGACTTATTACACTTGAGGACTGTGAATCCTCCAGCCGGTTAGGCGTCGCGTTCTGAGCATCCAAGAGTCATTGTGGATCGCCGGTGAACGAAGTCTGTGAAGGTTTGGAAGTCTACCTTGAAGACTTACCAGAGTGATTGGGCGAGGACTGGGTGTCCTTAGCTCAAGGGGAATAAGGTGAAGACGCAGTCTTCTGAGTTAAATCTCAGCCTCCCTAACCAAACATACAGTTGTCACAGCAACTGGAACTGGTCCAACAAATCATTGTCTTCAACAAGTCACTGGTTTCATCCTTCCCATCCCTTTACGTACTGTTGGTCCTGGTGAAGTCATTGTATGATTGCATTATCTTTTGTCTTCACTTAGTGACTGACTGTTCTGATTGGCTTCACACTATCTTCCTACCTGATCTATACTGCCTAGTTGCTATTAGTCATTGTGCTTTCACTTCATTGAATACTTGACTATGGCTTGCTTAGTGTAGTCTACCTTCCGCTGCATGGTAATAGGTTTATTTCTATCATTTGTCTTCAAAACTTCCATGTTTTGAAGACTTCCATAAAAATCGCCTATTCACACCCCCCCTCTAGTCGATCACTAGCACTTTCAATTGGTATCAGAGCAAGGTACTCCCTTGTTCTGTGTGATTCGGTTTAACCACCTGGAGTTTTAGCTATGTCGACTGCAGGGATAATCAAAGTCTTCGCTGTGTGCCCAGTCTTCGATGGAACTGAATATCCCTACTGGAAGAATAAGATGCGCATGCATCTTGAAGCCATTGATGTCGACCTATGGTATGTCATCAAGAATGGCGTTCCAAAGGCTGGTGAAGGTGTCACCACTGCTTATGTCAAGAAGTTCGTTCAACTGGACTCCACTGCCAAGAACATCATCTGTGGTCATCTGACCAAAGGACAGTATGGCCGTGTGAGTGCTTTGGAAACATCTAAGCTAGTATGGGACTGGCTCTCCAAGGTCAATGAAGGCGTCTCAACCCAGAGAGATCAGAGAATCAGTGTCCTACGCAATCTCTTCAACCGCTTCAAGAGAAATGACAATGAGAATGTCCAGCTCACGTTTGATCGACTCACTGACATCACAAATGAGCTTCAAGCCCTCGGCGCTACTGAGATCACCAAGCATGAAGTCGTCAAGACACTTCTGAGATCACTTGACAGCTCGTTTGACACCCTAGCCCTGATGATTCAAGAACGTCCTGACTTCAAGACACTCGATTTGTCTGACATACTTGAGAGGCTCAACACACATGAGTTTCATCTTTCTGAGAAAATAGACATCTACGGTCCCAACTATGGGCGAACTCGTGCCTTGAAGGCAAAAGCTGTCTCCTCATCTGAAGAAGAATCTGACAATAGTTCTGATGATCCTGAAGACATTGGAAAGGAGCTTGCTATACTTGTGAAGAAGTTCCAAAAATTCACCAAGAATAAAGGCTTCATAAAGTCTTCACGATCAAGCTCAAGGAATGATGAAGCTTCTGCTCATGACTACAAGAAGAGAACATGCCACAAGTGCAAGAAACCTGGCCACTACATCTTTGAGTGTCCGCAGTGGGACAATGAGAACAAGAAGAAAAAGAAGAGCAAGGAGTATGATTCTGACGACAAGAAGAAGAAGAAATACTCAAAGTATTTTTCCAAGTCTTCATCACACAAGAAGAGCTCATCTAGCAAGGCTTGTGCGTTTGTTGGCAAGGAAATGGATTCAGAGGAGGAGTCCGCTTCTGAGGAGGCGGAGGTGGAGTCTGAGGAGGAGTCCGATTCTGGCGTTGCGAGTCTGGCTACAGCATACGTTGCCAAGTCCATCTTCAACACTGAAGACAATGACTTCATCACCGACACTGATGCAAATGACAAGGACTACTCTGCTCCCACCTACTGCTTCATGGCACTCGGTGCCAAGGTAAACACACGCACTACTCACTATCAAACATCCAGTGAAGATGACTCTGATTGTGGTTCCAAACCCAGCTACAAAACACTTGCTAAAATTGCAACTGAACAACAGAAAGCTATGGAACATATTCAAAAACTATTAGACAAAAGCGATGACCTGTTAGATGCTGAAATGACTCGATCTCAGTCCTTAATTGAAGACATAAAAAATCTTCATGTTAAGTATGAGGAACTTGAAAGTCGTCATGAAACGCTCTCAACAACTCATGAAAAGCTTTCCTATGATTATCTTCAAAGGAAGCAAGATCTTGAGAAATTGAGAGCGGCTCATGAAGATCTTCAAAAGGAAAATGAGTCACTTCGTGCCAAACAGATCAGTCCCGCTCAGGAAGGATTTGAACCACCATGTCTTAAATGCATTGAGCTTGACAACGCTACTTCTGTTCCTGGATGTTATACTGCTGCTACTATTGCAATATCTTCAACTGTTGATGTGGTAACTAACCCCTCTGCTGAGGATACCACTGCAATTGCTGATGAAAATGCTAGGTTGAATACATTGCTTGAAACAGGGATGTACAAAAGTGACACATGTGATGTCCTTAAAAGGCAGATCCGGAACCGAAACCCTAGAAAAGAGGGTCTTGGGTTCGAAAGGAAAATGAATGCTGATGGCTCTTACTGGAAACCTGAGTAGTACCCCAAAACCACATGGGTTGCTGCAAAGGAATCCTCAGTGGATCCATCCACCCTGTTAGGCTTCAATTGTGCTACTCCCATTGTTATTGATGAATCCTTTGATGCAAACTATAAACTGTTTAAGAATCAGAATGGTGAAGTGTTTGCCAGGTATATTGGTACTAACTGTAGGAATGGGCCACCTGTGAAGAAAGTCTGGGTGCCGAAAAGGTTGCTGGAGAATCTTCTTGTGAATGTCATCATGACACCACAAGTGAAGAAGACAAACCCCAGACCACATGCTTCATATGGTCCAAAGGCTTAATACAGACAGAGGACTGACCTGAGTCGCACTAATGCAAATGTTTTGCAGGGAATCCATACTCAGGCCTATGAATATGAGCATGTTTCATCAAACCGCCATGTTCATAAGACCAAGAACTACTCTGCTTATTCTTATGAGTACTATTGTCCACCTGCAAGAATTTTTGCTAGGGCTCCAAAGCCAAAATTCTCAGATGCTGCACTTAGACTCATTGCTTCGAAGCCACCCTTGAAGATGTGGGTGGCTAAGAAAGCTTAACTCTCTTTTGCAGGGAAAGGTCTCCAGCCGACAATCAAATTCGTCTGAAGCTATTTCTGGGGACCTTAAACATCTTGTAGGGCGCAAGATCAAATGCCCAAATGGTCTTATTATGTATTTTGTTCCTGAGTCACTTGCTACTTGCCCTATCATTCTTAACCTCGATCTAAGCTTTCATAATCCACTTGCTCGTCAAATGTTTATGCTTCACAATTCTCTTTGTGAAGCCTATCCCCCTAACTGCACTGTAGGGTACGACACCAGCTGCTTCAGAGTGGATTATTGATAGTGGGTGTACTAATCACATGACTGGCAAGCGAAGTCTTCTCATGGACTCAACCTTACGTCCATCTGACAAAAGTCACATCACATTTGCTGACACTGGTAAAAGCAAGGTAATGGGTCTAAGTAGAGTTGCAATCTCAAGGGATCAACACATGGATAAAGTCATGCTTGTTGAATCCCTTGGTTTCAACTTAATGTCTGTCTCAATGCTTTGTGATTTAAACATGATTGTGATGTTTGGAAAATATTGTTGCCTTGTTCTAATGGAATCTGACAAGTCTCTAGTCTTTGAAGGGTATCAGAAAGATGATTTGTACGTGGTAGATTTCTCAGCAGGACCACAACTTGTCGTATGTCTTCTAGCAAAAGCTTCTAAATGCTGGCTCTGGCATCGGAGGCTAGGGCATGCTGGCATGAGGAACCTGCACACCCTTGCAAAGAAGAAGCATGTCATAGGCACCGAGGGCGTCAAGTTCAAGAAGGATCACTTATGTGGTGCCTGTGAAGCAGGAAAGATGACGAGGGCCAAGCATCCCTCGAAGACAATCATGACAACGACTCAACCCTTCGAACTGCTCCACATGGACCTTTTCGGTCCCACTCATTACTCAACTCTTACTACTACTACTTGTCTCTATGGCTTTGTCATTGTTGATGATTATTCAAGATATACTTGGGTGCATATAATCCTCTACAAGACTGAAGTGCAGGATGTCTTCAGACGCTTTGCCAATCGAGCCATGAACAACTATGGCGTCAAGATCAAGCACATTAGAAGTGACAATGCCACTGAATTCAAGAACACTGGCCTAGACACTTATCTTGATACTTTGGGCATCACACATGAATTCTCAGCTCCGTACACGCTGCAGCAGAATGGCGTCATGGAACGCAAGAACATAACACTTATTGAGATGGCCCGGACGATGCTTGATGAATACAAGACTCCAAGAAAGTTTTGGCCTGAAGCCATTGATACTGCATGCCATATCATCAACCGTGTTTATCTTCACAAGCTTCTGAACAATACATCCTATGAGCTCCTTACTGGCAAGAAGCCAAATGTTAGTTACTTCAGAGTATTTGGCGCTAGGTGCTGGATCAAGGATCCACATCACACTTCAAAATTTGCACTGAAAGCACACGAAGGTTTTATGCTTGGATATGGAAAGGATTCACACTCCTACAGATTCTTCAACCTCTTTCACTATAAAGTGGTTGAAACTGTGGATGTGCGGTTCGATGAGACTAACGTCTCGCAAAGAGAGCACCTGCCAAATGTGCTAGATGAAGTTCCATCCAGTGAATCAATCAAACTTATGAGAACTGGAGAAATCATACCATCTGAAGCTCAGCCCGAAGAGGAACTTATCATCTCTGCACCTGATCATCCTGAAGACAATGCTCAGCCTGAAGACAATCCTTCTAACGATGACAATGATCAGCAAGAGCAAAATCTCCGTCCTGTCCATCCTCGTGTTGCAAATGAAGTACAGATTGAAAGGATAATTGATAGCATCAATGCACCAGGTCCACTCACTCGTTCAAGGGCAACACAGCTAGCTAACTTCTATGGGAACTTCACATTCGTCTCAATATCTGAACCCAAGAAAGTTGATGAAGCCTTCATGGAACCTAAATGGATTCAAGCCATGCAAGAAGAGCTCTAGCAGTTTGAGCTGAATAATGTTTGGGAACTGGTTAAGCGTCCTGATCCTCGTAAGCACAATATAATAGGCACTAAATGGATATATCACAACAAGCAAGATGAGCATGGTCAAGTTGTTAGAAACAAAGCTCGTCTCGTTACTCAAGGATACACTCAGGTTGAAGGCATTGACTTCGATGAAACATTTGCTCCTGTGGCTAGGCTTGAAGCCATACGCATACTGCTGGCCTATGCAAATCATCATACCATTCTTCTGTATCAAATGGATGTGAAGAGCGCTTTTCTCAATGGCAAGATTGAAGAAGAAGTGTACGTTGCACAACCACCTGGCTTTGAAGATCCAAAACATCCTGACATGGTGTACAAGCTCAACAAGGCACTGTATGGCCTTAAACAAGCCCCTCGGGCTTGGTATGACACACTCAAAGACTTCCTGAAGAGCAAAGGCTTCAAACCTGGATCTCTCGATCCCACTCTCTTCACGAAGACATATGATGGTGAACTATTTGTGTGCCAAATATATGTGGATGACATTATCTTCGGCTGCACTAATCAGAAATACAGTGAAGAGTTTGGATATATGATGCAAGAGCAATATCAGATGTCCATGATGGGTGAGCTGAAGTTCTTCCTTGGTCTTCAAATACGTCAGCAATGCAATGACATCTTTATATCCCAAGAGAAATACCTCAAAGATTGCCTGAACAAGTTTGGAATGCAAGACTGCAAAGGCTACACGACGCCAATGCCATCCAAACACCATCTGGGTCCCGATGACAATGGTAAAGAGTTTGATCAAAAGGTATATCGCTCCATGATTGGTTCCTTGCTTTATGTATGTGCATCTAGGCCAGATATCATGCTTAGTGTTTGCATGTGTGCCCGGTTCAAAGCGGCACCAAAGGAATCGCATCACTTAGCTGTGAAGCGAATTCTCAGATATTTGCCTCACACCCCAACACTAGGATTATGGTATCCAAAGGGCTCAGAGTTTGATCTAGTTGGATTCTTGGATGCTGATTATGCTGGTGACAAGGTGGATCGCAAGTCTACATCAGGCACATGTCATTTTCTGGGACGATCACTTGTATGTTGGTCTTCAAAGAAGCAGAACTGTGTATCTCTCTCCACTGCTGAATCTAAATACATTGCTGCTGGATCTTTCCGCGCTCAGCTTCTATGGATGAAGGAAACACTCAAAGACTATGGCATTCATCTGAAGCAAGTGCCACTCTACTGCGACAACGAAAGCGCCATCAAGATTGCCAACAACCCAGTTCAGCACTCGAAGACAAAGCACATTGAAATTCGTCATAACTTTCTCAGAGATCATGTTATGAAGGAAGATATTGATATCATTCACGTCAACACTGAAGAGCAATTAGTAGATATCTTCACCAAGCCCTTGGATGAGAAGAGGTTTTGCAAGTTACGGTGTGAGCTAAATATCTTGGAATCCTCAAATGTCCTGTGATCAGGCACACATCCTAACAATTAAGCATGTTGATGACTTAGATGTGCAACACACGAAGTAAAGTATATCTTCAAACAATGAAGACTTACATTCTGAGTGTGAATATATTAATGTGGAATTTGACTTCGGAGCGCCACGATAATTGTGCGCCGTGTTTGGGTCTAATATTTCCTATACGGTGGGTAATGCCACCACCAACATTTTCCCTTTGAAGTGTCTATCTCATGGCGTTACATTTGCAAAGTCTTTGCATTTTGTTTGTCTTCAATGATTAAGAGTTCTCCTGTTTATCTTCAACTTACTGATTTGGTTTCTGTCCTCTACAGCATTCACTTATAGCTATGGATTTTCGATGAATCTTTCGAACTAAGTGAATGTGATCGGACCCTAACCCCTCTATGCTTCTTTCCTAAGTTTATCTATCCAAATCATATGCATTCTATTGACACTGTCAAAATGTCTTCTCTGCATCCTTGTCAGCAGAAGACACAGAGACAAACATTAATTCGTTTTCAATGCTAAATCCTTTCACCTGAAACCCAGAGAAGTGGGAACGACCACCCGCCAATCCAGGCATGCGTGGGAACATGGAACAACCTCCGATGTGTTGCATGATAGCCACATGTCCTTCAGATGTGAATCGCCAGGGGCACCTGTGTAATAACACTGTGCCATCCCTATCCCTATATATACAGACCTCACCATAGTCATTATCCTTTCTTCCACTCTCGCACAAACCCTAGTGCCACCACTAGCCCTCGACGACGCCAACGACGAAGCGCTTCGCTGCTGCGACCTCACCGACACTGTCTTCACACCGACCGCGGACATCGTCTTCTCCGCCGTCGCCGTAGGTGTCCTCTATCGCCAAGTTAGGGCACGGAAGATTCGAACTTCTCGGCCTCCTCTTCCACTCCGTCTAGCAGTTCTTCGTGTGGTAAATAAAACCTCCTTTTTACGGCCCCTTTGATCCTATAGATTCATCATTTTCTACCACAAGCAGTTTCTATTCACACAAGTTGAATCTATTTCATACTGCATCTCATAATATGCCTAGTATGTTCACTTATGCTTCACAAAGTAGTTAGATTCTTCACTTGTACTTATTCGTGGATTCGTACAAATCTGGAACCAACTCTCTATCTATGAGTGAATATCTTTGCACTATGAGGTCAATGTCTTCTAAACTGACTTATCTTCAAAATCTTCTGAGAATGCATATGACCTCTTCCCCTTCCCTTGCACCTTAATGCTGTCATAGGTACATGTCTGTGGGAGAATCCCTTGGTTCTCATAGTCTGTATTCATTTGCAGAATTCTTACAGCATCATATAAATTCTCCTGAAGCCAGTTCTTGTCTAACCAGTAGACGGAAGACTTTGACAGCTTTGAAGCCTTTCAGTTTAAACTTCATGGCACCAGAGAAATCTGCAAGAAAGGGTGGCAGACAGCGTCGTGGCAACACCTCAAGAGATTTGCCTCCTGACCTCTATGAGCTGTACAAGACATATCCAGAGGAGGACTACAATCAGCGAAAAACCCGAATCCAATGGATTCGAAGATATTGGGCAGAACAATGGTTCAAGTATAGGTTCGTGACCCAGGAGTATGTTGAGAAGAATGCCATCAAACGACCATGGGGAGACATTCTATACAGAAATCTTCAACCCAGGTCCAGAGCTGAAGCCATTGAACAAGGCTTCTATCCTTGCATGGTCCATGGACCACAGCCTGCAGATGCAGACCCATCTTCATTATTGTGGTGCCGCGATGATAATCTGTTCAAGCGCAACTTCCAATTTGCCAAGAATTCGTCCAAAGAAAATATCATTGAGCTCACGGGCCTGCCCACTCCTGGTGAATACTATGAACCAAGTTGTCAACAACACCAAAATGCCTTGGAAAGCATCTTTTAGAAGCCAGAACCCAACATGAGTCAAATGCTGAGCATGATGAAGCCTCTGCCTCACGACGCTGAATACCCATCTGAGTTCTTTGTTGAAGACCTAGAGTACCTGCCTCGCTCCATTTACCATATCATCAGGAAGACTCTATGGCCTATCAAAGGCCATTCATCTGCAGCGAAGCTTGAAGGAGCAATGAAGACTTTGGTTTTCTATATCTTCAATGGCATCAGCTTCAATGCTCAAGACTTCTTCATCAAGCAGTTGGCTGCATCTGGCTCCGACATCTTTGGGTTGAAATTCTATGCTCCATGGGTCATGCGTCTTATCAAGCGTCACTCCGCCTTCAACTATCAGCCGTCTGCGCGCAATCATCTCATATTCTTGCCAGAGGTTGATCTGTCAGTTGAAGCTATTTACCCAAAGCCGGCTAAGGATCCCCTTTATCTTCACAATGTTGATCACCAAAGCTTCACCCAGCCTATTGATGGAGTTCTAGCAGTTTCTCATGTTTATCCTCTTGCTGGTAACACACGTGCCCCTCGTGCTCAGACTGATGCCACCGGTAGCACCATTGCGCAAAGGCCTCGAAGACGGTCTCGTGTCCTAAATGACCGAGAGCTTCTCGTCGTGCTGCATCAGAAACAGGACAAACATCACGACTGGCTTAAGCGTCAGATGCAAAGCCTCTTGGTGGATGTCGACCACATTTGTAATCTTGCCACCAAGAATGTCTTTGTCACTCATGAAACCCGTCGGAGGTCGTGGAAGAGTTTGACCCTACTTAGTGCTGAAGCTGATCTGCAAGACGATGGCTTCACCGAACGGTTCAAGTTTGACTCAACTCCTCCCAGAAATGCTCACTTGTGTCGAACTCCCTCACTTGAAGACTCTGACTACTCGTCCTCAGCTGCGACCGTAAATGCCAGAGTCATCGATGACCAAGATGATGCAACTTCACCTCCTCCAACTTCAGCGCGTGTCGAGACTGCACCAAGTTCCTTTGCACCACCGGATCTCAACAACGACCCTGCTTCCTCGCGTGCTCCTCATGGGAACGAGTAGGTGCTCTATGTCTTCAAACCTTTTTAGTCCTCACTGACAAAAGGGGGAGAAGCATATGAGTTGATAGTCTTCAAGCGGGTCAATACGGGTGGTTGCTTTATTTTTTGCTACTTTTGCCAAGTGTTTACAACTCTCATTTTCAATACATTTGGTTCTTTGAGTTGTAACACTTAAACTCGATGGTCATCTGCTACTTATTTGCTATTCAGTGATGCGATGATAAATCCTGCATGTGCGATGATAAATTCGGCAATTAGATCATTTTGCAGGCGTCCATTTTTCATTATGCATGTCATTATCTTTGTTAAAACATATCTTGCATGATGAATTGTCATCATAGGCTGAAGAGGATCTCCACAAGTACAACCTGCCATGTGCATTTGCATTCCAAAAGCAAATTACTAATATGCACATCTTCAGGGGGATCCCTTGCAACTTATGAAGACAATACCCTATCCTTTACAATTTCACATATTTTATACCCCGTTAAAGACTTCAACTAGTTTGTCATCAATCACCAAAAAGGGGGAGATTGTAAGTGGATCTAGTGCCACCCCTAGTTGGTTTTGGAGTATTGACGACAAACCTGGTTGAGGGACTAATGTGTTTGTGAGAATTGCAGGATAACACAGGTAGAAGTCCCTCATTGATTCGGTTTTCCTACCGGAGATGACCCCTAAAAATGTATGAAGACATTGAAATCAAAGGTGGGATGTGAAGACATTCACATTGAAGACTATGACAAGAGAAGACAACGTGTGAAGACTATGGAGCGCGAAGACTTAGTTGTTTCGTCGTTATTTTTCTTCTTTGTTGAGTCATAAGAACCACCGTACTGTTAAGTGGGGTCCAAGTGAACCAGTTAGAATGACAGAAGTGATGCTTAACCAAAATCCTATGTCTTCGAGCAAAGATAATGAGAGCAAATCTTATCCAGAGCTAGTTAAGTCAGCTTTGCTTGTAGCTCAAGTAAAGTTGTCGTGTGTGTTTGAAATCTGACCGTTGGAACACGTGACAGTTCCTTAGTGACCCAGGGTCATTTCGGACAAATCAGGTCGGGTTGCCTAGTGGCTATAAATAGCCCACCCCCTACAACCATAAACGGTTGGCTGCTCAGAGTTAGTGTACGACTTTTGTCGTTTGAGAGCAACCCACCTCGAAGCCTTTGAGAGAGAGAATTCCTTGCGAGGACAAAGCCCTAAACACCCAGAGCCAAAGAGTGTTAGGCATCACTGAAGTCTTCCTGTCTATGTGATCTGAAGACTTATTACACTTGAGGACTGTGAATCCTCCAGCCGGTTAGGAGTCGCGTTCTGAGCATCCAAGAGTCATTGTGGATCACCGGTGAGCGAAGTCTGTGAAGGTTTGGAAGTCTACCTTGAAGACATACCAGAGTGATTGGGCGAGGACTAGGTGTCCTTAGCTCAAGGGGAATAAGGTGAAGACGCGGTCTTTTGAGTTAAATCTCAGCCTCCCTAACCAGACGTACAGTTGTCACAGCAACTGAAACTGGTCCAACAAATCATTGTCTTCAACAAGTCACTAGTTTCATCCTTCCCATCCCTTTACGTACTGTTGGCCTTAGTGAAGTCATTGTATGATTGCATTATCTTTTGTCTTCACTGAGTGACTGCTTGTTCTGATTGGCTTCACACTATCTTCCTACCTGATCTATACTGCCTAGTTGCTATTAGTCATTGTGCTTTCACTTCATTGAATACTTGACTATGGCTTGCTTAGTGTAGTCTACCTTCCGCTGCATGGTACTAGGTTTATTTCTATCATTTGTCTTCGAAACTTCCATCTTTTGAAGACTTTCAAAAAAATCGCCTATTCACCCCCATCTAGTCGATCACTAGCACTTTCAGCTTTATTTTCCACTTTTATATTATTTTTGGTACTAACCTATTAACCAGAGGCCCAGCCCAGAATTGCTGTTTTTTTGCCTATTTCAGTGTTCCAGAGAAACAAAATATCAAATGGAGGCCAAACGGAATAAAATCTTCGGGAACGTGATTTTCTCACCGAACGTGATCCAGGAGACTTGGACCCTACTCCAAGGAGTCAAAGAGGAGGTCACGAGGGTGGGGGCCGCCCCCCTAGGGCGCGCCCCTGCCTCGTCGGCCCCTCGGTGATCCACCGACGTACTCCTTCCTCCTATATATACACACGTACCCCCAAACGATCAGAACAGGAGCCAAAAACCTAATTCCACTGCCGCAACTTTCTGTATCCATGAGATCCCATCTTGGGGCCTGTTCTAGAGCTCCGACGGAAGAGGGCCATCATTACGGAGGGCTTCTACATCATCCTAGTCCCTCCGATGAAGTGTGAGTAGTTTACCTCAGACCTTCGGGTCCATAGTTAGTAGCTAGATGGCTTCTTCTCTCTCTTTGAATCTCAATATAAAGTTCTCCCCCTCTCTTGTGGAGACCTATTCGATGTAATCTTCTTTTTGTGGTGTGTTTGTTGAGACCGATGAATTGTGGGTTTATGATCAAGTCTATCTATGAATAATATTTGAATCTTCTCTGAATTCTTTTATGTATGATTGGTTACCTTTGCAAGTCTCTTCGAATTATCCGTTTGGTTTGGCCAACTAGATTGGTAGTTCTTGCCATGGGAGAAGTGCTTAGCTTTGGGTTCGATCTTGCGGTGTCCTTTCCCAGTGACAGAAGGGGCAGCAAGGCACGTATTGCATCGTTGCCATCGAGGATAACAAGATAGGGTTTATTTCATATTGCATGAATTTATCTCTCTACATCATGTCATCTTGCTTAAGGCGTTACTCTATTTTTAACTTAATACTCTAGATGCATGCTGGATAGCGGTCAATGAGTGGAGTAATAGTAGTAGATGCAGAATCGTTTCGGTCTACTTGTCACGGACGTGATGCCTGTATACATGATCATGCCTAGATATTCTCATAACTATGCTCAATTCTGTCAATTGCTCAATAGTAATTTGTTCACCCACCGTAGAATACTTATGCTCTTGAGAGAAGCCACTAGTGAAACCTATGGCCCCCGGGTCTATTCTCATCATATCAATCTCCATCACTTTAATCTTGCTTTGCTTTTTTACTTTGCCTTTACTTTCTACTTTGCATCTTTATTCGAAAAGTACCAAAAATATTATATCTATCAGATCTCACTCTCGTAAGTGACCGTGAAGGGATTGACAACCCCTAATCGCGTTGGTTCGAGTAGCTCTCGTTTTGTGCAGGTACGAAGGACTTGAGCGTGGCCTCCTACTGGATTGATACCTTGGTTCTCAAAAACTGAGGGAAATACTTACGCTACTCTGCTGCATCATCCCTTCCTCTTCGAGGAAAACCAATGCAAGCTCAAGATGTAGCAAGAAGGATTTCTCGCGCCGTTGCCGGGGAGTCTACGCAAAAAGTCAACATACCAAGTACCCATCACAATCCCTATCTCTCGCATTACATTATTTTACATTTGCCTCTCGTTTCCCTCTCCCCCCACTTCACCCTTGCTGTTTTATTTGCCCTCTCTCTCTCTATCCTCCCTCTCTATTTGCCTCTTTTGACCGTTTGCTCTTGTTTGCTCGTGTGCTAGTTTTCTTGTTTGTCGCGATGGTTCAAGATACTACCAAATTGTGTGACTTCACCAATACCAATAATAATGATTTCCTTAGCACTCCGATTGCTCCTCTTGCTAATACTGAATCTTGTGAAATCAATGCTGCTTTGTTGAATCTTGTTATGAAAGATCAATTCGCCGGCCTTCCTAGTGAAGATGCCGCTACTCATCTGAATAGCTTCATTGATTTATGTGATATGCAAAAGAAAAAAGATATCGATAATGATGTTGTTAAATTGAAGCTATTTCCTTTTTCGCTTAGAGATCATGCTAAAGCTTGGTTTTCATCTTTGCATAAGAATAGTATTGATTCTTGGAACAAGTGCAAAGATGCTTTTATCTCTAAGTATTTCCCTCCCGCTAAGATCATCTCTCTTAGAAACGATATTATGAATTTTAAGCAACTTGATCATGAACATGTTGCACAAGCTTGGGAGAGAATGAAATTAATGATATGTAATTGCCCTACTCATGGTTTGAGTTTGTGGATGATCATACAAAATTTTTATACCGGATTGAATTTTGCTTCTAGAAATCTTTTAGATTCGGCCGCGAGAGGCACTTTTATGGAAAACACTTTAGGAGATGCTACTAAACTCCTAGATAATATTATGGTTAATTATTCTCAATGGCATACTGAAAGATCTTCTAATAAAAAAGTGCATGCGATAGAAGAAATCAATGTTTTGAGTGGAAAGACGGATGAACTTATGAAATTATTTGCTACTAAGAGTGTTTCTTCTGATCCTAATGATATGCCTTTGTCTACTTTGATTGAGAATAACAATGCATCTATCGATGTGAATTTTGTTGGTAGGAATAATTTTGGTAACAACACTTGTAGAGGGAATTTTAATCCTAGGCCTTATCCTAGTAATCCTTCTAATAATTATGGGAATTCCTACAACAACTCTTATGGAAATTATAATAATATGCCCTCTGAATTTGAGAATAGTGTTAAAGAGTTTATGAATTCACAAAAGAATTTTAATGCTTTGCTTGAAGAGAAATTGCTTAAAGTTGATGATTTGGCTAGAAACGTTGATAGAATTTCTCTTGAGATTGATTCTTTAAAGATTAGATCTATTCCTCCTAAGGATGATATCAATGAGTCTCTTAAATCCATGAGAATTTCCATTGATGAGTGCAAGGAAAGAACCGCTAGGATGCGTGCTTCCAAAGATGCCTTTATTAAAGCGTGTTCTTCCAATTCCTATGAAAATCAAGATGAAGATCTAAAAGTTATTGATGTGTCCCCTATTAAATCTTTATTTTGCAAGATAAATCTTGATGAAACTGAATATGATCTTCCTTTACCTAGAAGGCGTTCTAAAAATTCGGAGTATTTAGATCTTAATGATGAAATTGATGAAAGTGGGATTGAAAGAAATAAAGCTCTAGATGTTGCTGAACCCACTATATTGGATTTCAAGGAATTTAATTATGAAAGTTGCTCTTTAATTGATTGTATTTCCTTGTTGCAATCCGTGCTAAATTCTCCACATGCTTATAGTCAAAATAAAGCCTTCACCAAACATATTGTTGATGCCTTGATGCAATCTTATGAAGAAAAACTTGAGTTGAAAGTTTCTATCCCTAGAAAACTCTATGATGAGTAGGAACCAACTATTAAAATTAAAATTAAAGATGATGAGTTTTATGCTTTGTGTGATTTGGGTGCTAGTGTCTCCACTATTCCCAAAACTTTGTGTGATTTGCTAGATTTCCTCAATTTTGATGATTGCTCTCTAAACTTGCATCTCGCGGATTCTACTATTAAGAAACCTATGGGAAGGATTAATGATGTTCTTATTGTTGCAAATAGGAATTATGTGCCCGTAGATTTCATTGTTCTTGATATAGATTGCAATCCTTCTTGCCCTATTATTCTTGGTAGACCTTTCCTTAGAACAGTTGGTGCGATTATTGATATGAAGGAAGGGAATATTAGATTTCAATTTCCGTTAAAAAAGGGCATGGAACACTTTCCAAGAAAGAAAATAAAATTACCATATGAAACTATCATGAGAGCCACTTATGGATTGCCTACCAAAGATGGCAATACTTAGATCTATCCTCGCTTTTATGCCTTGCTAGGGGCGTTAAACGATAGCGCTTGTTGGGAGGCAACCCAATTTTATTTTTATTCCTTGCTTTTTGCTCCTGATTAGTAATAAATAAATTATTTAGCCTCTGTTTTGGTTGTGTTTTTTGTGTTTAATTAGTGTTTGTGCCAAGTAGAACCGTTGGGAAGACTTGGGGAAAGTCTTGTTGAACTTGCTGTAAAAAACAGAAACTTTAGCGCTCACGAGAACTGCTTTCATTTTTATTTGAAGAGTGATATTTAGTTAATTCTTTTTGCAGATGATTAATAGATAAATTAGTCACGTCCAGAAAGTTATTTTAGAATTTTTGGGGTTCCAGATCTTTCGCTAGCTACAAATTACTACAGACTGTTCTGTTTTTGACAGATTCTGTTTTTCGTGTGTTGTATACTTATTTTGATGAATCTATGGCTAGTAAAATAGTTTATAATCCATAGAGAAGTTGGAATAAAGTAGGTTTAACACCAATATAAATAAAGAATGAGTTCATTACAGTACCTTGAAGTGGTCTTTTGTTTTCTTTCGCTAACAGAGCTCACGAGTTTTCTATTTTGAGTTTTGTGTTGTGAAGTTTTCAAGTTTTGGGTGAATTCTTTTGATGGATTATGGAACAAGGAGTGGCAAGAGCCTAATCTTGGGGATGCCCATGGCACCCCCAAGATAATCCAAGGACACCAAGAAGTCAAAGCTTGGGTATGCCCCGGGAGGCATCCCCTCTTTCGTCCACTTCCATCGGTAATTTACTTGGAGCTATATTTTTATTCACCAACATGATATGTGTTTTGCTTGGACCGTCCTGTATTATTTGTGTCTTTGTGTCTTAGTATGCCACAATCATCCTTGCTGTACACACATTTTGAGAGAGCCATAAATGAATTAAAATTTGATAGAATACTCTATGTGCTTCACTTATATCTTTTGAGCTAAGTAGTTTTGCTCTATGTGCTTCACTTATATCTTTTGAGCGTTATAATTTTGCTCTATGTGCTTCACTTAGATCTTTTAGAGCACAGTGGTGGATTTGTTTTAAAGAAACTATTTATCTCTCATGCTTCACTTAAATTATTTTGAGAGTCTCTTAATAGCATGGTAATTTTCTTAATAATAATATGCTTGGTGTTCAAGATTTGTGAAACTTTCTTTTGAGTGTGTTGAATACTAAGAAAAGATTGAAGCTTGATAATTGTTTTGAGATATGGAGGTGATAATATTAAAGTCATGCTAGTTGAGTAGTTGTGAATTTAAAGAATACTTGTGTTAAAGTTTGTGATTCCCGTAGCATGCACGTATGGTGAACCGTTATGTGATGAAGTCGGAGCATGATTTATTTATTGATTGTCTTCCTTATGAGTGGCGGTCGGGGACGAGTGATGGTCTTTTCCAACCAATTTATCCCCCTAGGAGCATCCGCGTAATACTTTGCTTTGATAACTTCTAGATTTTTGCAATAAGTATATGAGTTCTTTATGACTAATGTTGAGTCCATGGATTATACGCACTCTCACCCTTCCACCTTTGCTAGCCTCTCTAATACCGCGCACCTTTCGCCGGTATCATACACCTACCATATACCTTCCTCAAAACAGCCACCATACCTACCTATCATGGCATTTCCATAGCCATTCCTAGATATATTGCCATGCAACTTTCCACCGTTCCGTTCATGACACATTCCATCATTGTCATATTGCATATCCCGGTACACTGCCGGATGCATTCACATAGAGTCATATTTTGTTCTAAGTATCGAGTTGTAATTGTTGAGTTGTAAGAAAAATAAAAGTGTGATGATCATCATTATTAGAGCATTGTCCTAGTTAGGAAAGGATGATGGAGACTATGATTCCCCCATAAGTCGGGATGAGACTCCAGACGAAAAATAAATAAAAGAGGCCAAATAAGCCCAAATAAAAAGAAAGAAAAGAGGCCATAAAAAATAAAAAAGAGAAAAGGCCCAAATGAAAAATATATAAAAATGAGAGAAAAAGAGAGAAGGGACAACATCATCACGGAGGGCTTCTACATCATCCTAGCCCCTCCGATGAAGTGTGAGTAGTTTACCTCAGACCTTCGGGTCCATAGTTAGTAGCTAGATGGCTTCTTCTCTCTCTTTGAATCTCAATACAAAGTTCTCTCCCTCTCTTGTGGAGATCTATTCGATGTAATCTTCTTTTTGCGGTGTGTTTGTTGAGACCGATGAATTGTGGGTTTATGATCAAGTCTATCTATGAATAATATTTGAATCTTCTCTGAATTCTTTTATGTATGATTGGTTATCTTTGCAAGTCTCTTCGAATTATACGTTTGGTTTGGCCAACTAGATTGGTAGTTCTTGCCATGGGAGAAGTGCTTAGCTTTGGGTTCGATCTTGCGGTGTCCTTTCCCAGTGACAGAAGGGGCAGCAAGGCATGTATTGCATCATTGCCATCGAGGATAACAAGATGGGGTTTATTTCATATTGCATGAATTTATCTCTCTACATCATGTCATCTTGCTTAAGGCGTTACTCTGTTTTTAACTTAATACTCTAGATGCATGCTGGATAGCGGTCAATGAGTGGAGTAATAGTAGTAGATGCAGAATCGTTTCGGTCTACTTGTCATGGGCGTGATGCCTATATACACGATCGTGCCTAGATATTCTCATAACTATGCTCAATTCTGTCAATTGCTCAATAGTAATTTGTTCACCCACCGTAGAATACTTATGCTCTTGAGAGAAGCCACTAGTGAAACCTATGGCCCCCGGGTCTATTCTCATCATATCAATCTCCATCACTTTAATCTTGCTTTGCTTTTTTACTTTGCCTTTACTTTCTACTTTGCATCTTTATACCAAAAATACAAAAAATATTATATCTATCAGATCTCACTCTCGTAAGTGACCGTGAAGGGATTGACAACCCCTAATCGCGTTGGTTGCGAGTAGCTCTCGTTTTGTGCAGGTACGAAGGACTTGAGCGTGGCCTCCTACTGGATTGATACCTTGGTTCTCAAAAACTGAGGGAAATACTTACGCTACTCTGCTGCATCATCTCTTCCTCTTCGGGGAAAACCAACGCAAGCTCAAGATGTAGCAAGAAGGATTTCTCGCGCCGTTGCCGGGGAGTCTACGCAAAAAGTCAACATACCAAGTACCCATCACAATCCCTATCTCTCACATTACATTATTTTCCATTTTCCTCTCGTTTCCCTCTCCCCCCACTTCACCCGTGCTGTTTTATTCGCCCTCTCTCTCTATCCTCCCTCTCTATTTGCCTCTTTTGACCGTTTGCTCTTGTTTGCTCGTGTGCTAGTTTGCTTGTTTGTCGCGATGGCTCAAGATACTACCAAATTGTGTGACTTCACCAATACCAATAATAATGATTTCCTTAGCACTCCGATTGCTCCTCTTGCTAATACTGAATCTTGTGAAATCAATGCTGCTTTGTTGAATCTTTATAACAAAAATACCAAAAATATTATATCTGTCAGATCTCACTCTCGTAAGTTACCGTGAAGGGATTGACAACCCCTAATCGCGCTGGTTGCGAGTAGCTATCGTTTTGTGCAGGTACGAGGGACTTGAGGGTGGCCTCCTACTGGATTGATACCTTGGTTCTCAAAAACTGAGGGAAATACTTATGCTACTCTGCTGCATCATCCCTTCCTCTTCGGGGAAAACCAACGCAAGCTCAAGACATAGCATACGTCTCCAACGTATCTATAATTTTTGATTGCACCATGCTATATTATCTTATGTTTTGGATGTTTATGGGCTTTATTATACACTTTTATATTATTTTTGGGACTAACCTATTAACCCAGAGCCCAGTGCCAGTTTCTGTTTTTTCCTTGTTTTAGAGTATCGCAGAAAAGGAAAATTAAACGGAGTCCAATTGACCTGAAACTTCACGGAACATATTTTTGGATGGAAAGCAACACGGGAGACTTGGAGTCCACGTAAGAGAAGCAACGAGGAAGCCACGGGGCAGGGGGCGCGCCCACCCCCCTGGGCACGCCCTCCACCCTCGTGGTCCCCTCATGGCTCCCCTGACGTACTTCTTCCGCCTATATATCTCCATATACCCTAAAACTATCAGGGAGCACAATAGATCGGGAGTTCCATCGCCAGAAGCCTTCGTAGCCACCGAAAACCAATCTAGACCCGTTCGGGCGCCCTGTCGGAGGGGGCAATCCCTCTCCGGTGGCCATCTTCATCATCTCGGTGCTCTCCATGACGAGGAGGGAGTAGTTCTCCCTCGGGGCTGAGGGTATGTACCAGTAGCTATGTGTTTGATCTCTCTCTCTCTCTCTCTCTCTCTCTCTCTCTCTCTCGTGTTCTTGAGGTGGTATGATCTTGATGTATCGTGAGCTTTGCTATTATATTTGGATCCTATGATGTTTCTCCCCATCTACTCTCTTGTAATGGATTGAGTTTCCCCTTTGAAGTTATCTTATCGGATTGAGTCTTTAAAGATTTGAGAACACTTGATGTATGTCTTGCTGTGCGTATCTGTGGTGACAATGCGATATCACGTGATTCACTTGATGTATGTTTTGGTGATCAACTTGCGGGTTCCGCCCATGAACCTATGCATAGGGGTTGGCACACATTTTCGTCGTGATTCTCCGATAAAAACTTTGTGTAACGCCCTCGATGCGGCTATATCTCCCACGTGTCGTAGCACGACTTTGAGGAATAACCGCATTGAAAGCAATGTCGCAAGTGAGGTAATCTTCACACAACCCATGTAATACATAAGGGAAAGAGATACATAGATGGCTTACAATCGCCACTTCACATAATACATGAATAAAGCACTACAACATCCAAATACAATCAAGGTCCGACTACGGAACCAAAATAAAAGAAGAACCTCAAATGCGACAAGGTCCCCGATCGACCCCAACTGGGCTCCACTACTGATCAACTAGCACGAAACGACACAAAGGACAAGATCTTCATCGAGCTCCTCCTTGAGCTTGGTTGCGTCATCTGCACGGGCTCATCGGCACCTGCAAGCTGGTTTTGGAAGTATCTGTGAGTCACTGGGATTCAGCAATCTCGCACCCTCGCGATCAAGACTATTTAAGCTTATGGGTAAGGTAAAGGTATGAGGTGGAGCTGCAGCAAGCGACTAGCATATAAGATGGCTAACATACGCAAATGAGAGCGAGAAGAGAAGGTAAAGCACAATCGATAAAAGTATGATCAAGAAGTGATCCTAGAACAACCTACGTCAAGCATAACTCCAACACCGTGTTCACTTCCCGGACTCCGCCGGAAAGAGACCATCATGGTTACACACGCGGTTGATGCATTTTAATTAAAGTCAACTTCAGGTTTTCTACAACCGGACGTTAACAAATTCCCATCTGCCCATAACTGCGGGCACGGCTTTCGAAAGTTCAAATCCCTGCAGGGGTGTCCCAACTTAGCCCATCACAAGCTCTCATGGTTAATGAAGGATATTCCTTCTAGCGGGAAGACCCGATCAGACTCGAAATCCCGGTTACAGGACATCCTCGACAATGGTAACACAAGTCCAGCAAGACCACCCGCTGTGCCGACAAATCCCGATAGGAGCTGCACATATCTCGTTCTCAGGGCACACCGGAAAAGCTAAGCGTACGGGAGCCAACGTAACCCAAGTTGCCAAGGGACGGCCCCGCATGGTGCTCTGGGTTGGACCAACACTTAGACAAGCATTGGCCTGGGGGTTTAAAATAAAGATGACCCTCGGGATGTGCGACTCCCAAGGGAAAAAGGCTAGGTGGCAAATGGTAAAACCAAGGTTGGGCCTTGCTGGAGGAGTTTTATTCAAGGTGAACTGTCAAGGGGTTCCCATTATAACCCAACCGCGTAAGGAACGCAAAATCCGGGAACATAACACCGATATGACGGAAACTAGGGCGGCAAGAGTGGAACAAAACACCAGGCATAAGGCCGAGCCTTCCACCCTTTACCAAGTATATAGTTGCATTAATTTAAATAAGATATATTGTGATATCCCAACAAGTAAAACATGTTCCAACAAGGAACAACATCTCCATGTTCCAACAAGGAACAAACTTCAATCTTCACCTGCAACTAACAACACTATAAGAGCGGCTGAGCAAAGCGGTAACATAGCCAAACAACGGTTTGCTAGGACAAGGTGGGTTAGAGGCTTGGTTCAACAATATGGGAGGCATGATAAGCAAGTGTTAGGTATCGCAGCATAGGCATAGCAAAAGAGCGAGCAACTAGCAAGCAAAGATAGAAGTGATTTCGAGGGTATGGTCATCTTGCCTGAAATCCCGCAAGGAAGAAGGACGGGTCCATGAAGAAGATAAACGGACGTAGACAAACGGGTCCTCACAAACGCGACGTTACCGGAACCAACCCGAAGAAGCAAACACCGGAAAGAAGCACACAACATAGTAAACAAACCACACATGAACATGGTATGATATGCGGGATGCGGTATGCGATGCATATGCATGATTTGCAAAGGAATGATTGAACCTGGCCTCAACTTGGAAATCCAAAAGTGCCACTGGAAAGGTGAGGTGATTTCGGTTGAAATCGATATAAAGATCGCCGGAATCGGATGCACGGTTTGGAAATGGCAAGCAAAACAAATATGGCACCGGTCTGCGATAAACAACAAGTAGCCATCTAAATGAAACAAGTTAAACATGCTACAACACTCAAACATGGAAACAAAATACATGGCAAGTCTCCATTCATGATGCTTGACAAAAGATGAACATTGAGCTACGACCAGTTCATCCATTAACAGGTTCAAACAATCATGGCAAAAGTGCAATTGATAAACAGGTTTCAGACTTAGTGAAATTAACACAAGCCTGGAATTTCAGATCAGGTAGCACACTTTGGAGCAAGAAAAATATATGCTACAGGAACTTAACATGGAAAAGCAAGGTATGGCATGGAGCTACTCAAAGATCTTAACAAAAGTCCCTTAGTGACCTTGAGCCAAAAGGGATCATAAAATACAATTGCAAGCATGTGAACATGGCAAAAACATAATCAGATCTCAGACTTAGTGAAAAACTGGAGCATGCAAATCAGATATCAAGTAGGCATGTTTACGAGCTCGATGCACTCACTAAAGATCAAGGCATGACAAACTAAGCATACACCCATCAAGAATACACATTATATAAGCTAGACACAGCAAGAACAACAACATGGCATGCACGGATCAACAACAACATCCTCGGCAAAATCGCTAACAAGTAGACAATCTGCCCAGATTCACGAAATAGCAAAAGTAGAGCTCGATTGACTCAAGCTAGGGTGCTCCATAATTGCAAACAAAGACATGGATGGATAGAGCACTACAAGATTAACAAAACATCCTTACTGATCATCCTCAAAAGAGGCACGGATCACTAGAAAACAACATGAACATATGGCATATTGATAAAAACAGATCAAGGACTTGGTGGAATTGCTAAGTCCCTGAAATCAGCATTAACGAATGCACTACTTTGCAAGCTTGTGTTATTCACCACACATATCACAAAAATACATGGATAGCACCTCTGGAAAGGTGGCATGGCATATAACAAAACACATGTAGAGCTCAGGGGAATATCATGCACACATTAATCATGGCAAAAATGACAAATAGCTATTTGGTGCAACATATCTGACAATTAACTCAAATAGCACTCTTCCAACCGCATTTCGGGCATCAAGATGAGCTCCAATGAAAATGATGCAATGAGATGAAATGATGTACTCTCTGAGACGAACATTTTGATATGCCACACGCCCAAAACGGAAGCATGGATGATGAGTTATGACATGATGAACATGGGCATTTGAAACTGGAAATCTCGGGGACTTAGTAGAAATTATACCCTTGCGCCCGTCTGCCGCCGCAGCTGGCCGCGCGCCTCTCGCCGCCGACACACCTTATTTATTTTATTGTTTTGTATCTAGCAAAATTGTAAGGTAAAAACATAAAAGATCCTGGATTCTCCATTTAATTCGGAAAAAAGAGATTCTTGTTCGTGGAACATCGATAGAGAAAAAAAAGCCGACTATCGGATTTGAACCGATGACCCTCGCATTACAAATGCGATGCTCTAACCTCTGAGCTAAGTGGGCTTACATAACGTAAATAGTGTAATAAATAGAAATAGGTATGGTATAGGAAATCCGTAAAATCTTAGATATTAGTTATTAATGTTAGCTATTAACTAGTTCTAAATTTGAAGTTATACTTATAAAAAAAATACTAAAACTTCTTAAAGATAAAGTTAGCTTGATATGCTTAACTATAGGATATTAAAAAATAAAATTATAGAATTTATTGGTATTTTCATTCGATCATTATAGACTTTATTATTTGTTAAGAATTTGAGGATTAATATTTCACTAAGGGGAACATAGAGTCAGAGTAAATAAAATTGCTAATTCTGATTAGAAAAAAAGAATAAATATCAAGCGTTATAGTATAATTTTGAATACTATAAAAAAGTAAGATGGGAGGTGGGGGAGATAAAAACTTTTGGATATATTGATTCGGATTGAATTGCAAATACATCAAGGATAGAATCAATTCAATTCTGAATTGCAATAAGCAAGCGAGGTCTCTCAAATAGAGTCGAACTGAACTGCTAGACTACGTTGAGTGATGAACTCAATGATTCAAAAAAAAAACTAAGAGATGGATGAAATTACACAAGGAATCATGGTCTCAAATAAGAGGGAAATGGGGATATGGCGAAATCGGTAGACGCTACGGACTTGATTGTATTGAGCCTTGGTATGGGAACCTGCTAAGTGGTAACTTCCAACTTCAGAGAAACCCTGCAATTAAAAAAGGGCAATCCTGAGCCAAATCCATGTTTTGAGAAAACAAGAGGTTCTCGAACTAGAATACAAAGGAAAAGGATAGGTGCAGAGACTCAATGGAAGCTGTTCTAACGAATCGAGTTAATTACGTTGTGTTGTTAGTGGAATTCCTTCTAGTTCTAAATTAGCGAAAGAGGGGTTTTATACCTTATACATTTAATAAACACGTATAGATACTGACATAGCAAACGATTAATCACAGAAATCATATTATATTATAATTATAATATAGGTTCTTTATCTTTTTTAAAAATGAAATTAGAAATGATAATGATTATGAAATAAAAAACTCATATCATATTTTTTTCATTATTGTGAATCCACTCCAATCGAATATTGAATAATCAAATTCTTCAATTAAAATTCAAGGTTTTCGAGATCTTTAAAAAAGTGGATTAATCGGACAAGGACAAAGAGAGAGTCCCATTCTACATGTCAATACTGACAACAATGAAATTTCTAGTAAAAGGAAAATCCGTCGACTTTATAAGTTGTGAGGGTTCAAGTCCCTCTATCCCCAAATCCTCTTTTATTCCCTAACTATACTATATTATTATTATTTATCCTCTTTTTTTTCTTTTTATCAATGCACTTTTTTTTCTTTTTATCAATGCAATGGGTTTAAGATTCATTAGCTTTCTCATTCTACTCTTTCACAAAGGAATGCGAAGAGAACTCAATGGATCTTATCCTATTCATTGAATAGATTTCTTTTTTATTACAGTATCGGCAAGAAATCTTGGTTATTCACTCTATTTTTAAGTTTTATTTAAGTAAACCATGCACAATGCATAGGACTACCCCCCCCCCCCCATTTTCAAATTTTAAATTTGAAATACTTTAATTAATTTTTAGTCCTGGTGTAAACCATTGACATAGATACAAATACTCTACTAGATACAAATACTCTACTAGAATGATGCACAAGAAAAGGTCAGGATAGCTCAGTTGGTAGAGCAGAGGACTGAAAATCCTCGTGTCACCAGTTCAAATCTGGTTCCTCGCAGAGAAAAAAAAAGATCCACCGAATAGGTATTGATCCAAATACCTCGAGATGGATTGTGATACATATTCATTAATAATATTTATTTATCAAAGTGGATAAATCTATAATATAAATATAGAGGCACTTCTTTTTCTTTTTAAAGAAGTTTTAAAATATATCTTTTCTTTATGATAAAGAAGGGGGTGAGATTCCCCTTTATTTTTTGCGTTTCTTAATTTTGTATTCCGCTATTCCGGCGAATATTTTTTTAGTCTTGCTTATCTTTATCTTATCTTATTTTCCTAGTTGTGCTAAGTAATGTGCGCGGTACAAAGTTCCTGGTAGAGAACTTCTTTGAGTCATCCTATTTTTCTGTTCATATGAAGGAAATTAATATGCGATTTTCAAAATAGGGGAATCCAAATGAAACCCTTCTTTTGCTCAGTCTATCTGGAATGCTTTTGTATAATTAGGAATTAATTATAAATAGGTATTCTGTGTCATCTAGGAAAAGAACCTAAAAATATTCCTTGACTTGAATAAAATCTAGAGTTGTGTTGTATAAGTGAGCATGAATTTCTTATCATTCAATGAGCATCTTGTATTTCATAAAAATTGGGGGTTATATAATCCTTACGTAAGGGCCAGCCTATCCAACTTTCAGGCATTAGGATACGTTTAAGGCGCGGATGATTATCATAAGAGATTCCCACCATATCATAAGATTCGTGTTCTTGAAAATCGGCACTTCTCCGAATCGAGAAGACAGACGGAATTCTAGGATTATCCTTTTGGGCAAAGACTTTTATGCAGACTTCTTCTGGATTATCTATACCATATTGTATTCTCGTAAGGTGATGCACGCTAGCTAAAGATCCACCGGGTGCTACATCATAAGAACATTGGGACCGTAAATAATCGTAACCATATACATATAAAATGACAGCAATGGAATCCCAATCCCCTGCTTTTATTTGTAAAGTCTCTATTCCTCGGTGATCAAAGCCCAAAGATCTATGAACCACCTCATGTTTGACTAGCCAATTAGATAACCAACCCTGCTGCATTGTCTTCATCTCTCCCTCTTTGTATAAATATTTCACATTTCGGATGCAAGTTTGAAAGATTGCCCTGCTTTTTTATTTTTCTACACAAAAGAGCCCCTCTCCTAATTCACTAATTTGTAGGAAGGTACTGAACCTTTGGATTTGAAAAAAGTTTCAGAAGATATATCTAATGTAGATGGTGATTGATAGAGCAATTCTTGCTCATAAGTTCCTATATGAGTACTGCGCCTAACATAAAGCTTGTGACTGGTAGTAAAACATCTATTTTTATTTTGAGATAGAGTTCGATCCTCAACTATTTCTCGCGATATCTTCTTACGAAGTTTTGTTAGGGCATCTATAACTGCCTACGGTTTAGGTGGGCAGCCCGGGAAGTAGACATCCACAGGAATTAACTTATCAACTCCCCGAACAGTACTATAGGAATCCGTACTGAACATTCCCCCTGTAATAGTACAGGCGCCCATAGCAATGACGTATTTTGGTTCAGGCATTTGCTCGTATAATCTCACTAAAGAGGGAGCCATTTTCATTGTTACCGTATCGGCTGTTAAAATTAGGTCTGCTTGCCTAGGACTTGATCTCACCTGGGCGATGGC
>NC_041382.1:414112141-414115397 GCF_002162155.2 Triticum dicoccoides
TCCCGGGCCCGCGCGGGAGAGGCGGCGAGGCAGGCCAGGTGGCGCGCCGCGAGTGGAGGAGGGGGGCTGCGGCGATGAGGTGGCACGCTCCGATTGGACGGAGTGAGGTGGCAGCGGGCGGCGGACATGTCCGGCTCGGCGCGGACGTGTCCGGCGACGCGAGGATGAAGAAGACTAGGGTTCGTCCGCGAAATTTCAGGGAGAGCCACATATATATAGGTAGAGGGAGCTAGGAGAGTCCAAATGAGGTGCGGTTTTCGGCCACGCGATCGTGATCGAACGACCGAGATGATGGAGGAGGTTTAGGTGGGTTTTGGGCCAAACTGAAGGGATATAGCACAAACTCAATGGACCACCGGTAGGATTGGAAAGAACGAATGAATTGATATGACAAAACAAGGAAGAGAAATCTTGAACGAACCACCATAAGAATTGAAAATGAACAAAGAGAAGATAAAGAAACACTGCGAAGAATTATAAAATGAACGAAGATACTTGAGAGGATTTAGATACATGAGAACGAAGAGAACACGAGCCGATTAGAGATCACTTGAACGAAGCACCGGTAAGATTGGAGAACGGTAACTGAAAGCTGGGAATGAATAATTATGAGATGATGGGCTCCGGAGAATCAAACTGAAAATACTCTGAATTGCTCCGGATAGGTGAAAAGAATTCTCACAATCAACACAATTATGAGAGGATGGCAACAGGCTAGAATCACGAATCTTGAAGAGAATGGAGCAAGATTGAGAGAAAAATCTTCTTCGGTCTCCAAATGCAGAGAATGACGATGAGGAACACCACCATGAATTGTTGAGGCACTCCGGAATGAAAATTATAAAGGTTGAACCAACGATGAAAAGAATTTGACAGGTCTTGGAGAAAGGCATTTGACTAATGATAATTCATTCTTACGTCAAACTTTGAAAAGAATTTAGGATAGCTCCGGGAAAATAAGAAGAGTCAGGTAAGATCCTGGGAAAAGACCTGTGGGTTAGGGCCCACTCAAAAGAAACATCGTTGCAATGATTAAAAAAAAAGAGGTTGCACCGGTTGAATTAAATGACTTGAATGAGATAACATCCTTGAAAGAGATTGAACGAATTCAGAGTGTAAGCACGAATCTTCGGGATATCTTGAGCACTCCGGAACAGTTGAATAGCGAGAAATGGCTGAATATGAGGTGCATCGGCAAGAGAAGGTATTAGAAACCAGGAAATGATATGATCAACAAGGCTTGAATTGGTTCCACCGGAGAAGAAAAAGAACGAAAAATGATAACTTGAAGCTCCATTAGAATCTTCATGAGAATCACCGGGTAAGAACATGAAGGAAAAGAATGGAGAGACTTCACATGAATCAAAGGATGCTTGATTAAGAAATCTGAGTCCTTGAAGACACAAGGGTGGGAGGGTGGGAAAACAAAGGCAACTTGGAACGGATGAAGCAAACACCATTGAGAAGAACTGATACTTGATCTTGCGGATGTTGCAATGATCGGATCCACTTGAAGAGAAGTACACCGGTAAAAGGATTGACATGACAGACTCGATGATCGAGAAGGATTAGTATTCACATAGAAATATGAGAACACCACTTGGGAAAGGTATGGAATCAACATTTGACTTCGAAGCAACTCGAATACCACAACTCAAAACAAAAACAAAGGATTGTCTTGTAGAATAAGCCAGAACAAACAAATGATAGAGATTTCGTCCGAAGTTTTCGTGGTGGGGCCTACACGGGCTCGATCGTACAGCACCATCATGTACAAGGCAGTGCACATGACATACGAAGCATCCCCGAGTCGGCATAGCCAAGGACTCTGTAAGACACAACGAGACCACTGTAAAACCAACCGTGGATAGGCGGACCACTAGACGTCGAACCCCAATTTCATATCATATATCTATGGGAAAGATATCCTAAGAGCTACTTGAATTCCCACTTATAAACTCCCGAACCTTTCCGGTTATGCAATCGGGTGTTGGGGATACAGGGGAAGCATAATATCTCACCCAAAACTAGCAAATCCTACATCCAGTTGTATCCATCCTTCAACACATAACCAAGAAACCTTCAGAAATCGTCTACCTCAACCTTTGAAAAGCATCCATTATAAGAGTTATGGCAATACTCCCGAACTCCCGCCCCAGTACTGGGTGGCGTCGAGGTTATCTCACCAACAACTGCATAAAAGAGATTTTCGATGTCGGCGAACTAAACTCAGGTATTCCAGAACTGCAACGATAAAATTGTGACGACAACACCTCGGAGCTCAACTCCCCGGGACACTGCCACAACCCCTAAATGACAGGGGGCACCAAGAACAATGTTCTCGTCACAAATCGATCGGAACGATTCCAACATACCCGCGTGATCCTAAATTTTTTTTAGTGAAACTTGAGAAGAGAAGAGTCAAAACTCTACGTCAGGATGCCTCACCAGAGCGACGAAGGGACTGGGGAGTAAAAAGAATTCCTAAACTCTCCGATATATAATTCCTAATGACTCAAAACATTTTTCTAGACTCAACTCGTCAGCTAATTCGATCAAGCAGTGGGGGCTCCTAAGGTCGGGAAGGCTCTGATTACCAACTTGTAACGCCCTCGATGCGACTATATCTCCCACGTGTAGTAGCACGACTTAGAGGCATAACCGCATTGAAAGCAATGTCGCAAGTGAGGTAATCTTCACACAACCCATGTAATACATAAGGGAAAGAGATACATAGATGGCTTACAATCGCCACTTCACACAATACATGAATAAAGCATTACAACATCCAAATACAATCAAGGTCCGACTACGGAACCAAAATAAAAGAAGAACCCCAAATGCGACAAGGTCCCCAATCGACCCCAACTGGGCTCCACTACTGATCAACTAGCACGAAACGACACAAAGGACAAGATCTTCATCGAGCTCCTCCTTGAGCTTGGTTGCGTCATCTACACGCCCAAAACGGAGCCATGGATGATGAGTTATGACATGATGAACATGGGCATTTGAAACTGGAAATCTCGGGGACTTAGTAGAAATTATACCCTCTGTGAAAAGTCAACGGGACGAGGATATCCGGGACGAGGAGATCCGGATCGAGGGCCCGCGTTTGGATGAGATCCCGATGGATCTTGTCCCGATCCACCGGATCTCGCCGGAGGCGATGACCGGAGACGACGTGGAGGCGGAGGTGGCGCAGCCGACGCGGGGGCGGCGCAGCGAGCTAGCAGCGCGGCGGGGCGGTGGAAGG
>NC_041382.1:414115791-414130767 GCF_002162155.2 Triticum dicoccoides
GGGGCCGGCGAGTCGGCGGCGAGAGGCGCGACGGGGCCAGCGAGTCGGCGGCGAGAGGCGCGCGGCCAGCTGCGGTGACGGATGGGCGCAAGGCGCCTCGGGCGGCGGCGGCGCACCGAGCCGGGGGGCCGAATCTGGGCCTCCCAGGCTCGCGCGGGAGAGGCGGCGAGGCAGGCCAAGTGGCGCACCGCGAGTGCAGGAGGGGGGGCGGCGGCGATGAGGTGGCATGCTCTGATTGGATGGAGTGAGGTGGCAGCGGGAGACGGACATGTCCGGCTCGGCGCAGACGTGTCCGGCGACGCGAGGATGAAGAAGACTAGGGTTCGTCCGCGAAATTTCGGGGAGAGCCACATATATATATATATGTAGAGGGATCTAGGAGAGTCCAAATGAGGTGTGGTTTTCGGCCACGCGATCATGATCGAACGACCGAGACTATGGAGGAGGTTTAGGTAGGTTTTGGGCCAAATTGAAGGGGTGTTGGGCTGCAACACACACGAGGCCTTCTCGGTCCCTCGGTTAACCGTTGGAGTATCAAACAAAGTCCAAATGGTACGAAACTTGACAGGCGGTCCACCGGTAGTAAACCAAGGCCGCTTGGCAAGTCTCGGTCCAATCCGGAAATGTTTAACCCCCCACACATGAAAGGAAGGTAGAAAGGACCACCGGAGGAGATAGGAGCGCTGGAATGCAAAACGGACAACGGGGAAAATGCTCGGATGCATGAGACGAACACGTATGCAAATGCAATGCACATGATGACATGATATGAGATGCATGACACCCAAGCAATGACAAGGCAACAACAACGAATAACTGGAGGACACCTGGCACATCGGTCTCGGGGCGTTACACTTTGGGACACTCTTTGAGGTTCTATGTGTTGGTTGAATAGATGAATCTGAGATTGTGTGATGCATATCGTATAATCATACCCACGGATTCTTGAGGTGACATTGGAGTATCTAGGTGACATTAGGGTTTCGGTTGATTTGTGTCTTAAGGTGTTATTCTAGTACGAACTCTAGGGCTGTTTGTGACACTTATAGGAATAGCCCAACGGATTGATTGGAAAGAATAACTTTGAGGTGGTTTCATACCCTACCACAATCTCTTTGTTTGTTCTCCGCTATTAGTGACTTTGGAATGACTCTTTGTTGCATGTTGAGGGATAGTTATATGATCCAATTATGTTATTATTGTTGAGAGGACTTGCACTAGTGAAAGTATGAACCCTAGGCCTTGTTTCAACGCATTGCAATACCGTTTACACTCACTTTTACCATTAGTTTCCTTGCTGTTTTTATATTTTCAGATTACAAAAACCATTATCTACTATCCATATACCACTTGTATCACCATCTCTTCGCCGAACTAGTGCACCTATACAATTTACCATTGTATTGGGTGTGTTGGGGACACAAGAGACTCTTTGTTATTTGGTTGCAGGGTTGCTTGAGAGAGACCATCTTCATACTACGCCTCCTACGGATTGATAAAACTTAGGTCATCCACTTGAGGGAAATTTTCTACTGTCCTACAAACATCTGCACTTGGAGGCCCAACAACGTCTACAAGAAGAAGTTTGTGTAGTAGACATCAAGCTCTTTTCTGGCACTGTTGCCGGGGAGGTGAGTTCTTGAAGGTATATCTTTAGATCTTGCAATCGAGTCTTTTAGTTTCTTGTTTTATCACTAGTTTAGTCTATAAAAGAAAACTACAAAAAAATGGAATTGAGTTTGTCTCATACGCTTCATCTTTTTAATATCTTTTGTGAGTATGATGGAAAGGAAAATTGTGCCCAGGTGTTAGAAGAAGAATGCATTAGAATGTTTGGCACTAAATATTTGAATGATGAGCATGATTGCAATGTTGTTAGTATGAATTCCTTGAATATCTATGATGCTAATGATATGCAAAGCCACAAGCTTGTTGAATCTATGTTTGATGAAGATGATATTTTTTGTCCCCCAAGTTTTGATGAGCAAATTTATTATGATGAAAGCATGCCTCCTATCTATGATGATTATTGTGATGACACGTATGCTTTAAAGAACAATGATAACCATGAAACTTGTCATCTTGATCTTAATTTTCAATCACATGATAGTTATTTTGTTGAGTTTGCTCCCACTATTATTCATGAGAAGAAATTTGCTTTTGTGGAGAGTAGTAAATTTTCTATTCTTGTAGATCATGAAAAGAATACTTTAGGTGCTGGTTATATTGTTGAATTCATTCATGATGCTACTGAAAATTATTATGAGGGAGGAACATATGCTTGTAGGAATTGCAATAATATCAAGTTTCCTCTCTATGTGCTTAAAATTTTGAAGTTATGCTTGTTTTACCTTCCTATGCAAGTTGATTCTTGTTCCCACAAGTTGTTTTATCACAAAATCCCTATGCATAGGAAGTGGTTTAGACTTAAATGTGCTAGTCATATTCTTCTTGATGCTCTCTTTATGTTTCAATTTTTATCCTTTATGTGAGCATCATTGATATCATCATGCCTAGCTAGGGGCGTTAAACGATAGTGCTTGTTGGGAGGCAACCCAACTTTATTTTTGTTCCTTGCTTTTTGCTCCTGTTTAGTAATAAATAATTTATCTAGTATATGTTATGATGATTTTTTATTTTTTAATTAGTGTTTGTGCCAAGTAGAACCTTTGGGAAGACTTGGGGAAAGTCTTGTTGACCTTGCTGTAAAAAACAGAAACTTTAGCGCTCACGAGAATTGCTGCCATTTTTATTTGGAAAGTGATATTTAGTTAATTATTTTTGAAGATGATTAATAGATAAATTCCTCAGGTCCAGAAATTTATTTTAGAATTTTTGGGTTTCCAGAAGTTTGCGTTAGTTACAGATTACTAGAGACTGTTCTGTTTTCGACAGATTCTGTTTTTCGTGTGTTGTTTGCTTATTTTGATGAATCTATGGCTAGTAAAATAGTTTATAAACCATAGAGAAGTTGGAATACAGTAGGTTTAACACCAATATAAATAAATAATGAGTTCATTACAGTACCTTGAAGTGGTATTTTGTTTTCTTTCGCTAACGGAGCTCACGAGTTTTCTGTTAAGTTTTGTGTTGTGAAGTTTTCAAGTTTTGGGTGAAGATTCGACGGACTATGGAATAAGGAGTGGCAGGAGCCTAATCTTGGGGATGACCAAGGCAACCCAAGGTAATATTCAAAGGACAACCAAAAGCCTAAGCTTGGGGATGCCCCGGAAGGCATCCCCTGTTTTGTCTTTGTTCATCAGTGACTTTACTTGGAGCTATATTTTTATTCGCCACATGATATGTGTTTTGCTTGGAGCGTCATTTTATTTTATTTAGTTTTGCTTGATGTTTGAATAAAATACCAAGATATGAAATTGTTTAATGTTAGAGAGTCTTCACGTAGTTGCATAATTATTTAACTACTCATTGATCTTCACTTATATCTTTCGGAGTAGTTTGTCATTTGCTCTAGTGCTTCACTTATAGCTTTTTAGAGCACGGTGGTGGTTTTATTTTATAGAAATAGATGAACTCTCATGCTTCACTTATATTATTTTGAGAGTCTTAAATATCATGGTAATTTTCTTAAATAATCCTAATATGCTAGGTATTCAAGATTAGTAAAAAAATTCTTATGAGTGTTCTGAATACTAAGAGAAGTTTGATGCTTGATGATTGTTTTGAGATATGGAGGTAATAATATCAAAGTCGTGCTAGTTGAGTAGTCGTGAATTTGAGGAATACTTGTGTTGAAGTTTGCAAGTCCCATAGCATGCACGTATGGTAAACTTTGTGTAACAAATTTGAAACATGAGGTGTTCTTTGATTGTCTTCCTTATGAGTGGCGGTCGGGGACGAGCGATGGTCTTTTCCTACCAATCTATCCCCCTAGGAGCATGCGCATAGTGCTTGGTTTTTGATGACTTGTAGATTTTTTGCAATAAGTATGTGAGTTATTTTTGACTAATGTTGAGTCCATGGATTATATGCACTCTCACCCTTCCATCATTGCTAGCCTCTTCGGTACCGTGCATTGCCCTTTCTCACATTGAGAGTTGGTGCAAACTTCGCCAGTGCATCCAAACCCCGTGATACACTCTTTCACACATAAACCTCCTTATATCTTCCTCAAAACAGCCACCATACCTACCTATTATGGCATTTCCATAGCCATTCCGAGATATATTGCCATGCAACTTTCCACCATTTCGTTTATTATGACACGCATCATCATTGTCATATTTCTTTGCATGATCATGTAGTTGACATCGTATTTGTGGCAAAGCCACCATTCATAATTTTTCATACATGTCACTCTTGATTCATCGCAATCCTGATACACCGCCGGAGGCATTCATATAGAGTCATATCTTTTTCTAGTATCGAGTTGTAATCTTTGAGTTGTAAATAAATAGAAGTGTGATGATCATCATTAATAGACAATTGTCCCAAAAAAGGGAGAAAGGCCAAAAAATCCAAATAAAAAAAGGGGGACAATGCTACTATATCTTTTCCACACTTGTGCTTCAAAGTAGCACCATGATCTTTATGATAGAGATTCTCTTGTTTTGTCACTTTCATATACTAGTGGGAATTTTTCATTATAGAACTTGGCTGGTATATTCCAACAATGGGCCTCCTCAAGTGCACTAGCTCTTCGTGAGCAAGCAAGTTGGATGCACACCCACTTAGTTTCTTTTGTTGAGCTTTCATACATTTACAACTCTAGTGCATCCGTTGCATGGCAATCCCTACTCCTTGCATTAACATCAATCGATGAGCATCTCCATAGCTCATTGATTAGCCTCATTGATGTGAGACTTTCTCCTTTTTTGTCTTCTCCACATAATCTCCATCATCATATTCTATTCCACCCATAGTGCTATATCCATGGCTCGCGCTCATGTATTGTGTGAAGGTTTATAAAGTTTGAGATTACTAAAGTATGAAACAATTGCTTGGCTTGTCATCGGGGTTATGAATGATGAGAACATTCTTGTGTGACGAAAATGGAGCTTGACTAAACTATATGATTTTGTAGGGATGAACTTTCTTTGGCAATGTTACTTTGAGAGGACATAATTTCTTAGTTAGTATGCTTGAAGTATTATTATTTTTATGTCAATATGAACTTTTATCTTGAATCTTCCGGATCTGAATATTCATACCACAATTAAGAAGAATTACATTGAAATTATGCCAAGTAGCATTCCACATCAAAAATTCTGTTTTTATCATTTACCTACTCGAGGACGAGCAGGAATTAAGGTTGGGGATTCTGATACGTCTCCAACGTATCTATAGTTTTTGATTGCTCCATGCTATATTATCTTCTGTTTTGGATGTTTATGGGTTTTATTATACACTTTCATATTATTTTTGGGACTAACCTATTAACCCAGAGCCCAGTGCCAGTTTCTGTTTTTTTGTTGTTTTAGAGTATCGCAAAAAAGGAAAATCAAATGGAGTCCAATTGACCTGAAACTTCACGGAACTTATTTTTGGAACGAAAGCAACACGGGAGACATGGAGTCCACGTAACGGAAGAAACGAGGAAGCCACAAGGCAGGGGGCGTGCCCACCCCCCTGGGCGTGCCCTCCACCCTCGTGGGCCCCTCGTGGCTCCCCTAACGTACTTCTTCCGCCTATATATCTCCATATAACCTAAAACTATCGGGGAGCACAATAGATCGGGAGTTCCACCGCCAGAAGCCTTCATAGCCACCGAAAACCAATCTAGACCCGTTCCGGCACCCTGCCGGAGGGGGCAATCCCTCTTCGGTGGCCATATTCATCATCCCGGTGCTCTCCATGACGAGGAGGGAGTAGTTCTCCCTCGGGGCTGAGGGTATGTACCAGTAGCTATGTGTTTGATCTCTCTCTCTCTCTCGTGTTCTTGAGGTGGTACGAACTTGATGTATCGCGAGCTTTGCTATTATATTTGGATCCTATGATGTTTCCCCCCTCTACTCTCTTGTAATGGATTGAGTTTCCCCTTTGAAGTTATCTTATCGGATTGAGTCTTTAAAGATTTGACAACACTTGATGTTTGTCTTGTCGTGCGTATCTGTGGTGACAATGGGATATCACGTGATTCACATGATGTATGTTTTGGTGATCAACTTGCGGGTTCCGCCCATGAACCTATGCATAGGGGTTGGCACACGTTTTCATCATGATTCTCCGGTAGAAACTTTGGGGCACTCTTTGAGGTTCTATGTGTTGGTTGAATAGATGAATCTGAGATTGTGTGATGCATATCGTATAATCATACCCATGGATACTTGAGGTGACATTGGAGTATCTAGGTCACATTAGGGTTTTGGTTGATTTGTGTCTTAAGGTGTTATTCTAGTACGAACTCTAGGGTTGTTTGTGACACTTATAGGAATAGCCCAACGGATTGATTGGAAAGAATAACTTTGAGGTGGTTTCGTAGGTGTATTCATGCAGCAAGGAACTGCAGGGCAGTAAGCGTAAAGAATTCTCGGAATATCGAAGAGTATTTCAGGACATCTTGTAATAACAAGAGCAACTGGGGATGACAATATGAACGATAGGTGTAAGTAGTTATCCAGAGGGATTTATCGATGGAAGTGAATTGCAAAAGCGATGGCACATAGTCTCGAGAGCACATCGTAGAGTATCTTCGGAATCTTCTGGTGCAGCAGGCGGTCATCGGTAACAAGTGGCTCTCCGGGAGAAAGTACTTGCGAGAACCTAAAGTTAGTTTTGTTTCTAGCGAAATCATTTAACCCGAATAGAAGAGAGCTCAGAGTCCCAGAGTAAAGGTCGAGGAGTAAAAGATCCTACTACCACCCAATGGCGACGTGGGCCCGTAAGGCACACAGCCAAGTTAGTAAAAGTTTTGCAATGTCTAGACTCGACTTCGGCCAAGAAGTGTGAAAGGGGGATTCCTACAGGCAGTCGGCTCTGATACCAACTTGTGACGCCCCCGATTCAATCGTACACTAATCATGCACGCAAATGTGTACGATCAAGATCAGGGACTCACGGGAAGATATCACAACACAACTCTACAAATAAAATAAGTCATACAAGCATCATAATACAAGCCAGGGGCCTCGAGGGCTCGAATACAAGTGCTCGATCATAGACGAGTCAGCGGAAGCAACAATATCTGAGTACAGACATAAGTTAAACAGGGTGCCATAAGATGGCTAGCACAAACTGGGATACAGATCGAAAGAGGCGCAGGCCTCCTGCCTGGGATCCTCCTAACTACTCCTGGACGTCGTCAGCGGGCTGCAAGTAGTAGTAGGCACCTCCGGTGTAGTAGGCGTCGTCGCCGACGGTGGCGTCTGGCTCCAGGGCTCCAGCATCTGGTTGCGACAACCAGGTAGAAGGGAAAGGGGAAAAGAGGGAGAAAAGCAACCGTGAGTACTCATCCAAAGTACTCGCAAGCAAGGAGCTACACTACATATGCATGGGTATATGTGTAAGGAGGCCATATCAGTGGACTGAACTGCAGAATGCCAGAATAAGAGGGGGATAGCTAATCCTGTCGAAGACTACGCTTCTGGCAGCCTCCGTCTTGCAGCATGTAGAAGAGAGTAGATTGAAGTCCTCCAAGTAGCATCTCCAAATAGCATCTCATAGCATAATCCTACCCGGCGATCCCCTCCTCATATCCCTGAGGTAGAGCGACCACCGGTTGTATCTGGCACTTGGAAGGGTGTGTTTTATTAAGTATCCGGTTCTAGTTGTCATAAGGTCAAGGTACAACTCCAAGTCGTCCTGTTACCGAAGATCACGGCTATTCGAATAGATTAACTTCCCTGCAGGGGTGCACCAACTTACCCAACACGCTTGATCCCATTTGGCCGGACACACCTTCCTGGGTCATGCCCGGCCGCGGAAGATCAACACGTCGCAGCCCCACCTAGGCAAAACAGAGAGGCCAGCACGCCGGTCTAAACCTAAGCGCACAGGGGTCTGGGCCCATCGCCCATAGCACACCTGCACGTTGCGAGGGCGGCCGGAAGCAGAACTAGCCCCCTTAATACAAGAGCAGGCTTACGTTCCAATCCGGCGCGCGCCGCTCCATCGCTGACGTCTGAAGTGCTTCGGCTGATACCACGACGCCGGGATACCCATAACTACTCCCGCGTAGATGGTTAGTGCGTATAGGCCAGTAGCCAGACTCAGATCAAATACCAAGATCTCGTTAAGCGTGTTAAGTATCCGCGAATGCCGAACAAGGCCAGGCCCACCTGTCTCCTAGGTGGTCTCAACCTGCCCTGTCGCTCCGCCACAAAGTAACAGTCGGGGGCCGTCGGGAACTCAGGCCCACCACTACCTGGATGGAGCCACCTGCCCCTTCAGCCCCCATCTCCAAACAGTATCACCAGTAATGTAACAGTGTAAAATATATAGTATATGCCCGTGATCACCTCCCGAAGTGATCATAGCCCAGTAGTATAGCATGGCAGACGGACAAGAGTGTAGGGTCACTGGTGGAACACTAGCATCCTATACTAAGCATTTAGGATTGCGGGTAAGGTATCAATGACTGTAGCAGCAATGACAGGCTATGCATCAGAATAGGATTAACGGAAAGCAGTAACATGCTATACTACTCTAATGCAAGCAGTATAGAGAAAAGAGTAGGCGATATCTGGTGATCAAGGGGGGGGGCTTGCCTGGTTGCTCTGGCAAGAGAGAGGGGTCGTCAACTCCGTAGTCGAACTGGGCAGCAGCAGCGTCGGTCTCGTAGTCTACCGGAGAGAAGAGGGGGAAGAAACAATGAATACAATGCAAACAAATGCATAACGATGCATGACATGACAAGTAACGGTGCTAGGTGTGCCCAATCGCGGTAGTAGGTGATACCGACGAAGGGGGGAAACATCCGGGAAAGTATTCCCGGTGTTTCGCGTTTTCGGACAGATGAACCGGAGGGGAAGAGTTGCGAGTTCGATAGGTTAGGGGTGTGTGGCGGACGAACGGACTGCGTATCCGGAATCGTCTCGTCGTTCTGAGCAACTTTCATGTAGAAAGTATTTTCATCCGAGTTACGGATTATTTTATATGAATTTCCAAAGTTTTATATGATTATATTGATTTATTTAACTCCAAAATTTAATCAGTAAAACTATTGTCACAAAGTGCAGTGCCAGCCATAGTGTATGACAGGTGGGGTCAGAGTCAAAGTCAACAGTCTAGTCAGCTGTTGACTGGGTCAACGTTGACTGGTCAAACAGGGCAATGGGGCCCATCGTCATAGACTAGTTTAACTAAGCAGGTTTAATTAGACTAAATATGTTCATTAGGCTAATTAATCAAAGTTAATTAGGTAGTTAACTAAGAAAATTAATTAATTGATCAAATTACTAATTAATTAAATAATTATTTCTATTTTTCAATTTCGTTCGTTTTTTTTAACAGGGGCATGGGGCCCCCCGGTCAGTGGCACAAGGCCTGGGCTGTGCAGCCCAGGAGCGAGCGCCGCGGCACCCAGAAGGGCACCGGCGGGCACGGCACCGACGGGGGGAAGGGGCGAGGTCAGGCCGGGGTAGCAGGGGCCGTCGCCGGACGGCGGCAGCCGAAGCGGGTGCTTGGGCGACGGGCGCGTGGGTGGAGCGGCAGGACGCGGTGAGCGCACCGGGAAGGGCCGCGGTGCCCGGGCGCGTGCGTTGGGCGTGGCTGGAGGTGCCCGGGCGCGGCGAGCGCACCGGGATGTGGTGGCCACATCGAGGCAGAGGGGGAGAGAGGAGGACGGATGGCGGCTCACAGGGGGAGTAGGGAACGGGGCAACGGTGTTCGGGGAAGAGGTCGGAGACTGCGTGACGGAGAGGAAGCAGGCCGTTGACGTGGTCCGGCCAGGAAGCTCTGGGCGCCGGCGTCGGGCGCCGGGGTGGAGGGGCGAGGGGTGGTCGAGGAGGCCGGTCGGGGATGAGGATGGGGACGCGAGGCGGCAGATCCGGCGTTGAAGCACGACGGCGGGGCGCGAGATCCACGGGCGGCAACGGCGATGTCGGCGGGGACCACGGGCGTCGACGAGGTGGCCGTGGCGGAGGCGTCCCGCGCGGCGTCGAGGCGAGGAGGAGACGAGGACGACGGGGCTGCGTTGGGGTCCTCCTCCTCTCGATCCCGATCCAATCGGGGGAGAGAGGGGAGGGGTGAGATATTTTCGGGGGGTGTGGGTGTTTGGGCTAGGGTTTCCTCCCTGGTGGGGGGTTATGGAGGGGAGTTAGCGGACCGGCCGGCTGGGCCTGGGGGTTGGCCCAGTTGGGCCACGGCCCAGGGGGGTTTCTCCTTTTTTTTATAGTCTTAGGTTTTAGCTTTTCTGTTTTGTTTTTCCTTTTTTTTATTTTCTTTTATTATTTCTTTTCTGTTTAAATTCATCTAAAAGTATTTAGGCTTTTTATAAAAAGGGGTTTGTTGCACCATAATTACCTTTGTAATATTTGGCGTCCACCGAACATTTTTGTTTTTATTTTGAAAACGTTTATTCTTGACTTGATTTTGAATTTGAAATTCGAACCGGTTTTTAAACTAACCCGAGATTAACTACAGTGACAAAGGTGACGTGGCATCATTAGTGGGGATTACTGTAGCTTAATTACCCAGGCGTCACAATTCTCCTCCACTACAAGAAATCTCGTCCCGAGATTTAAGAGGTAGTGAAAGGGGGAAAGGTTTGCTAACGAATCTAGCGGGTCTTCTCATTCTGGCTTGCTCTTCTCGAAGAGATCGGTCCAACACATTGATGTCTTCATTTCTCCGCTTTAGGTCATCATGATGAAGTCGGCATCCTTTCTTCGGGATCTTCATCGTATTTACGAATAGGTAACGAGGCAGGTCAGCAATGACAGAATGTTATAAGGTTAATGATCTGGGATTAATCCATGAAGGAGCATATGAGTACCTCTCGAGTTGAACAAATAAAACACATCGAGAGTGAAGTTGGAAGGTACAATAAGAAGTTTCAAGCAGCCAGGCAATCGTTCAATGCCTAGACCTAAGGTGAAAATGGTTTCAAAGCCACGGAATAATTATTGTGTCTGATGCCAGAATTGATGATCTCATCGGAAGGTGGCTCATGAATTACATACGAGTCCACGCGGGAGGAATAACTTTGGAAACAGGGGGTGTACAGGAGAGTCAGGTTTCGATCCTGTGGAACTGTGGGTTATGGGCCCACCATGTGGGTAAAAAAATTTAGGAAGGGTGTTGTGATCATGCACGATCATGATAGCAATGCAGGTCAGAGGAAAGCCTGTCAGTTATGTCAATGTCAACATCGGTACCAAGGGCGAGGGACGAAGAGAACTATTTTCCTACTCGTTGAACGAGGCGGACCAATAGGCAAAGTTCTCGTCCATCAGTGGTCACCGGAATTCATCAACAGTAGAAATAGGGTTACACCAGACAGGAAGGTACACCGAGGTGTTTACCTAAGCAGGGGATTACCACTACTCGGTTAAGTAGTTTACAAGAAAGTTTGAACAAAACAACGGGAATGAAAATGTGCTTAAACATGTATATCAGGGGTATATCCTTCCCAAGGACAAGCAGAGCAAGATATCCATGACAGGATATTATGTAGAAAACTCCTTAGGTAGGGGAGAGAAATTTCATGACATTACCCATACAACGGTGTTTGAATAATTGAGCAAGAAACATTTAGCATTGGGCTTCAAATGTTCTTGTTGAAAATTAGAGTATCACAGACATGCTTCGAGATAGCATTGACATGGTCACCAGGTGAAGATCAGACTTTGGATACTCGAAGGATCCATCAGGAACAGCTTGTAGAATAAGTCTTACAATTTCCTCATGGAAGAATGGATAGCATTGCTAAAAGGAAAATTATAACAATAGGTCCTCCGGTCAGGTGTGCTAGGCATGACATCACCTTATCGGGTCATCAAAGGGCCAACAACATAACTCTTGGAAAGTTGTCCCAACCATCATATCTGACCGAGATTCAGATCCGATTGGTGTAATGATACCTCAGACTCAGGATGTTCGAGAATAAAAGGCGCAACACAATTAGACGAAATGACATTTCAGGATTCTCAGGAAATGAACTACGGGAGCGGGTTCTTGAAGCAACAATCCATCCTTAAACCAAGGAGGGGATGAGAAGGTGGCTGATGGGCTCAGCGACAACTCATCGAGAATTCCAAACGGATGGCTTTCCACAATAAGGTGAACAAGAAGATGACACTTGTCAATTCAAATGATATAATGTTGTATGCCCGAGGAAAGACATACACAATTAAACATTGGTTGAAGGGTGCGCCCGAAGTACGGGTTGGGTTGCACGACCAATGTTAGAATGGTGATTCAATTAGCGAAGGACTTAGAATGAACTATCGCCCATTCACTTCAAAGCAATAGGGTTGTTAGAAGTTTTGAATTCACACGCCATCGCTCCATTGTCGGTATTCCGGTTGAAAACAATACGGGGACCAAGGAATGAACGAAGATGGCAAGAAGTATTATGATATCAAGAATTATTAAGAGGCGGTGAAATTCTCACCACATTCTTGACAAAAAGAGATGGTAATACTTCCGAGGTAAGGAAGATCAACTGCTGGCTAGCAGTGATCTCAAGGTTTACACAAAACACGAACAAGTTGTGTTGAACGGAAGGCAATAAAGTGGTCGATGAGAACAGGAATCATCGAGGGGCAAGGATGGTATTACCCATCATGAATTCAATTGAATTCCTGGAAGAGCTCGGAATGATGATGATGATCACGACACATTTGTCGAGAGATTTCACGAAGATGTAATCGCTCGACGATGACATCAAGTCAAACAATGATGAAGTGAAAGGTTATTGGAACCAAGGGTACGACACAAACTCGAAACCAAGCTTATTGTTCAAGGCGAAATGATATGACGATGAGGATCGACGTAAGGTTAGTTCATCGTCGAAAATTGGTGCTCCGAGAATAAGGACCAGGTAGCACCGTTAGGATCGTCACGACAATGATATAGCCAAACAGGCTAGGAATGGCATGATCGGGTACAAACTCGTACTTATAGAAGCTTACTGAAGAGTTGTCGAACCGTAGAGCGGACTCGGTTCCGTTATCGGTGTCTTTGAGTGTTTATTAACTCAGAGCCCGCGAAAAATTGGAATCAGTGGGAAGGTAGCACTTGATGAAGAACTCATAAAAAGTTATGCAGTTCCATGATAATCTCGAGATACCAGGGGGGTAATACTCGACACAAGATCAAAGTAAAGGTTGGACTGGTGTATTGATCCATAGAAGACAATTGTTTTAACTTGTCCGAGAAATGAGATCAAAGAAGAACAATCATGGTCGGAGCCACGGTTGCAAGGAATCAATTCACAGATACCATAGGTTAGTTATCAAGGAAATAGTTATTGTTACAAGAAGCTTTCATGATAGGATATAAATCGCGTCCATGGGCATGAACACAAGTTCAAGGTCGACTCCCACTTCTTTAATGCATAACCTTTCATTCACTTCCCGCCTTCAACGAAATTGTGTGTTGAAATTTTATTTGACATAACACTAGTAGAGTATGACCCGTAGTGGTTTCCGGGTTCACACAGTTTAAAGAAAAGCATATGTCCAACCCATCAGGGCCTCCTAGGAACATATACCACAAACTTCAGGAGTAAATAACACAAGCTCGAAAGTAGAGCAAGGTTGAGAAAGTAGATGATACAATTGCCAAGGCATTATGTATCCAAGGGGAGGCTCACAAGGTTATTGAATATGAAGGATGCTGACGGATAAAATCCAACAATGGGCCTGATGGTCCACAAGGGATCTGATGTGAGCATCGGTACTCAACTAGAGGAAGAAGAGTGCAAGGAGATCAAATTATAGAAACAAGTGACTAACTCAATTGTCAAATGCAAAGGAATTATGATTTCCAAATCAAGGGATCAAAAGCAATGCTCTGATTAGGGATGGATAAGTTGAATAGCCTTAGGGTACAATCAACGACAATTGGATTGGTCGAGAACCAATTCCAGTTAAAAGAATGGCAGCTCAGCCGGAAAGGTAATTTATAAGGATCAATGATGTTTGCGGGTATTCGCAAATATATTGAGTCAACAGACTCAAAATGATAATGACAAGGAATGTCATTAAGACTACGAGACTTAAGGGATTAACCATAATGCAAGCAAGCAAGAATTTCAAGAGCCAAAGGCTCCAGAGGATTTTCGGAAGATCGAATATTATTTTGAAGACTTTTGTGAAACACAAGAACAACTGGGGATGAGCGGATACTCGGCAAGCGCGAGTAATTATCCGTAGGTGTATTCATGCAGCAAGGAACTGCAGGGCAGTAAGCGTAAAGAATTCTCGGAATATCGAAGAGTATTTCAGGACATCTTGTAATAACAAGAGCAACTGGGGATGACAATATGAACGATAGGTGTAAGTAGTTATCCAGAGGGATTTATCGATGGAAGTGAATTGCAAAAGCGATGGCACATAGTCTCGAGAGCACATCGTAGAGTATCTTCGGAATCTTCTGGTGCAGCAGGCGGTCATCTGTAACAAGTGGCTCTCCGGGAGAAAGTACTTGCGAGAACCTAAAGTTAGTTTTGTTTTTAGCGAAATCATTTAACCCGAATAGAAGAGAGCTCAGAGTCCCAGAGTAAAGGTCGAGGAGTAAAAGATCCTACTACCACCCAATGGCGACGTGGGCCCGTAAGGCACACAGCCAAGTTAGTAAAAGTTTTGCAATGTCTAGACTCGACTTCGGCCAAGAAGTGTGAAAGGGGGATTCCTACAGGCAGTCGGCTCTGATACCAACTTGTGACGCCCCCGATTCAATCGTACACTAATCATGCACGCAAATGTGTACGATCAAGATCAGGGACTCACGGGAAGATATCACAACACAACTCTACAAATAAAATAAGTCATACAAGCATCATAATACAAGCCAGGGGCCTCGAGGGCTCGAATACAAGTGCTCGATCATAGACGAGTCAGCGGAAGCAAC
>NC_041382.1:414131349-414175925 GCF_002162155.2 Triticum dicoccoides
TCGAAGACTACGCTTCTGGCAGCCTCCGTCTTGCAGCATGTAGAAGAGAGTAGATTGACGTCCTCCAAGTAGCATCTCCAAGTAGCATCTCCAAGTAGCATCGCATAGCATAAACCTACCCGGCGATCCTCTCCTCGTCGCCCTGCGGAAAAGCGATCACCGGGTTGTCTGTGGAACTTGGAAGGGTGTGTTTTATTAAGTATCCGGTTCTAGTTGTCATAAGGTCAAGGTACAACTCCAAGTCGTCCTGTTACCGAAGATCACGGCTATTCGAATAGATTAACTTCCCTGCAGGGGTGCACCACATAACCCAACACGCTTGATCCCATTTGGCCGGACACACTTTCCTGGGTCATGCCCGGCCGCGGAAGATCAACACGTCGCAGCCCCACCTAGGCAAAACAGAGAGGCCAGCACGCCGGTCTAAACCTAAGCGCACAGGGGTCTGGGCCCATCGCCCATAGCACACCTGCACGTTGCGAGGGCGGCCGGAAGCAGAACTAGCCCCCTTAATACAAGAGCGGGCTTACGTTCCAATCCGGCGCGCGCCGCTCCGTCGCTGACGTCTGAAGTGCTTCGGCTGATACCACGACGCCGGGATACCCATAACTACTCCCGCGTAGATGGTTAGTGCGTATAGGCCAGTAGCCAGACTCAGATCAAATACCAAGATCTCGTTAAGCGTGTTAAGTATCCGCGAATGCCGAACAAGGCCAGGCCCACCTGTCTCCTAGGTGGTCTCAACCTGCCCTGTCGCTCCGCCACAAAGTAACAGTCGGGGGCCGTCGGGAACTCAGGCCCACCACTACCTGGATGGAGCCACCTGCCCCTTCAGCCCCCATCTCCAAACAGTATCACCAGTAATGTAACAGTGTAAAATATATAGTATATGCCCGTGATCACCTCCCGAAGTGATCATAGCCCAGTAGTATAGCATGGCAGACGGACAAGAGTGTAGGGTCACTGATGGAACACTAGCATCCTATACTAAGCATTTAGGATTGCGGGTAAGGTATCAATGACTGTAGCAGCAATGACAGGCTATGCATCAGAATAGGATTAACGGAAAGCAGTAACATGCTATACTACTCTAATGCAAGCAGTATAGAGAAAAGAGTAGGCGATATCTGGTGATCAAGGGGGGGGCTTGCCTGGTTGCTCTGGCAAGAGAGAGGGGTCGTCAACTCCGTAGTCGAACTGGGCAGCAGCAGCGTCGGTCTCGTAGTCTACCGGAGAGAAGAGGGGGAAGAAACAATGAATACAATGCAAACAAATGCATAACGATGCATAACATGACAAGTAACGATGCTAGGTGTGCCCAATCGCGGTAGTAGGTGATACCGACGAAGGGGGGAAACATCCGGGAAAGTATTCCCGGTGTTTCGCGTTTTCGGACAGATGAACCGGAGGGGAAGAGTTGCGAGTTCGATAGGTTAGGGGTGTGTGGCGGACGAACGGACTGTGTATCCGGAATCGTCTCGTCGTTCTGAGCAACTTTCATGTAGAAAGTATTTTCATCCGAGTTACAGATTATTTTATATGAATTTCCAAAGTTTTATATGATTATATTGATTTATTTAACTCCAAAATTTAATCAGTAAAACTATTGTCACAAAGTGCAGTGCCAGCCATAGTGTATAACAGGTGGGGTCAGAGTCAAAGTCAACAGTCTAGTCAGCTGTTGACTGGGTCAACGTTGACTGGTCAAACAGGGCAATGGGGCCCATCGTCATAGACTAGTTTAACTAAGCAGGTTTAATTAGACTAAATATGTTCATTAGGCTAATTAATCAAAGTTAATTAGGTAGTTAACTAAGCAAATTAATTAATTAATCAAATTACTAATTAATTAAATAATTATTTCTATTTTTCAATTTCGTTCGTTTTTTTTAACAGGGGCATGGGGCCCCCCGGTCAGTGGCACAAGGCCTGGGCTGTGCAGCCCAGGAGCGAGCGCCGCGGCACCCAGAAGGGCACCGGCGGGGACGGCGATGTCGGCGGGGACCATGGGCGTCGACGAGGTGGCCGTGGCGGAGGCGTCCCGCGCGGCGTCGAGGCGAGGAGGAGACGAGGACGACGGGGCTGCGTTGGGGTCCTCCTCCTCTCGATCCCGATCTAATCGGGGGAGAGAGGGGAGGGGTGAGATATTTTCGGGGGGTGTGGGTGTTTGGGCTAGGGTTTCCTCCCTGGTGGGGGGTTATGGAGGGGAGGTAGCGGACCGGCCGGCTGGGCCTGGGGGTTGGCCCAGTTGGGCCACGGCCCAGGGGGGTTTCTCCTTTTTTTTATAGTCTTAGGTTTTAGCTTTTCTGTTTTGTTTTTCCTTTTTTTTATTTTCTTTTATTATTTCTTTTCTGTTTAAATTCATCTAAAAGTATTTAGGCTTTTTATAAAAAAGGGGTTTGTTGCACCATAATTACCTTTGTAATATTTGGCGTCCACCGAACATTTTTGTTTTTATTTTGAAAACGTTTATTCTTGACTTGATTTTGAATTTGAAATTCGAACCGGTTTTTAAACTAACCCGAGATTAACTACAGTGACAAAGGTGACGTGGCATCATTAGTGGGGATTACTGTAGCTTAATTACCCGGGCGTCACAGGGGCTATTTTTGTGGGGAATTTTTGAATTTGGGACAAAAACAACAAAAATCAAGCTAGAAGACAAATAGGGGAGGCTCCGAAATCATGATCAACGTGGCTCTAGATACCAAGATGATGTAGGGTAGAACCCTAATCGCCCTATCTTTCACGAAAGGAGCGGATCCCACGATGAACACGAAGAACACAAGGGGGAAACGAGGGGAAACACAAGGGAAAACACGGGAGAAACACTAAACCAACACAAGATAGTCACACATGTGCTAGATCCTCAGATAAATAAGAGTTCACACAGTAAATTATCAACTAGGGACGATACAAGGGTAGCCCGTCTTCTCCGTGAGGAGGTCTTGAGTTCTTCCCTAAAAGGGGTCTTGAATCCGCTTGGGGGATCTTCTCTAGTGGAGGCTCAAATCTCCGAGCAGAAGGTAACCAAGTGGATGAGCGAAGTTCTCACACAAAATATGAGCTAATCCTTTGCTAACCCTAGAAAGGAGGAGGGAGAGGTATATATATAGTATTAGTGTAAAAAGGGGCGGAAAAGGGGGTACATGGGTTGCGGCCCAACACATGGCAGCGCACAGGCGTCGGACGTCCGGGAGTCACCGGTCGTCTAGAGGCTTGCGAGGGTCCGGATATTCGGTGCCTGTCGGAAGTCTGTAGATTCAGCTCGGGTGGTCTTCGGTCGAACGTCTGGGCGTCCGTCATCCGTGGGGTGTCGGAAGACCGTAGTTTTGGCTCGGTGTGGAAGCGTCGGATGTCTGGTCTGGGTCGGACGTCTGGAGCCTGGAGATTTTCGGACGTCCGGTCCTGGCCGGTCGTCCGGAGCCTGTAGCTTCTTTTGCATCATCTCTTCTTCTTCTTCTCCATCTTCACGTACATCTTCCTTCTTCTTCTCCTTGCTCCTTAGCTTCTCCATGATACCTGAGTATGCACAATGTGTCCATATCAGGTAGTAGCCATGTCTCATGTGCATCAAAGTGGAAATGTGAGAGGAGAGATGTCACCTCGGTTTCAAGAGCTCTTGCACGTTCTCGTGTCATGGGTCAGCTAGGCACTTGGTGAGACGGTGGTAGGTCCATGGGGATGAACTTGGGATGCTCCGCATCATATGTGTTATGATCCAGCAAACCCGGAGTGACAGAAGTCGGGACACTTCCCGGTGATGACCGTAGTTTGAGGAGTTCATGTATTCACTATGTGTTAATGCTTTGCTCCGGTTCTCTATTAAGAGGAGGCCTTAATATCCCTTAGTTTCCAATAGGACCCCGCTGCCACGGGAGGGTAGGACAAAATATGTCATGCAAGTTCTTTCCATAAGCACATATGACTATTTACGGAATACATGCCTACATTATATTTATGAACTGGAGATAGTGTTGTATCGCCCTAGGTTATGACTATTATATGATGAATATCATCCAACAAGTTCACCGATCCAATGCCTATGAATTTCCCTCATATAGTTCTTGCTAAGTTACTATTATTGTTGCTACTTTCGCACTTGCTACAAAATTATTGCTACCACTGTTACTATTACTACTGCTGTTGCTACTACTATCAAAACTATCATATTACTTTGCTACTGATCACTTTGCCGCAGATAATTAATCTCCAGGTGTTGTTGAATTGACAACTCAGCTGCTAATACTTGCAAATATTCTTTGGCTCCCCTTGTGTCGAATCAATAAATTTGGGTTGAATACTCTACCCTCCAAAACTATTGCGATCCCCTATACTTGTGGGTTATCAAGACCTTTTTCTGGCGTTGTTGCCAGGGAGCATAGCTATATTTGTTGAGTCAATTGGGATTTTTATCAAATTATGACTATGAAGAATATGAAGGTGTCAGTGTACTAAAGTTTGGGACCTTTAGCACCCCATACTTGTGCACCGGCAGTCGTAGCCCCACATGCGGCGAGGCATAAAGAACGCGATCGAGGATAAAAACGAGATACAAGGCAAAGGGAAGTGGCCAATCCAGAGAACAGAGGACGAGCTGGACCCCCGGCAAGATCCTTGTCGGGATAGCTTGCGCCACCCCCAGCAAGATCTTTGCTGGGACAGCTTGCGGATCTTGCCGGGACAGCTTGTGCCACCCCCGGCAAGATCCTTGCCGGGATAGCTTGCGCCACCCCGGCAAGATCCTTACCGGGATGACTTGCACGACTGTCGGTGTCAAAACCGGCGGATTGAAAGTGCGTTATATCGACTAGAGGTGGGTGAATAGGCGATTTTTATGAAAGTCTTCAAAACGTGGAAGTTTCGAAGACAAACAATAGAAATAAACATATTACTATGCAGCGGAAGGTAGACTACACTAGGCAAACCATAGTCAAGTATTCAATGAAGTGAAAGCACAATGACTAATAGCAGCTAGGTAGTAAGGATCAGGTAGGAAGATATTATGAAGCCAATCAGAACAAACAGTCACTCAGCGAAGACAAGAGATAGTGCAATCATACAATGACTTCACAAGGACCAATAGTAAGTAAAGGGAAGGGAAGGATGAAACCAGTGACTTGTTGAAGACAATGATTTGTTGGACCAGTTCCAGTTGCTATGACAACTGTACGTCTGGTTAGGGCGGCTAGGTATTTAAACCTGAGGACACACAATCCCGGACACCCAGTCCTAAACACGCAGCTTAGGACACCTAGTCCTCACCGTATTCCCCTTGAGCTAAGGTCACACAGACCTCGCCCAATCACTCTGGTAAGTCCTCAAGGTAGACTCCCAAACCTTCACAGACTTCATTCACCGGCGATCCACAATGGCTCTTGGATGCTCAGAACACGACGCCTAACCAGCTGGAAGATTCACAGTCCTCAAGTGTAGTAAATCTTCAGATCACAGAGACAGGAAGACTTAAGTGATGCCTAACACTCTTTGGGTCTAGGTGGTTAGGGCTTTATCCTCGCAAGGAATTCTCTCTCAAAGGCTTCGAGGTGGGTTGCTCTCAAACGACAAAAGTCGTACTCTAACTCTGAGCAGCCAACCATTTATGGTTGTAGGGGGTGGGCTATTTATAGCCACTAGGCAACCCGACCTGATTTGTCCGAAATGACCCTGGGTCACTCAGGAACTGACACGTGTTCCAATGGTCAAATTTCAAACTCACATGACAACTTTACTTGGGCTACAAGCAAAGCTGACTTGTCCGACTCTAGACAAGATTTGCTCTGATAGTCTTCACTCGAAGACATAGGTTTTGGTTAAGCATCACTTCAGTCATTCTGACTGGTTCTCTTGGACCCCACTTAACAGTATGGTGGTTCCTATGAGACAACAAAGAAGAAAAAGAACTACGAAAGATCTAAGTCTTCGAGCTCCATATGCTTCATGCGACGTCTTCTCGTGTCATAGTCTTCAATGTGAATATCTTCACATACCACCTTTGACATCAATGTCTTCATACATTTTTGGGGGTCATCTCTGGTAGGAAAACCGAATCAATGAGGGACTTCTACCTGTTTTATCCTGCAATTCTCACAAACACATTAGTCCCTCAACTAGGTTTGTCATCAATACTCCAAAACCAACTAGGGGTGGCACTAGATGCACTTACAATCTCCCCCTTTTTGGTGATTGATGACAAACTAGTTGAAGTTTTCAACGGGGAATATAATATGTGAAATTGTAAAAGGATAAGGAATTATCTTCATAAGCTGCAAGGGCTCCCCCTGAAGATGTGCATATAAGTAATTTGCTTTTGGAATGCAAATGCACATGGCAGGTTGTACTTGTGGAGATCCTCTTCAACTTATGATGACAATTCATTATGCATGTGACGGTATGTGAAGATAATGACATGCATAATGGAAAATGGACGTCTGCAAAATGATCTAAGTGCATAATTTATCGTCGCACATGCGGAATTTATCATCGCATCACAAAGTAGCAAATAAGTAGCAGACGACCATCGAGTTTAAGTGTTACGACTCAAAAGAACCAAATGTATCAAAACAAGAGTTGTAAACACTAGGCAAAATATAAAGCAACCGCCCATAGGGACCCGCTTGAAGACTATCAAACTCATATGCTTCTCCCCCTTTTGTCAGTAAGGACCAAAAAGGTTTGAAGACATAGAGCATCTACTCGTTCCCAAGATGAGTAGGTGAAGCAGCAGGGTTGTCGGTGGTGTTCGGCGGTGCAGAAGAACTTGGAGCAGTGTTGAAGCGTGCTGAAGGAGGGGGCGGTGAAGTAGCATCCTCTTCGTCCTCGATCACTCTGGTATTCACAGTTGCCGCAGAGGAAGAGAACTCAGAGTCTTCAAGAGATGGAGTTCGTCGCAGCACTGCCCTTCGAGGAGGTGTGGAGTCAAACTTGAAGCATTCAGAGAAGCCATCCTCTTGAAGATCATCTTCAGAGCACATAAGCGTCAACCCTTTCCATGTGCGTCGAGAGGTTTCATGGGCAACAAAGGCATTCTTGGTGGCAAGATTGAGAATGCGGTTGACATCCACCAAGAGGTTTTGCATCTGGCGCTTCAGCCGGTCATGATGCCTATCCTGTTTCTGATGAAGAGCCACCAGAAGCTCTCGGTCATTGAGAACACGAGTGCGCTTCTTGGGTCGTTGGGAAATTGTGCTTTCGGTGGCTTTAGTCAGGGCAGGATGTGGTGCACGTGTAGTTCCAGCCAAAGGATAAACATGAGTGACTGCTTCAACTCCTTCAATGTTCTGAGAGAAACTTTGATGCTCCGCATTCTGAAGACTAAGTGGTTCCTTGGCAGGCTCAGGATAAATGGCTTCAACGGACATATCCACATTAGGCAGAAAGATCCGATGATTGCGAGCAGATGGCTGATATGAGATAGCGGAGTGGAGTGTAATCAGCCGCATTATCCATGGAGCGTAGAACTTCAAGCCAAAAAGATCGGAGCCTGATGCAGCAAGTTGGCGAATGAAGAAGTCCTGTGCATTGAAGCATTTGCCATGAAGAATAGAGAAGACCAAAGTCTTCATTGCACCTTCGAGCTTGGCATGTGGGGAATGTCCTTTGATGGGCCAGAGAGTTCGCCTTATGATGTGATAGATGGTCCTTGGCAGATACTCAAGGTCTTCAAAAAAGAACTCCTTAGGATATGCAGCATCTTGTGGCAAGGGCTTCATCATACTGAGCATCTGACTCATGTTTGGTTCAGGCTTCTGAAAGATGCTCTCCATAGCTTCACTGTGAAGCTAACAACCAGGTTCGTAGAGATCGCCAGGAGTGGGAAGACCAGTGAGCTCAATGATATCAAAGGCTTTGGCTTCGTGATGAACATTGCCTGTCATCCACTCCAGGACCCAAGTCTTCGGATCTCTGTTGTACCCACGGATGTGAAGTGTGGCATAGAATTGGAGCAGCAGCTCTTCATTCCAGTGCTCTTGGTCGGTGACAAACGGCAACAAGCCAACCTCTTTGAAGCAATCCAGAGCTTCGTCCAGACAGGGCAGACCCGCTATTGCTTCGGTGTCAAGGCACTTATGTGGGAAGATGCGACCTTGGTTGTACAGAATGTAGGAGTAATAGCTTCGCTACGGATAGCTCCAGAACCGATCGGAAGATATTCTTTCCCTTGAGTAGGGGTTCTTGGAGCTATTGAAGAAAGTATTGTCTGCTTTGAAGCCGTTGATATTGAAGGATCGAGATGCTGATGCAGGACCTGGAAACCTGGGCAACCTTGGAATTGGCTTCTGTACCTGAGGCCTATGCTTAACATGATAGTCAAACTAAGGACCAGCAGCAGGCGCAGGAACAGGAGCAGTAGCATTTGCTTCACTGACTTTTGGTGCTTGGGTTGGTGGAGGCTCCACATTTGCTTGAGCCATGACAGCGTCAGTGGCTTCATTGGTGTTGGTGGTGGCAGCCTCAAGATTTTCAACCTCCACTTGATGAGCTGGAGGGTCGGTCACAGTCACGTTCTCCTCGAGAACATCTTCTTGGTGAGACGGGGGTGTAGCAACTATTGGGGTTTCTTCTTCATCGGCTGATGCAGCTGGAATGTCTTTAGAAGCTTTAATTTCAGACTCGGAGACTAGAGGCCTTGGTCCTTTGCGAAGCCTGCGTAACGCTAGCGACACCTGTGGAGTTGAAGTTGGCTGGGCCTCAAAGTCATCTTCCTCTTGTGCTTGTGGGTGATCAGCCCATGATGCATCCTGAGCAATTGGCGTCAGAGGATGACCAATGCTGATGAGTTCACTGTGCGTAAGCACAGGCGATGATACCTGTTGATGCTCGATCTAAGGAAGAACTGCATCATCTTCAACATGGTCATGGTGACCAATGTCTTCAGCAGCGGTGGGATTAGCTGCTGGAAAGTCTTCAGCGTCATGAGCCCCTGTCGAAGCAGGCTCATGGACAGTCAGCTGGCACTCTTGGTGTTCAGCGTCAGGGCGAACCATGGAGATGGGTTCAACAATTAAGGGCTCTGTGGGAGCAGCTCGTTCCTTCTTGGTCTTCCCCTTCTTCTTGGAGGGAGCAGCATCAGAGGCTTCAGAATGTTTCCTCCTTCTGGCTTCAGCCTCAGCAGTCCTCGTCTTCTTCAGTTCTGAAGCGGTTGACCTGGCCTTTGGCTTCGAGCCAGTAATGCTAGTTGGGAAGACAATGGGATCTGCTTCCTGCCTTGGTGTGGGTTTGGCCATAGCGGGCTTCTTCTTCTGCTGCTGCTTTGCAGCCATCCTGGGGTCGATGCCCGGATGCCCAAGGGCCTTGCGCTTCTCAGCCTCGTTGTAGCCTTGCACACACTTGTCAGCCAGGCTCTTCATGCGCTCACGAGAACCCTGAGCTTCTGCATGTTTCTTGAGAAAGGCTTCTTTGAGCTCGTGCAGCATAATCTTGAAGTTCTTCACCTCTTGCACGCTGAGCTTGGCCATATGCTTCTTGAACTGAGCTTTCTCAAAGTCAATCTTCTGCTTCATTTCAACAATGTGCTGGGCAATAGCTAACTCTGAAGCAATGGCGCCATGGAAGGCGACACTGAGGCCAATGGGAAGTTGCAGATCTTCGAAGCTGAGGTTGGGCGAGTCAACCCACTCATCAATGAAGTTGTGTATGATTGCCACGTCAAAGAGAGGCAGATTATTGAATATTTCTGCTTCGTCCTTTCTCTTGATGAGTTGCTCAAGAGTGTCATCTGCAAGATCTTCATCACTGGACAGATCGATGGCATCATTGCGCAGAATAGCAGCAGCTGTCAGTTTTTGGCCGGTGTGTGGCAGAGGCATCTTGACTTTCTGGGGCTTGGAGATGCGTGACAAATCATCAGACTGCACACTATCTTCAGGAGGTGCAGTAGCCAGTGGCTTCGCCCGTGAGATTTTTGGTGCAGAGGCAGGCTTTGAAGCTTTAGGCTGCTTCTTTGGCTTCGGCGCTGCAGGCGCTTCATCTGATTCAGCGTTGTCTGCAGGCTCATGCACAACTGTCCCTTGAACCATGATATGAGTGATGAGACCCTCTAAGTTGTAGAAGGGCCCAACAAGATTGGGTTCAGCTTTGCGGGTCCCATCGACACGGGGAGCAGAGGGACCAGGGTTGAAGTCTAATCCCAAAGACTTCTTGTTCTGCTTCGCTGAGTTCTGGGCAAACTGGAAGTTGCGCTTGAACAGATTGTCGTCACGACACCAGAGCAGTGACGATGGGTCAGCATCCGCAGGCTATGGTCCACGGACCATGCAGGGATAGAAGCCTTGTTCAATGGCTTCATCTCTGGACCTGGGTTGAAGATTTTTGTAGAGAATGTCTCCCCATAGTCGCTTGATGGCATTCTTCTCAGCATATTCCTTTGTCACAAACCTGTACTTGAACCACTGTTCTGCCTAATATCGTCGAATCTATTGGATGTTTTGGAGAAACATCAGGATCTGTCTTGTATAGCTCTGAGAGATCATCGGGCAGATCTCTTGATGTTTCTCCTTGATGCTTTCTGCCACCCTTCCTTGCTGATTTATCTGAAGCCATGAACTTTAAACTGAATGGCTTCAATACGTTCAAAGGCTTGAAAGGCTTTCGCTTGCTGGACCAACAAGAACTGGCTTCGGGAGAATTTATGTGATACTGTAAGAATTCTGCAAATGAATGCAGACTATGAAAACCAAGGGATTCTCCCATGGACATGTACCTGTGATAGCATTAAGCTGCGAGGGAAGGGGAAGAGGTCATATGCATTCTCAGAAGATTTTGAAGATACATCAGTTTAGAAGACATTGACCTCTTCGTGCGAAAGACATTCACTCATACATAAGGAGTTGGTTCCAGATTTGTATGAATCCACGAATCAGTACAAGTGAGGAATCTAACTACTGTGTGAAGCATAAGTGAATATACTAGGCATATTATGAGATGCAGTAAGAAGTGGATCCAACATGTGTGAACAAAAACCACTTGTGGTAGAAAGTGACGAATCTATAGGATCAAAGGGGCCGTAAAAAGGAAGTTTTATTTATCACACGTAGAACTGCTAGACGGAGTGGAAGAGGAGGCCGAGCAGTCCGATCGTTCGTGCCCTAACTTGGCGACGGAGGACACCTACGACGACGGCGGAGAAGACGATGTCCGCGGTTGGCGTGAAGACGGCATCAGAGAGGTTGCGGCAGCTAAGCGCTTCGTCGCCGGCGTCGTCGAGGGCTAGCGGTGGCGCTAGGGTTCGTGCGAGAGTGGAAGAAGAGATAATGACTGTGGTGTGGCGTGTATTTATAGGGACAGGGGCGGCTCAGTGTTATTACACAGGTGCCCCTGGCGATTCACATCTGTGGAACACGTGGCCATCATGCAGCATGTCGGAGGTTGTTCCACGTCCCACGCACGCCTGGATTGTCGGGGGGTCGTTCCCACTTCTCCGGGTTTCAGGTGAAGGAATTAGCATTGAAAGTGGACTTAATGTTTGTCTCTGTATCTTCTGCTGACAAGGACGCAGAGAAGACATTTGACAGTTTCAAAAGAATGCATATGACTTGGAGAGATAGAGTTTGAGATAGAAAGCATAGAGAGGTTAGGGTCCAATCACATTCACTTAGTTCAAAAGATTCAACAAGAAGACATAGCTATAAGTGAATGATGTAGAAGACAGAACACTAGTATACATTTATAATCATCGTAGTGAAGATAATCATGAATACATGTTGAGATTGAAGCCAAACCAAATGTGAAGACATAGCAAATGTAACACCATGAGTGAAACACTTCAAACATAACATTTGGTGGTGGCGTGACCCACCGTATAGGAAGTATTAGACCCAGACACGACGCACAATTATCATGGCGCTCTGAAGTCAAATTCCTCATTATTGTATTCACACTTAGAATGTATGTCTTCATTGATTGAAGATATACTTTACTTCGTGTGTTGCACATCTAAGTCATCATTATGCATAAGTGTTAGGATGTGTGCCCGATCACAGGACATTTGAGGATTCCAAGATATTTAGCTCACACTGTAACTTGCAAAATCTCTTCTCATCCAAGGGCTTGGTGAAGATATCTGCCAATTGCTCTTCAGTGCTGACGTGTATGATATCAATATCTTCCTTCACAACATGATCTCTGAGAAAGTGATGACGAATCTCAATGTGCTTTGTCTTCGAGTGCTGAACTGGGTTGTTGGCAATCTTGATGGTGCTTTCGTTGTCGCAGTAGAGTGGCACTTGCTTCAGATGAATGCCATAGTCTTTGAGTGTTTGCTTCATCCACAGAAGCTGAGCGCAGCAAGATCCATCAGCAATGTATTCAGATTCAACAGTGGAGAGAGATACACAGTTCTGCTTCTTTGAAGACCAACATACAAGTGATCATCCCAGAAAATGACATGTGCCTGATGTAGACTTGTGATCCACCTTGCCACCATCATAATCAGCATCCGAGAATCCAACCAGATCAAACTCTCAGCCCTTTGGATACCATAATCCTAGAGTTGGGTTGTAAGCCAAATATCGAAGAATTCGCTTCACAGCTAAGTGATGCGATTCCTTTGGTGCCTCTTGGAACCGAGCACACGTGCAAACACTAAGCATAATATCTAGCCTAGATGCACATAAATAAAGTAAAGAACCAATCATGGAGCGGTATACCTTTTGATCGAACTCTTTACCATTGTCGTCGGGACCCAGATGATGTTTGGCTGGCATTGGCGTCGTGAAGCCTTTGCAGTCTTGCATACCGAACTTCTTCAGGCAATCTTTGAGATACTTCTCTTGAGATATAAAGATGTCGTTGCGTTGCTGTCGTATTTGAAGACCAAGGAAGAACTTCAGCTCTCCCATCATGGACATCTGGTATTGCTCTTGCATCATATATCCAAATTCTTCACTGTATTTCTGATTGGTGCAGCCGAAGATAATGTCATCCACATATATTTGGCACACAAACAGTTCACCATCATATGTCTTCGTGAAGAACGTGGGGTCAAGGGAACCAGGTGTGAAGCCTTTGCTCTTCAGGAAGTATTTGAGTGTGTCATACCAAGCCCGAGGGGCCTGTTTGAGGCCATACAGTGCCTTGTTGAGCTTGTATACCATGTCAGGATGTTTTGGATCTTCAAAGCCAGGCGGTTGTGCAACATACACTTCTTCTTCAATCTTGCCATTGAGAAAAGCGCTCTTCATATCCATTTGATATAGAAGTATGTTATGATGATTTGCATAGGCCAGCAGTATGCGTATGGCTTCAGTCGAGCCACAGGAGAAAATGTTTCATCGAAGTCAATCCCTTCAACTTGAGTATATCCTTGAGCAACGAGGCGAGCTTTGTTTCTGACAACTTGACCATGCCATCTTGCTTGTTGCGATATATCCATTTGGTGCCTATTATATTGTGCTTCCGAGGATCAGGACGCTTAATCAGTTCCCATACATTATTCAGCTCAAACTGTTGAAGCTCTTCTTGCATAGCTTGAATCCATTCAGGTTCCATGAAGGCTTCTTCAACTTTCTTGGGTTCTGTTATTGAGACGAATGCGAAGTGCCCACAGAAATTTGCTAGCTGTGTTGCCCTTGAAAGAGTGAGCGGACCGGGTGCATTTATGCTATCAATTATTCTCTCAATCTGCACTTCATTGGCAACACGAGGATGTACAGGGCGAAGATTTTGCTCTTGCTGATCATTGTCATTGTTAGAGGGATTGTCTTCAGGCTGAGCATTGTCTTCAGGTTGATCAGGTGCGGAGATGATAAGTTCCTCTTTAGGTTGAGCTTCAGAGGGTATGATTTCTCCAGTTCCCATAAGTTTGATTGATTCACTGGATGGAACTTCATCTAGCGCATTTGGCAGGTGCTCTCTTTGTGAACCGTTAGTCTCATCGAACCGCACATCCACTGTTTCAACCACTTTATAATGAAAGAGATTGAAGACTCTGTAGGAGTGCGAATCCTTTCCATATCCAAGCATAAAAACCTCATGTGCTTTTGGTGCAAATTTTGAAGTGTGATGTGGATCCTTGATCCAGCACCTGGCGCCAAATACTCTGAAGTAACTGACGTTTGGCTTCTTGCCAGTGAGAAGCTCATAAGATGTCTTGTTCAGAAGCTTGTGAAGATAAACACGGTTGATTGTATGGCATGCAGTATCAATGGCTTCAGGCTAGAATTTTCTTGGAGTCTTGTATTCATCAAGCATCGTTCGGGCCATCTCAATCAGTGTTCTGTTCTTGCGTTCGACGACGCCATTCTGCTGTGGCGTGTACGGAGCTGAGAATTCATGTGTGATGCCCAAAGTGTCAAGATATGTATCAAGGCCAGTGTTCTTGAATTCAGTGCCATTGTCACTTCTGATGTGCTTTATCTTGGCGCCATAGTTGTTCATTGCTCGATTGGCGAAGCGTCTGAAGACATCCTGCACTTCAGTCTTGTAGAGGATTATATGCACCCAAGTATATCTAGAATAATCATCAACTATGACAAAGCCATAGAGACAAGCAGTAGTAGTAAGAGTTGAGTAATGAGTGGGACCGAAAATATCCATGTGGAGCAGTTTGAAGGGTCGAGTTGTTGTCATGATTGTCTTCGAGGGATGTTTGGCCCTCGTCGTCTTTCCTGCTTCACAGGCACCGCATAAGTGATCTTTCTTGAACTTGGCGCCCTCGATGCCTATGACATGCTTCTTCTTTGCAAGGGTGTGGAGGTTCCTCATGCCAGCATTCCCTAGCCTCCAATGCCAGAGCCAGCATTCTGAAGCTTTTGCCAGAAGACATACGGCAAGCTGTGGTCCTGCTGAAAAATCTACCACGTACAAATCATCCTTCCTATACCCTTCAAACACTAGAGACTTGTCAGATTCCATTAGAACAAGACAACGATATTTTCCAAAGATCACAATCATGTTTAAATCGCAAAGCATTGAGACAGACATTAAGTTGAAGCCAAGGGATTCAACAAGCATGACTTTATCCATGTGTTGATCCTTTGAGATTGCAACTCTACCTAGACCCAATACCTTACTTTTACCAGTGTCAGCAAATGTGATGTGACTCTTGTTGGATGGACGTAAGGTTGAGTCCATAAGAAGGTTTCTCTTGCCAGTCATGTGATTGGTACACCCACTATCAATAATCCATTCTGAAGCTGCTGGTGTCGTACCCTACAGTGCAGTTAGGGGGATAGGCTTCACGAAGAGAATTGTGAAGCAAAAACATTTGACGAACCAGTGGGTTATGAAAGCTTAGATCGAGATTTGGACTGATAGGGAGAGTACCAAGCGGTTCAGGAACGAAGTACATAATAAGACCATTCGGGCATTTGATCTTGCGCCCTACAAGATGTTTAAGGTCCCCAGCAATAGCGTCAGACGATTTTGTTTTTCTGCTGGAGACCCTTCCCTGCAAAAGAGAGTTAAGCTTTCTTAACCACCCACATCTTCAAGGGTGGCTTAGAAGCAATAAGTCTAAGTGCAGCATCTGAGAACTTTGGCTTTGGAGCCCTAGCAAAAAGTCTTGCAGGAGGACAATAGTACTCATAAGAATAAGTAGAATAGTTCTTGGTCTTATGAACATGGCGGTTTGATGAACCGCGCTCATATTCATAGGCCTGAGTATGGCTTCCCTGCAAAACATTTGCGTTAGTGCGACTCAGGTGAGTCCTCTGTCTGTATGATGCCTTTGGACCGTATGAAGCCTGTGATCTGGAGTTTGTCTTCTTCACCTGTGATGTCATGATGACATTCACAGGAAGATTCTCCAAACACTTTTTCGGCACCCAGATCTTCTTCATAAGCGGTCTATTCCTGCAGTTAGTACCAATATACCTGGAAAACACTTCACCATTTTGATTCTTAAACAGTTTATAGTTTGCATCAAAGGATTCATCAATGACAATGGGGTTAGCACAAGTGAAGCCAGATAGAGTGGATGGATCTGCTGAAGGTTCCTTTGCAGCAACCCATGTGGTTTTGGGGTACTGCTTAGGTTTCCAGTAAGAGCCATCAGCATTCATTTTCCTTTCGAACCCAACACCCTCTTTCCTAGGGTTTCGGTTCAGGATCTTCTTTTTGAGGACATCACATAGTGTCTGATGCCCTTTGAGACTTTTGTACATCCCTGTTTCAAGCAGTGTCTTCAACCTAGCATTCTCATCAGCAATAACTGACGTGGTATCCTCAGCAGAGGGGTTAGTTCCCACATCAACAGTTGAAGATATTGCAATAGTAGCAACAGTAGCAACAGTAGAACATTCAGCAACAGAAGTAGCATTATCACGCTCAATGCATTTAAGACATGGTGGTTCAAATCCTTCCTGAGCGGAACTGATCTGTTTGGCGCGAAGTGACTCGTTTTCCTTTTGAAGATCCTCGTGAGCCGCTCTCAATTTATCAAGATCTTGCTTCCTTTGAAGATAATCATAGGAAAGCCTTTCATGAGTTGTTGAGAGCGTTTCATGACGACTTTCTAGTTCCTCATACTTAACATGAAGATTTTTTATGTCTTCAATTAAGGACTGAGATCGAGTCATTTCAGCGTCTAGCAGATCATCGCTTTTGTCTAACAGTTTTTGAATATGTTCCATAGCTTTCTGTTGTTTAGTTGCAATTTTAGCAAGTGTTTTGTAGCTGGGTTTGGAATCACAATCAGAGTCATCTTCACTAGATGTTTGATAGTGAGTAGTGCGTGTGTTTACCTTGGCACCACGTGCCATGAAGCAGTAGGTAGGAGCGGAGTAGTCCTTGTCATTTGCATCGGTGTCACTGATGAAGTCATTGTCTTCAGTGTTGAAGATGGACTTGGCAACGTATGCTGTAGCCAGACTTGCAACGCCAGAATCGGACTCCTCCTCAGACTCCACCTCCGCCCCCTTAGAAGCAGACTCCTCCTCTGAATCCATTTCCTTGCCAACAAACGCACGGGCCTTGCCAAATGAGCTTTTCTTGTGTGATGAAGACTTGGAGGAAGACTTGGAAGAAGACTTTGAGTATTTCTTCTTCTTCTTGTCGTCAGAGTCATACTCCTTGCTCTTCTTCTTCTTGTTCTCATTGTCCCACTGCGGACACTCAGAGATGTAGTGGCCAGGTTTCTTGCACTTGTGGCATGATCTTTTCTTGTAGTCATAAGCAGAAGCTTCATCATTCCTTGAGCTTGATCGTGAAGACTTTCTGAAGCTTTTCTTCTTGGTGAATTTTTGGACCTTCTTCACAAGCATATCAAGCTCCTTTCCAATGTCTTCAGGATCATCAGTACTGCTGTTGGATTCTTCTTCAGATGTGGAGACAGCTTTTGCCTTCAAGGCACGAGTTCGCCCATAGTTGGGACCGTAGATATCTCTTTTCTTAGAAAGCTGAAACTCATGTGTGTTGAGCCTCTCAAGTATGTCAGACGGATCGAGTGTCTTGAAATCAGGACGTTCTTGAATCATCAGGGCTAGGGTGTCAAACAAACTGTCAAGTGATCTCAGGAGTGTCTTGACGACTTCATGCTTGGGGATCTCAGTAGCACCGAGGGCTTGAAACTCATTTGTGATGTCAGTGAATCGATCAAATGTGAGCTGGACATCCTCATTATCATTTCTCTTGAAGCGGTTGAAGAGGTTGCGAAGGACACTGATTCTCTGATCTCTTTGGGTTGAGACGCCTTCGTTGACCTTGGAGAGCCAGTCCCAGACTAGCTTAGATGTTTCCAAAGCACTCACGCGGCCATACTGTCCTTTGGTCAGATGACCACAGATGATATTCTTGGCAGTAGAGTCTAGTTGAACGAACTTCTTGACGTCAGCAGCAGTGACACCTTCTCCAGCCTTGGGAACGCCGTTCTTGACGACATACCATAGGTCGACGTCAATGGCTTCAAGATGCATGCACATCTTATTCTTCCAGTAGGGATATTCAGTTCCATCGAAGACGGGGCACGCAGCGGAGACTTTGATTATCCCTGCAGTCGACATAGCTAAAAATCCAGGTGGTTAAACCGAATCACACAAAACAAGGGAGTACCTTGCTCTGATACCAATTGAAAGTGTGTTATATCGACTAGAGGGGGGTGAATAGGCGATTTTTATGAAAGTCTTCAAAACGTGGAAGTTTCAAAGACAAACAATAGAAATAAACCTATTACTATGCAGCAGAAGGTAGACTACACTAGGCAAACCATAGTCAAGTATTCAATGAAGTGAAAGCACAATGACTAATAGCAGCTAGGTAGTAAGGATCAGGTAGGAAGATATTATGAAGCCAATCAGAACAAGCAGTCACTCAGTGAAGACAAGAGATTGTGCAATCATACAATACTTCACAAGGACCAATAGTAAGTAAAGGGAAGGGAAGGATGAAACCAGTGACTTGTTGAAGACAATGATTTATTGGACCAGTTCCAGTTGCTGTGACAACTGTACGTCTGGTTAGGGCGGCTAGGTATTTAAACCTGAGGACACACAGTCCCAGACACCCAGTCCTGAACACGCAGCTCAGGGCACCCAGTCCTCACCGTATTCCCCTTGAGCTAAGGTCACACAGACCTCGACCAATCACTCTGGTAAGTCTACAAGTTAGACTCCCAAACCTTCACAGACTTTGTTCACCGGCGATCCACAATGGCTCTTGGATGCTCAGAACGCGACGCCTAACCGGCTGGAGGATTCACAGTCCTCAAGTGTAATAAGTCTTCAGATCACACAGACAGGAAGACTTAAGTGATGCCTAACACTCTTTGGCTCTGGGTGGTTAGGGCTTTATCCTTGCAAGGAATTCTCTCTCAAAGGCTTCGAGGTGGGTTGCTCTCAAACGACAAAAGCCGTACTCTAACTCTGAGCAGCCAACCGTTTATGGTTGTAGGGGGTGGGCTATTTATAGCCACTAGGCAACCCAACCTGATTTGTCCGAAACTACCCTGGGTCACTCAGGAACTGACACGTGTTCCAACGGTCAGATTTCAAACTCACACGGCAACTTTACTTGGGCTACAAGCAAAGCTGACTTGTCCGACTCTGGACAAGATTTGCTCTCATAGTCTTCACTCGAAGACATAGGTTTTGGTTAAGCATCACTTCAGTCATTTTGACTGGTTCTCTTGGACCCCACTTAACAGTACGGTGGTTCCTATGACACAACAAAGAAGAAAAAGAACTACGAAAGATCTAAGTCATCGAGTTCCATATGCTTCATGCGACGTCTTCTCGTGTCATAGTCTTCAATGTGAATATCTTCACATACCACCTTTGACATCAATGTCTTCATACATTTTTAGGGGTCATCTCTGGTACGAAAACCGAATCAATGAGGGACTTCTACCTGTGTTATCCTACAATTCTCACAAACACATTAGTCCCTCAACTAGGTTTGTCGTCAATACTCCAAAACCAACTAGGGGTGGCACTAGATGCACTTACACGGATCTCGGGAAGGGGGTCCCGAACTGTGCGTCTAAGGAGGATGGTAACAGGAGGCAGGGGACACGATGTTTTACCCAAGTTCGGGCCCTCTTGATGGAGGTAAAACCCTACGTCCTGCATGATTATTCTTGATAATATGAGTAGTACAAGAGTTGATCTACCACGAGATCGGAGAGGCTAAACCCTAGAAGCTAGCCTATGGTATGATTGTCTGTTGTCCTACGGACTAAAACCCTCCGGTTTATATAGACACCGGAGGGGGCTAGGGTTACACAAGGTCGGTTACAAAGGAAAAGATATACATATCCGTATTGCCTAGCTTGCCTTCCACGCCAAGTAGAGTCCCATCCGGACATGGGACGAAGTCTTCAATCTCGTATCTTCATAGTCCAACAGTCCGGCCAAAGGATATAGTCCGGCTGTCCGGAGACCCCCTAATCCAGGAGTCCCTCAGTATCCCCTGAACCAGGCTTAAATGACGATGAGTCCGACACGCAGTGTTGTCTTCGGCATTGCAAGGCGGGTACCTCCTCGGAATACACCACGGAAGAGTTTGAATACAAGGATAGTGTATGACCCTGCAAAATAAGTTCCACATACCACCATGGAGAGAATAATATATCCACAAATCTAATCTGCTGACATGTTTTGGTAGAATGACATCATGCCATGGCCCAGTAATTATTTGAACCGTTTTTCTTTAACCAGCCCCGCACATAACGGGAGGTGGTTTCTTAACACGTCTTGTCAAAGCAGAGATCGTGTTCCCTTTATTACGGGACTCTCATCAATACGGACATGGGTAACCCAACCGTGCCTAGGACTCCTAGATTTTAGGAAAGTCCCAAACGCCCACGAGGAGGATGCCTGATATTCACCCTCTTTATGAAGGGACAAGGCTTTTACTTTTTCCCTCCCGTGCTCAATTGTATCCTTCCCCCGCCTCGAGTTCTAACACCCAAAGCCCAGGTCAGGTGCTTCGGACCTTCGATCATGTCCGGATCCAGCCTTCAAGGCTGGTGGATGCCTTCCTCCGTCACAGAGGAGGACATCAAGAAGTAGAGGCAGGCCAGATATCTAACCGCCAAAATTTCGCATAGGCTACCCACCCGAGGGCAGGTCATCCCTACTCCCGAACCCAACGAGAGCATTGTGTTCGTCTCCCACTTCCTCCGAGGACTAAGCCTCACTCTGGATCCCTTTGTTAGGGGTCTCATGTTCTATTATGGGCTGGATTTTCACGAGCTGGCCCCGGATTCCCTTCTTCACATCTCGTCATTCATTGTCGTGTGTGAGGCCTTCCTCCGCATTACCCCTCACTTTGGCCTGTGGCTCAAGACCTTCGATGTGAAGCCGAAGATGGTCGAGGGGCAGTACACAGCGTGCGGAGGTGCTCGAATAAGCAAAATTGCTGACGCTCCATGGCCAGAGGGTTTCTTTCTAGAGGTGTCTGGATTGTGGCAACGGGAGTGGTTCTACGTCACAGCTCCCAAAAGTGCCAAGTGGGTAGCTACCCCCGCCTTTCGCTTGGGCCCTCCACCACAACTGATGTCATGGATCAGCAGGGGGCTAAGCTGGGGTCCAGCCAAGGACGCGCCCATACTGCAGAGCCGTATCCGAGATCTCTTCGAAGGAGATTTCAGTCTGGTTATGGTAATGCAAGTCATGCTGGTTCGTCGAGTCCAGCCTTGCAAACGTCGGCCCCTATGCATGTGGGAATTCAACCCAGAAGGATCGCGCACTATTCAGAATTTCCTCGGCATGACGCACGAGGAGATGTACAAATCGTTCTTCGGACCCCAAATAGAGTGTTCGGATACTACCGAGGACGTGGGCCTGAGCAACAACCGCACCGCTGCCCAAGTAAGTAATCCCGTGGCCGAACACACCGTCCTTTTATTTATCATGACATCATTCTAAAGAATCGCTCTTTGAGCAGGACTGGATAACAAAGGCGAAGATGATCCGGTGTTCGGCCCCCCTTCCTGAAGGCTTGGACAATCCGGTGCTGGAAAAGATGCTCGAGCCAGCACCTTGTCTGGTGCCCTCAAAGGAAGACGAAGGGGGGAATAAAGAGGGCGAAAGCGGGCCTCCATCGCTACCTATTCCAACTGAGGGAATGAGCGCCTCCGCGAGGGAGGATAACCGAGGGGAAGAATCTGACATTCTTTCTCCCCAGGGAAGGAAGAGGACTACCTCCGACGATCCGGAAATCAAGGTTTCCAAACGGGAGAAGAAATCTCCGCCAGAGGGTCCTGCCTCGGAGGGTGTTCTTGCCGCACAATGTCCGCACGTGGATCAGCCCTCTAACGAGCTGTAAGTAATCAAAAGGTATTTAATAGTGAAGATATCCTACCTTACTTCTGAGGAAAATAACCGAAGTATTTATCTTGCAGTTCGGATCTTAGACCTTCTCAGCTGAGCTCGTCTTCGGGGGATCTTCTTCCGGAGATGATGGAGAGCGAAACGCCTCCACCTGCCACACCGCCTTATGAAGCGGGCGACCCTGAGGTGTCATCGCAGAGGGCTTCTCCTAATCCGGCAAGGCCAGAAGGTAATCCTATGGCCACCCGAAGTCCTCAGTATCCGGCTCTCGAAGAGAGCAATCAAAAGAGTCCGGCATCGTCTGGTGCGCGGTCGGATGTACGGAGGGATCTGCTGGAGAAGGCGGCTAAATCAGAAGAGCACCACACATTGATGGGTACGGTGATTGAAAGGATTTCGTCCGCCGAAAGCGGGCTGCATGAAGCCTTTATGAGTCTACTGACGGGTTTTGAGGTACGTGAAATGATGTATATTTTTGAAAGTACCGCACATTTTTAGATGTGCCCTGTGTATATAGTAGCCCCTGAGACTCTGGTTGTCATCAAAAACGGTGGCAAACAGAGGATCATAGTCCCAGGTAATAATAGACTGCCTTTATGTGCAGGTGGTGGAGGCTCAAGTGGCTAGCCAGCGGATGGGTATGCCGAACTAAAGCGGCAGCTGGATGCGGCAGATGCCGACATCGTGCTTGTCAACGAGCGGCTTGACGAGGCACAGGGTGAGTGGCCTTTCTGGTAATCGTCACATAATAAGAGCAGCATGATGCCAGTATCTTTAATATGTTGTGACTGCAGCTGGAGCCGCCACCATGGAGACCCTTCGGGCGGAGCTTGCCCGAGCCAAGGAGCAAGCAAGGAGTAGCAATGCGACAGCTTTGCAAGCGACCGAAGAGTTAAGGGCCGAACAGGCCGCACATTGCAAGAGCAAAGAGAAAATGTCCAAGATGGCTGTAAAGTTAAAAGATACTGCCGACCGTTGCCAGCTTCTTGAAGAAGAAAATCGGGCGAAGGCGACGGACCTGGAAAAGGCCACGATGGCGACCAAAGACACCCGCTCTGTGATGAGAGCGAAAAAGGAGGAGCTGCGTTTAGCCGGGGATATCATGGCTGGGAAACCCTTTATGCTGCGGAGGAAGTTTGGAGATCCTCGGTATGCGCCTCTGGACCGGCTGTGGAGTTCGGCGGACGCATATCTGGACTTGGCGGCGAGTGCTGTCGATGCAGTCGAATACTTCCGAGATCAAACAGATCATGAAGTGGACAAGCTATTCTGGTCACAATTTAACGTTCCAGAGCGTCCGCTTCCATTGACTGATCGACTTGCCGAAAGGGCCGAGCTGAATAGATTGTCCGGACTCGCCATGAGGTCTGTTGTGGATCATCTGTGGCCGGAAAGGCCAAAGCCGAACAGTTATTTTAGTTTGGTGCAGCAGTTCCTTGGTGCGGTGCCACGCACTAATGCGATGAAGAGGTCGGCGTGCATAGAAGGCTCGCGGATGGCCCTTGCCCTTGTCAAGACATACTGGGCGGAGATGGATGCCACCACCGTTGCGGCGCAGGGTTCGGCCATAGGCCGAGTGGCTGCCGATCACTATTTTGAAGAAGTTCTTGAAGGCGCTCGTTCGATAGAGGCCCAATGCTCGAAGAATATTATGTTTGAGTGACATGTATTCCCATTGTAAAAATAATGTTTTATTAAGTTTATCAAGGTTGTATTTATACTTTTGCCCGAAAGTATTATGATGCCTTCTGTGCGGCCGTTTATGTATATATGTATATAACCTGAAAGATTGCAGTCGTCGGCTTCAGCCCGCACGCATATAATGCGGGGGTGTTCGCAGAAGACGCATGTTCACACTTGACCCAACGTCTTGGTCCATTAAGGAGGTGATAGCACAGCGAACTAGGCAACCGGACTATAACGCTTTAACACTTTCACTTAGCCAAAGGAGTTTGACAGTGGGGCTACTATATAGCCCCTGGTGGCTCCGCACTCATTAGAATTCGGGGTGCGTACATGCCTGGCCGGGAAACGGCCCTTCGTTAAGGCGGAGGAATCCCGAAGATTCCGATAGGTCATCGAGTGGTTGACCAGTCTCACGCTATATCATGACAGTCAGTTTTCGACTTTCTCTACTGAGGTGCTCGTCCGGATGAACCAGGGCACAATCGCAGTAGTTCTCCTGGTGCCACCTTAGCCGTTAGAGCGGAACGTAAGGCAGCAAAACACAGGAGCCGGGCAAACCCAACATTTGACCAAAGACATGATTCGGAGCTGATGCATATAAGGCCAAACTCGCGACGCCGAACACTCCCTAAGGTATTCGGTCTTTATGGTATAAACCGGGCCTAAACAGTGCCCTTTGTAATAAGCCCCTGGTGTCCAGGTACGTGCAATATTCTAACATGGCCACATGCCAGTACGTCAGCATCCTTCTTAATTGTACTGAGAATCCGAGGGATGTGTATCAACAAGAGACAGTAAAAAAAGGTTTATGCAGGGTCTTAATCTAAAAAGAATCATTGGAACGGGTCCCTACTGCATGTCTGCGCCTGTGTCTTCGTTGTGCCGTATTCTGGATGGGTGTAGCACGATGGTCATCTGAAAAAGAGAGGAACTTAATTGAAAAGTTGCCGTGCAAAAGGTAAGTTATACTAAATAAACAATATGAGTAAAGTTGAGCCTGATTGTTACTTGTGCCTGCGCGTTGAGCCCCTTGTACTGTAATAGGGGTATAGCCATCAAACCTGTATCAATTACATATAGCAGTACCAGACTCATCCAATCGTGTCCGTGGTCTTAACGACCTGTCAGATGCTTTAGTTGGTGAGGTCGTTTAGTGTGCGGCTGCCAAGGCAGCCGCACGGTCTTCCGTGCGCAAGGAGCGCTCAATATTTCCATTTACTGTAATGATGCCACGTGGACCGGGCATCTTAAGCATGAGGGAAGCGTAATGCGGTATTGCGTTAAAGCGAGCGAAAGCTTCGCGTCCGAGTAGTGCTTGTTAGCCACTTTGGAACGGAGCGATGTGGAACGTTAAATTTTCGCTACGGAAGTTATCAGGAAAGCCGAATACAACCTCTAGTAGCAGGGAGCCCGTGCAATGGGCCTCTCGGCCTGGCGTTACTCCTTTAAAGGTAGTATTGTTGCGGCTAATTTTTGTTGGGTCTATCCCCATTTTGCGGACTGTGTCCTGATATATCAGCTTTAGACTGCTGCCACCGTCCATCAAGACTCGTGAAGTGGTATCCGTCAATTATTGGGTCTAATACCAAGGCAGCCCATCATGCACTCCGGATACTTGCCGAGTAATCTCAATGGTCGAAGGTGACCGGTTGGAACGACCAGTGGAAGGACTCCGCAGTGATAGGCCCTGGGGCATGTGTCTCTAGGAGTGCCGCTTTGTTTCTCCCCTTTGTCACGTGTAATACGTTTACTGGTTTGACTTCTGGTGGGAACTCTTCTGTTCCCCAGTGCTTTGCTTGCGAGGCTCGTCCTCGTCTTTGCTTGGTGTATCCTGCCCCTTGTGTTCGGCGTTGAGCTTGCCGGACTGCTTGAAGACCCAACATTCTCTATGGGTATGATTTGCAGGTTTATCGGGGGTGCTATGGATCTGACATATTTGGTCCAGAATCTTGTTTAGGCTGGACAGTTCGTCTCTGTTGCCTTTGGGGGCAGCTTTTGCTGACTTGGACGAGAGCTTTTGATTCCGGCGTTTACCGCTGTGCTCTTCGGGCTGTCTTCTTTATCCCGGCGCTTGTTTTTGCTGCATCGTGATTTCCCGTTTCCGTCCCTGGCTTCGGATGTACTTGGGTCGCTGGTACTGCATCGGGCTAACTAGCTGTCCTTGCCCGCGCAAAAGAGGGTCATGAGGCTTGTTAATGCTGCCATTGTTCTCGACTTTTCTTGGCCGAGGTGTCTGGCAAGCCATTCATCTCGAACGCTGTGCTTGAAAGCTGCTAAGGCTTCGGTGTCCGGGCAGTCGACTATTTTGTTCTTTTTAGTGAGGAACCTGTTCCAATGCTTTCGGGCTGACTCTCCGGGTTGTTGAGTTATATGACTTAAATCGTCTGCATCCGGTGGTCGGACATAGGTCCCTTGAAAATATTCCCGAAAGGCGTCTTCGAGCTCTTCCCAGCTTCCAATGGAGTTTTCGGGGAGGCTTTTAAACCAGTGCCGAGCTGGCCCTTTGAGCTTGAGGGGTAAGTACTTGATGGCGTGGAGATCTTCTCCTCGAGCCATATGTATATGGAGGATGTAGTCCTCAATCCAGACCCCAGGGTCTGTGGTTCTGTCGTACGCCTCTATGTTTACGAGTTTGAATCCCTCTGTAAATTCATGGTCCAGCACCTCATCGGTAAAACATAGGGGTGTGCGGCACCCCTATATTTGGGTGTACCATGGTGTTGGGATGTTTGTTGTCTTGCATTGCATGCTGGAGCGCGCTTGCGTGGTCCGTAAATGGATCTGGTTGCGCCGTACTTTGGATGCGAGTCCTCACGTGGATCGCGTACCGGCTTGTGTGTGGCGTCGTTTGCCGTTCTATGTTGGCCACGAGATCGTGTATCCGACCGGATGGCCATTTTGTTTTTTGATTGCGGGGGATCTAATGCCTCCTCATCAAATTCAGGTAGCAACTTTCGCTTCGGGTAGCTCTTGGTGTGGTGATTACCGCCGTACTTCGCTTCAGTGTTTAGTACTTCACTCCATCTGATTCTGAGTGTGTCTTGTGCAGCCATGAGCCTTTGCTTCTGCTTTTTCAGACTCCTCGCAGTGGCAACAAGCCTTTTATAGGCATTCTGTTGCTCCGGGTGCCTGTCCGGTGTGATGTTATCCGGACTATTATCCTCGATGGAGTCGGGTTGTTCGGTTTGATTCTCCGTGTTGCCGTGGTTGGACGATGGTTCAATGCCGTGTTTGTCGTCCATTGGCTCACCTTGCTCTATCGCTGGGTTTATATGATCGTTATTTCTGCCGAGGCGGGATTTGGAGCGGCGCTTACGCCGCCACTTTGACCGCTTCTCGAGGGAACAACCCTTCGCTGCGTCCTTCCACTCTTCATCGTTGTTTTCTTTGGGTGCGTCCACCATGTATACGTCAGATGATGAAGTGGGCGCCCTGTGCCCTATGGGCAGTGGTTCCTGTTCGTCTTTTGCATCGTCTTCCATACCATCGATGTCTTCTGAGTCGAAGTCGAGCATGTCGGTCAAATCATTGACAGTGGCTATTAAGTGGGTGGTGGGTGGGCGTCGAATTTCCTCGTTGTCCGCATCCCAATCCTGCCGAACATAGTTCGGCCAGGACTTTCCTGAGAGGGAGAGAGACCTTAGTGAATTCAGTATGTCGCCAAAGGGCGAGTGCTGAAAGATATCCGCAGAGGTGAACTCCATGATCGGCGCCCAGTCGGATTCGATAGGCAAGGGCGCAGGCGGTTCGGGGTCCGTGGCCGGGGAAGAATCTGGTAGTTCGTCGTCATGGCTCCCGTGAAGGGTAAGGTCGATATTTGGCTCGATCACCGCTATGAATATGGCCTCCGTGGCGGGGTCTATCCACCCGTCCATGGATGGCGCTATTGGCTCCGAATTGAGGGTCGGAGCGGTTACCAGCGCAGTCTCCTGAACACTATCTGATGGCAGAGCTAAATCATGCTCATCATGACCGTGCGGCACACTCGGCAGGGGCTCGAATCCGTCAAAGATCAAGTCTCTGCGGTCGTCGGCCGTGTAGTTTAAGCTTCCAAACCTGACCTGGTGGCCAGGGGCATAATTCTCGATCTGCTCCAAATGGCCATGCGAGTTGGCCCGCAGTGCGAAGCCGCCGAATACAAGGATCTGTCTGGGGAGAAAAGTCTCACCCTGGACTACATCGCTATCGATGATCGAAGGAGCCATCAAGCCTAACAGCGACGACACAGAGGAACTCTCAATGAAAGCACCAATGTCGGTGTCAAAATCGGCGGATCCCGGGTAGGGGATCCCGGACTGTGCGTCTAAGGCGGAAGGTAATAGGTGGCAGGGGACACAATGTTTTACCTAGGTTCGGGCCCTCTTGATGGAGGTAAAACCCTACGTCCTGCTTGATTATTCTTGATAATATGAGTAGTACAAGAGTTGATCTACCACGAGATCGGAGAGGCTAAACCCTAGAAGCTAGCCTATGGTATGATTGTCTATTGTCCTACGGGCTAAAACCCTCCGGTTTATATAGACACCGGAGGGGGCTAGGGTTACACAAGGTCGGTTACAAAGGAGGAGATATACATATCCGTATTGCCTAGCTTGCCTTCCACGCCAAGTAGAGTCCCATCCGGACACGGGACGAAGTCTTCAATCTCGTATCTGCATAGTCCAATAGTCTGGCCGAAGGATATAGTCCGGCTGTCCGGAGACCCCCTAATCCAGGACTCCCTCAATGACACTAACAAGAGCACCACCCTTGTGATTGAGAGCTCTGACACCATCGACAACGTTAATGCCAAGATCCAGGGGCGCACGTGTAGAGGCCTACAGATCTTTGTGGAGGCCAGAAGACGAGGTACCTAGCAAGATCCTTGCCGGGGACGTCGATAGGACAGCGGCAAGACTTCACCACCCCGTCACCAATCCAACGCAGTAGCCGGCCTGCCAACCTAGCAAGCGCCTGCGTGGTGGCATGCAGATCTTCGTGAAGATCCTGCCACCTCTCCAGTGCGGCAGTTGGCTAACCAACTTGGCACTGCATGCCTCACCAGCATGGAGGCGTGTCAAGACGGAGCAGAGCAGCAACGGACGGGATGTGTTCTGCTCCCGTCCCCGATAAAGCTAAGGGGCACGTAAGCAGCGCATTTAATGCGTTTTGTCCTAAGACGCTAGTGATAAACATAGGCAAAACTACTTTACACCTCTTGTGTGCCACTGTGGCAACCCCTTGGACATATAAAAGGAGGCCCATGACGTACTGAAGGAGGATTCGTACTTTTGAACCTCTCGGCCCAGCTTGCATGCATAGCGGCAAGCCGAAGCTCAAGAACGCAAGATATACACTCAAGCAGGACTAGGGTTTTACGCTTCTCAGTGGCCCGAACCTTGGTAAAAATCCGTCGTGTTGACCGTTAGATCCGCTTTTTGCACCACGCCTCTTCCCTGCCAAACCGTAGAAGGGATCCACGTGGTCCCGTAGGTGTCGTGCTCACCGACATCTTTGGCACGCCAGGTAGGGGGAGAAGAGTTCTACACCCTATCTAGTGGTTAGCACGTTGTTTCCTCGATGACCATGGCTCCCAAGAAGAGGGGATCATGGCGGTCGGTCCGTCTGGAGCCGTGCTGCCTATGGGTGGCGCAGCGACTTCCAAGGCACCCTCACCGGTGTCCGCGCTGTGGTCCTCCCAGGTCGTGTGCGACAAGCAGCGCCGCGATGTTGGTGCCCCCAGACGCCACCACGGGAAGAGCCACAACATCATTCTCGAGATGCACATGGCCAACAAGCAGTAATGAACCGCAAAATGTTCCATATTCCTATTTTATCTTCTTTATTTTTCTCAAAGGACAGAGGGTTCCCTAGCATACAAATTTGCCAGGGGGATAGAAAGTGGGGACGCCAATAGGTGATGCTCGAGGTGGCGTCTTGCAAAAAAGAATATTGCAGCAAAGAAAGCGAAGTCACGAGACTTTGAGCAAATTTATTTTAATATTAGGTTATTTTCCTCGAATGGTCTCGGTTCTTGTATAGGAAAACCTGCATGCGAAGGAACCTTGTAGGGATTGGTTGCACCCTTGCTCCGTTTCGAGGACGCTCAAGTGGTTGCGCTAAGAACGACAAGGTGCCTTGCCGGCAGTGGCACCACTAGCAGGCTTCTAAGGATCCGTCCTCGAAATGCTCGTGGCTAGGGTGCACGTGCTGGCAAGCCTTTCCCAGTAACGCGTAGGGTGTGTACCATACAAAGAGGAATCATAGAAGGAAGATAGCATGCATTCGATTCGAAAGCAAGTTATATTACATTAATGTTTGCTGCAGTTCTAACTTAACTGGGATTGTTTTGGGTATGGATCCATGGCGGCGAGAGGGAGCAGAGCGCCTAGTCTCGGCGCTGGCCTTCCACCCTCTTGACGTTGTCAACCAGGCTGACGACGGGTGCGACAAGCTCTTCAAGCGTCATGTGGTCTACATCTACCGGCAAGCTATCTTGGCTGAGGTCGATGTCGGGGTTCCTGTACGCCACCTTGGTGAGCACCTTGAGGAGGGCGCCCCGGCAAAGCTTCCGGGACTCGTTGGCTAGGTGGGTCGCTCGGCCATTGTGGAGTATCTTCAAGGCGTCAAGGACGGCCTCGAAGAACATGGTCACCTTGGCACTCTTAGTTATTGTATCATCGTGAGAGAACCTGATGCTCGGCAGGCCCATGGTGGATAGCTGCATGGTGAGCCTTTCTGAGACATCGACAAGGCGTGCGGTCCAGATTCCCATGCCACCCACGAAGTCATTGTGCTCGGCGGCAGCACTTTCGAGCAGTAGCTTCTCATCCTGGAGGTTCTTGGACAGGGCCTTTTCGCGAGCCCTGCTTCCCACAAGGGTCTCCTCCAGGGTGGTTTGCTTCAGCTTCAGATCGGCAATGGAGTCGTTGGCTTTGGAGTGCAGCTTGTTCTTATCAGAAATAGTAACCTGCAAGCTCGCCAAGGTGTGGACAGTCTTGTCCCTATCGCTCTTAAGCATCACGACCTCCTCCCTGTGCTTCTCCAGCTTCTCCACCTTGCCGGCCAGCTTGTTCTTGGCGGCCTCTGTGGCTTTGGCAGCATCGACGGCCTCCTTCAGCTTGCCGGCATGATCCAGGACCAGGGCGTCGGGTGCATCATTGTGCTTCTGCTCCAGTTCCTGGGGCCGCCGCGTGATGAGCTTCTCAATTTCTTCATCCTTGCCGCAGAGCGTGGCGGCAAGTGACTTCTCGCGAGTGGCAAGGTCCTCTTCCTGGGCATCGAGCAGGACACTTCACTCTCTTAGCTCACCGTCCTCCTTGGTGGTCCGTGCAGCGGCCTCCTCCTGGGCCTTCTCAATGTCTGATTGCTTCAGAAGAAGCTCATTCCAGCGCTGACCCAGCTGCTCCTGGCTAGTTTTCAAATCATGCCGGGCCTCCGTAAACTAGGCCTGCATCTGCTCGACACGCTCCTGGAAGCATGCCTCCGCCGCGTCGGCGCCCGCCGTCTAGGAGTCCAACTTCTCCTTGCGGGCACGGTGAAGTGCCTGAAGCTTCTAGAAGTTGCTGCTCATGGCTTGGAGGAGCTGGTCCTCCTTGGAGCTCCCGCTGCTGGCGCCTGGCTCGTCAACAACCTGGAGCCCGGCAACAACGTTGACCTCTTTGTCAAAAACCTCCCCCTCGGCAGGCGCTCCGGTGCTTGCCATCCCTGGGATGGTGACAAACAGATCCTCGCCAATCTTCAAGTATCTACTCAAGTTGGGGGCTTCGGAGGTGGACGGTTGGTTGTCGGCCACCGTCGCCCCGACAGTCGAGGGCTCTGAAACCGATGCGGCTCCAGGCGCTCCTGAGATAGGGATGCCATCAGTACGGTCATCGGTCCCCTCGCTGGCCTCCCCGGAGATCCCTAAGCGGCCTCTTCATGTGCCCCCTTGGCGGCCGCGTCGGCGGCAACCTTGTCAGCCTCAGTGGCGGCATCCTTGGCAATCTCCTCGATGGTGCCATCGATATCTATCAGACCCACTGAGGAGAGGTCTGAAAACCAAGGAGGAGAAAAGTATGAAACCAGGATCAGAGTCTAAAGCAAAAATAAATTACACTGGGGAACTGGTCAAAATCAGGAGCAGGGAGGCTTACCTACGATGAGTTGGCGAGGAGTGGTTCCCTCCCTGCCAATGCTTGTTGCCAGGATGGGGTCGCCGCCACCTGTGCTTGATGGCTCTCCCTCCGCACGCATGGGCTCGTTGAGGGAGGTCCTTGTCGAGTATCTCTCCCTTGGCGGCGTGGGCTCGCCGGTAGAAGCCCTTGCCGGGGACCTTTCCCTGGGTGGTCTGGTGGTTGATGGAGGAGGCGCGTTGGGGGCGGCCCTTAATGGCCCCTCATGTTGCCGCTCTTCCCATGCGAACCCGGCAAGATTAATGGTGAAAAGACACACCCCATCGCTCACCAACGGACAGTGGGTAATGGACTCACGCTAGGGGCTACGTCATGGACTAGGGCCCGGGATGATCGTGATCACCTCCGACGCGCTTGAGGTGCTTGTCGGGGGCTCGTCACCCGTCGAGGTCTTGGCCCTCTTCGCCATCCTCTGTGCCAATGTCTCCGTGTCCCTACAGAGGCAAGCCAAGACGAGATGAAGTCATGCGAAATAACCAAAACAGAGATTCGGGAAATGGAGAAGGTCGTGGAGCACTTACTCGTCCCCTTCATCGTCCTCTTCCTCTGGCCTCCTCCTTTTTAGGCTCATGGAAGAGAGGTCATAGTCGGCCTCTGGTATGGTGTGCTTTCGGAGGGGTGGAGACGGAGGCCTGGGTCGCTTGGCCGCTGCTTCCTGTGCTACCGCGACCGTTCACCTTGTATGGCACACGGATTGCGCCTGGGCCTCTTGCCATTGTGCGGCCTTGCCGGCCGCCCTCTCGGCGGGGACCTCTTCGGCCGAGGAGGCTCATCGCACTGGCTCGCAGAGCCAATTCGCCGGAGGACGCGCTTCCTCCCCCCTGGACTGCAGGCTCCTTGGGCGGCTCCTCTTTGTCCGTGTTGTCGACCGCATCCTCGACAGAAGTGCCCCCGGCGGCGGCGCCGCTGTGCTCCCCGACGGTCTCCGCCTACTCAACAAAATCTTCTTCGGCCCTGGCCTCACTTTCCAGAAAGTTGATGCTGCCGGCCGCCGCGACAAGAGCTGCCTCTTCCGCCCTGCTGGCGATGTACGCCACCTCTTCGTCGGTGGTGTCGCAGACGAGTTGCGTCTCCTCGCGGACGGGCCGCTCCGACAAGCTGTCGAAGAACTCTTGCACCCGCACTCCATCTGGCTCGACCTAGCTCTAATCAAGGCCGTGAGCATTGAACTCCGGCATCATAGCAATGATGGAGGACCGGCGGAGTTGTTGCACAGGGGGACCACGGCGGCCGGCAACTTGAACGGCTTGTCGGCCTCTTCAGCCTTGCCGGCTTTTTTAGCCTTGCCGGGCTTGTCGACCTTGAGTTGTAACAACTTTGAGCAGAGGGACGCGTGCTGCATCACTGTAAAGTTGTGATTCAGGCCGGGGCGCAACCTCATAATATCCGCCGCATTTCAAAAATCTCAAGCTGTCCTCCCTTTGTTATGCAGAGGGGCGATACGGCGGTGGAGAAAATCGGGCCCGATCATCTCCAGAGTAAGCCCGACAGCCTTGAGGCGGTGGATTCTGGTGGTGGCGACTGTCAGCATCTTGTCCTCGGGGTCGATGTTGCCCCAGTTGCTGCGACGAGCCACTTGCGCTTGTCAGGGGGGGGTGCAAAATGGATGCGGCTCTTTTTCCATAATCCAGCACCACCTGTGCTGCCACTCGGCCCACTTCTCCTTCTTGGTCCCATTTGGATACGTCTCCTTGCAGCAAGCCCTCGAGATCCAGGTGACGCAGCCGGACAGCGGCCCTCCTGCCTGGATGCGGGGGATGAAATAGTGGCGGAAGAGTGTCGTGTTGGGGACCACCCCAGTGAAATTCTCATAGAGGTGGGTGAAGATGGCCATACACACCACGACGTTCAGTGTGAAATTCAAAAGATGGAAGCCGAAGGTATACATGATGTCGATGAAGAAATCTGAGAATGGGGGTAGAGCCCGCAGTAGAGATAATCAACAAAAAGGGGAATCTATCTGGACCTGGCACACCGTTGGGACCAGGGATGACGTGGGTGGCGGGATGCCCCGTCATCTGCCTCCCCCACATGAACTGGAACTGATCCTTGAGCACGCGCGCGTCAAGCCCAGGAGCGAAGACGACGTGCTCGCTCTGCATCGTCACCAACTCGCCCTCCGGCACCTCTTCCCCATCGCTCGCCTTGAGCGCTCCCTTGCCCTTAGTTTTGGGCACCATAACAGCCGACGGAAGGCGGGGGGCCGAAAGTCGTGAGGGCACGGTGGTGATGGGCGGAGGAGGAGGCTCTGGATTGGGCTCAAGGAAGAAGAAGGAGACGGCGGTTTCCTAGATTGGAATGGGCGAAAGGGGTAAATGAGAAGCGCCCCTACGGATTCCTCTTTTTATGGGGAAGGCGCGGGGCTGCCTCTTTACTGTTCGATCTAAAGGCATTGGCGCAGACACAGGAGTGATGCAACCGTTCCACGGACGACCCCCACACCACGCATTCAATACAGATCATGGGGAAGCGCAACAGACGAGAAGATTATAGCAGTTATACCCTGCCACGAGTGCCGGCGCACTGTTTGGGCCTAGCCTAGCGACGCTCCGCACTCGTGCGTGGCCCAGGCCCGGGGGCTCCTATTGGTGTGCTAAAGTTTGGGCCCTTTAGCACCCCATACTTGTGCACGGGCAGTCGTAGCCCCACGCGCGGCGAGGCATAAAGAACACGATCGAGGATAAAAATGAGATACAAGGCAAAGGGAAGTGGCAAACCAGAGAACAGAGGACGAGCTGGACCCCCGGCAAGATCCTTGCCGGGACAGCTTGCACCGCCCCTGGCAAGATCCTTGCCGGGACAGCTTGCACCGCCCCTGGCAAGATCCTTGCCAGGATAGCTTGCGCCACCCCCGGCAAGACCCTTGCTGGGACAGCTTGTGCCACCCCTGACAAGATCCTTGCCGGGATAGCTTGCGCCACCCCCGCAAGATCCTTGCCGGGACAGCTTGCAGTGCACTAACAAGAGCACCACCCTTGTGATTGAGAGCTCCGACACGATCGATAATGTTAAGGCCAAGACCCAGGGGGGCGCGCGCGTAGAGGCGTGCGGATCTTTGTGGAGGCCAGAAGACAAGGTACTGATAACCCACAAGTATAAGGGATCGCAACAGTTTTTGATAAGTAAGAGTGTCGGACCCAACGAGGAGCTAAAGGCGAAACAAATATTCCCTCAAGTTCTATCGACCACCGATACAACTCTACGCACGCTTGATGTTCGCTTTACCTAGAACAAGTATGAAACTAGAAGTATTTTGTAGGTGTTGTTGGATAGGTTTGCAAGGTAATAAATATTACATAAATAAAAAGTAGGGGCTGTTTAGATAAAGACACAACTAAGTTAGTTTTAGTAAAGAGCTTTTTGTTACGAGAAAGTTATTTGTCCCTAGGCAATCGATAACTAGACCGGTAATCATTATTGCAATTTTATATGAGGGAGAGGCATAAGCTAACATACTTTCTCTACTTGGATCATATGCACTTATGATTGGAACTCTAGCAAGCATCCGCAACTACTAAAGATCATTAAGGTAAAACCCAACCATAGCATTAAAGCATCAAGTCCTCTTTATCCCATACGCAACAACCCCCTTACTCGGGTTTGTGTTTCAGTCACTCACACAACCCACTATAAGCGAATCATGAACGTATTGCAACACCCTACAGCGGGAATCCCTCACGCTTGCACTACACAGAGAACACCATAGGACAACACCAATAATAAAACATGCAACTCAAACCAATCTTGATCATCAAATAGCCCATAGGACAAAACGGATCTATTCAAACATCATAGGATAGCCATACATCATTGGGAAATAATATATAGCATTGAGCACCATGTTTTAGTAGAGATTATAGTGGGTAAGATAGAGCTTAGACCGCTGCATAGAAGGGGGAGAGTTGGTGATGATGGTCGTGAAGTTGTTGGTGAAGATTGTGGTGATGATGATGGCCCCCGGTGGCACTCCAGTGCCACCGGAAGCGAGGGGGAGAGAGCCCCCTCCTTATTCTTCTTCCTTGACCTCCTCCCTAGATGGGAGAAGGGTTTCCCCTCTGGTCCTTGGCCTCCATGCCATCGTAGGGGCGAGAGCCCCTCCGAGATTGGATCTGTCTCTCTATCTCTTTTTGTTTCTGCGTTCTCATATTCTACCCTTTCACCGTTTCTTATATTCCCGGAGATCAGTAACTCCGATTGGGCTGAAATTTTAACACGATCTCTATCCGGATATTAGCTTTCTTGCCACGAAAGAAGAGAACGAACCTCCTTACGGGGTGGCCACGAGGGTCAGGGCATGCCCAGGGGGGTGGGGCGCACCCCCCTGCCTCGTGCCTCCCTCGAGTACCGTCTTGCGTGGATTTTTCTTCCCAAAAATCATATATATTCCAAAAAAATCCCCGTCAGCTTTTATCCCGTTTGGACTCCGTTTGATATGGATATTCTGCGAAACAAAAAACATGCAACAAACAGGAACTGGCACTGGGCACTGGATCAATATGTTAGTCCCAAAAATAATATAAAAGTTGCCAAAAGTATATGAAAGTTGTATAATATTGGCATGGAACAATCAAAAAATATAGATACGACGGAGACGTATCAGCATCCCCAAGCTTAATTCCTGCTCGTCCTTGAGTAGGTAAATGATAAAAAAGATAATTTTTGATGTGGAATGCTACCTAGCATAATCTTGATCACATCTAATCATGGCATGAATATTAAGACACGAGTAATTCAAAGCAATAGTCTATCATTTGACATAAAAACAATAATACTTCAAGCCCACTAATAAAGCAATCATGTCTTTTCAAAATAACAAGGCCAAAGAAAGTTATCCCTACAAAATCATATAGTCTAGCTATGCTCCATCTTCACCACACAAAATATTCACATCATGCACAACCCCGATGACAAGCCAAGCAATTATTTCATACTTTTGACATTCTCAAACCTTTTCAACTTTCATGCAATACATGAGCGTGAGCCATGGACATAGCACTATAGGTGGAATAGAATGGTGGTTGTGGAGAAGACAAAAAGGAGAAGATAGTCTCACATCAACTAGGCGTTTCAATGGGCTATGGAGATGCCCATCAATAGATATCAATGTGAGTGAGTAGGGATTGCCATGCAACGGATGCACTAGATCTATAAGTGTATGAAAGCTCAAACTGAAACTAAGTGGGTGTGCATCCAACTTGCTTGCTCATGAAGACCTCGGGCGTTTGCGGAAGCTCATCATAGGAATATACAAGCCAAGTTCTATAATGAAAATTCCCACTAGTATATGAAAGTGATAACTCAAGAGACTCTCTATATGAAGAACATGGTGCTACTTTGAAGCAGAAGTGTGGTAAAAGGATAGTAACATTGCCCCTTCTCTCTTTTTCTCTCATTTTTTTGGGCCTTCTCTTTTTTTGTCCTTTCTCTTTTTTCTCTCTTTTTTCTCTTTTTTTCGTCCAGAGTCTCATCCCGACTTGTGGGGGAATCATAGTCTCCATCATCCTTTCCTCACTGGGGCAATGCTCTAATAATGATGATCATCACACTTTTATTTACTTACAACTCGGTACTAGAACAAAGATATGACTCTATATGAATGCCTCTGGCGGTGTACCGGGATGTGCAATGATCTAGCATAGCAATGACATCAAAAACAGACAACCCATGAAAACATCATACTAGCTATCTTACGATCATGCAAAGCAATATGACAATGAATGCTCAAGTCATGTATATGATGATGATGGAAGTTGCATGGCAATATATCTCGGAATGGCTATGGGAATGCCATGATCGGTAGGTATGGTGGCTGTTTTGAGGAAGGTATATGGTGGGTTTAAGGTACCGGCGAAAGTTGCGCGATACTAGAGAGGCTAGCAATGGTGGAAGGGTGAGAGTGCGTATAATCCATGGACTCAACATTAGTCATAAAGAACTCACATACTTATTGCAAAATCTATTAGCTATTGAAACAAAGTACTACATGCATGCTCCTAGGGGGATAGATTGGTAGGAAAAGACCATCGCTCGTCCCCGACCGCCACTCATAAGGAAGTCAATCAATAAATAAATCATGCTCCGACTTCATCACATAACGGTTCACCATACGTGCTTGCTACGGGAATCACAAACCTCAACACAAGTATTTCTACTAATCCACAACTACCCACTAGCATGACTCTAATATCACCATCTTTATATCGCAAAACTATTGCAAGGAATCAAACATGTCATATTCAGTGATCTACAAGTTTTATGTAGGATTTTATGACTAACCATGTGAATGACCAATTCCTGTCATCTCTCTAAATAGATATAAGTGAAGCAAGAGAGTTTAATTCTTTCTACAAAAGATATGCCCGTGCTCTAACAAATATAAGTGAAGCAAAAGAGCATTCTACAAATGATGGTTTTCTATGTAAAGAGAAACAGGCAATCCAAACTTCAAATGATATAAGTGAAGCACATGAAGCATTCTATAAAGCCATACTCAAAAGATATAAGTGAAGTGCATAGAGCATTCTATAAAACCATACTTAAAAGATATAAGTGAAGCACAAGGAGCAATTCTATAAGATCATACTTAAAAGATATAAGTGAAGCACATGAGGCGTTCTATAAATAAATGAAGGGCTATCTCATACTAGCATAGTTCATAAAGGAAGAACAAAAAAACAAAGGACACAAATCATGTGAACGAAACAAAAACCAAGGTATACCGATAATTATTGAAGAAGAAAGATGGGATGCCAACCGGGGCATCCCCAAGCTTAGATGCTTGAGTATCCTTAAAATATTTACTTGGGGTGCCTTGGGCATCCCCAAGCTTGAGCTCTTGCATCTCTTTATTCTTCTCACATCGGTAACTCCTCGTTCTTCGAACACTTCATCCACAAAAAAACTTAACAAAAACTTTGTGAGATCCGTTAGTATAATAAAGCAAATCACTACCTTTATGTACTGTTTAAAACTCATTCCAATTTCATATTGGAACTATATCGACTGTATTCCAACTTCACCATGGTTCATCCCCCCCCCCCCCGATACTACCCTTAGATTCATCAAAATAAGCAAACAACACACGGAAAACAGAATCTGCCTAAAACAGGACAGTCTGTAGTAATATGAAGGTTTAGTGAACTTTTGTATCTCCAACAACTATGAAATAAATTTGAAATTTTGAACAATTTATACAGAAATAATGTGCAAAAGGTTTCAGACCCATTTGACTTTCCAGTAAAAGATGTAAAATCACGCGGTACAGCCAAAGTTGATGTTTTTGTTCTGCACATAGTAAACAAACAATCTAATCATCCTAAAACCAAAGCTTGGCACATTATTTTTATATAATACAATGGATATATATATATATATAAGGGGATAATTATTTACAGAGAAACTTCCGTGAAAAATTCTACATTGTTTCCGTGAGCATGAACACGAGTGCTCAAGGTCGACCCTCACTTCTTCAATGCATAACTTTCCAATTACTTCTCTTTTTGGAAAACTTTATAGGCATGAGAGACAAGTAATTTTTTTTGGTATTTTCATTCTTTTAAAAAAATTGTATGTTTCAGCCACAACCAAACAGAAACAAAATAGGAAAACAAAATCTACTTAGTGAAGAAAGCAAACAAGCACACACGAGAATATCAACCCCACGCTATTGCTCCCCGGCAACGGCACCAGAAAAAGGTCTTGATAACCCACAAGTATAGGGGATCGCAATAGTTTTCGATAAGTAAGAGTGTCGAACCCAACGAGGAGCTAAAGGCAGAACAAATATTCCCTCAAGTTCTATCGACCACCGATACAACTCTACGCACGCTTGATGTTCGCTTTACCTAGAACAAGTATGAAACTAGAAGTATTTTGTAGGTGTTGTTGGATAGGTTTGCAAGGTAATAAAGATTACATAAATAAAAAGTAGGGGCTGTTTAGATAAAGACACAACTAAGTTAGTTTTAGTAAAGAGCTTTTTGTTACGAGAAAGTTATTTGTCCCTAGGCAATCGATAACTAGACCGGTAATCATTATTGCAATTTATATGAGGGAGAGGCATAAGCTAACATACTTTCTCTACTTGGATCATATGCACTTATGATTGGAACTCTAGCAAGCATCCGCAACTACTAAAGATCATTAAGGTAAAACCCAACCATAGCATTAAAGCATCAAGTCCTCTTTATCCCATACGCAACAACCCCCTTACTCGGGTTTGTGTTTCAGTCACTCATGCAACCCACTATAAGAGAATCATGAACATATTGAAACACCCTACAGCGGGAATCCCTCATGCTTGCGCAACACGGAGAGCACCATAGGACAACACCAATAATAAAACATGCAACTCAAACCAATCTTGATCATCAAATAGCCCATAGGAAAAAACAGATCTACTCAAACATCATAGGATAGCCATACATCATTGGGAAATAATATATAGCATTGAGCACCATGTTTAAGTAGAGATTATAGTGGGTAAGAGAGAGGTTACACCATTGCATAGAGGGGGGAAGAGTTGGTGATGATGGCGGTGAAGTTGTTGGTGAAGCTTGCGGTGATGATGATGGCCCCCGGTGGCACTCCGGTGCCACCGGAAGCGAGGGGGAGAGAGCCCCCCTCCTTCTTCTTCTTCCTTGACCTCCTCCCTAGAAGGGAGAAGGGTTTCCCCTCTGGTCCTTGGCCTCCATGGCATGGGAGGGGTGAGAACCCCTCCGAGATTGGATTTGTCTCTCTGTCTCTCTGTTTCTGCGTTCTCAGATTCTACCCTTTCACCGTTTCTTATATTCTCGGAGATCCGTAACTACGATTGGGCTGAAATTTTAACACGATCTCTATCCAGATATTAGCTTTCTTGCGGCGAAAGAATGGCACCAACTGCCTTACGGGGTGGCCACGAGGGTCAGGGGCGCGCCCAGGGGGGTGGGGCGCGCCCCCTGCCTCGTGCCTCCCTTGGGTACCGTCTCGCGTGGATTTTTCTTCCCAAAAATCATATATATTCCAAAAAAATCTCCGTCCGTTTTCATCCCGTTTGGACTCCGTTTGATATGTATATTCTGCGAAACAAAAAACATGCAACAAACAGGAACTGGCACTGGGCACTGGATCAATATGTTAGTCCCAAAAATAATATAAAAAGTTGCCAAAAGTATATGAAAGTTGTAGATTATTGGCATGGAACAATAAAAAAAATTATAGATACGACGGAGAAGTATCAGGTACCTAGCAAGATCCTTGTCGAGGACGTCGACAAGACAGCGGTAAGACTCCGCCACCTCATCACCACTCCAGCGCAGTAGCCGGCCAGCCAGCCTAGCAAGCGCATGCGTGGTGGCATGCAGATCTTCGTGAAGATCCTGCCACCTCTCTAGTGAGGCAGCTGGCCAGCCAACTTGGCACTGCATGCCTCGCCAGCATGGACACGTGTCAAGACGGAGCTGGGCGGCGACGGATGGGACGGGTTCTGCTCCCGTCCCCGATAAAGCTGAGGGGCACGTAAGAAACACATTTAATGCATTTTGTCCTAAGACGTTGGTGATAAACATAGGCACTGTAGCTACTTTACACCTCCTGTGTGCCACTATGGTAGCCCCTTGGGCATATAAAAGGAGGCCCACAACGTACTGAAGGAGGATTCAGACTTTTGAACCTCTCGGCCCAGCTTGCATGCATAGCGGCGAGCCAAAGCTCAAGAACACAAGATATACACTCAAGCAGGACTCGGGTTTTACGCTTCTTAGCAGACCGGACTTGGGTAAAAATCCGTCGTGTTGACCGTTAGATCGGCTCTTTGCACCACGCCTCTTCCCTGCCAAACCATAGAAGGGATCCATGTGGTCCCATAGGTGTCGTGCTCACTGACAGAAGGATGCCGAGACTAAGATTTTTCACTCTAAGACAAGGGGAGGTAAGGAACTGCCATCCAGCTCCACTTTAGATCCACCTTCTGTTATAAGTATACTTGCAACACCACCACATGCTATCAACTCTGATATGTTGCAAGTTATTGGTGAAGCTACTTCTGCTATGAATGATACTCATGATGATGCTAGTACCTTGCTTGATGATAATGTGCCCTAGGTGAATTTCTTGATGAACAAATTGCTAGAACTAAAGCTTTTGTGAATGCTGAAACTGATGAAATTGTTGAAGCTGATGAAGAGCTTGGAACTGGAAATCCTGAAACACCTATTAGACCAAGTTCTCCAAGATATGAATTGCTTAAGGTACCGGAAGGTTATGTTATGGATGAGGAGACAACTAGAGACATTCTTTCTTGTAAGGATAGAGATGATCTAGAAAAATCATTATTCAAGTATAAAGAAAAGACTTTGAATGCTAAAATGAAATGTGATCCTCAATTTGCTACTTCACCTATCTTTGTTGATGATAAGGATTATGAATTCTTTGTCAACCCAGAGTAATTACTTTGGTTGAATCTGATCCTTTAAATGGTTATGAAACTAAAACTATTGTGGCACATCTTACTAAGTTGAATGATATAGCCACCCTTTTTGCTCATGATGAGAAGATTCACTATTATTATATTCTCAAATTATTTCCATTCTCATTAAAGGGTGATGCTAATACTTGGTACAAAACTCTTGCTCCTGGTTGTGTGCGTAGTCTTCAGGATATGATTTATTACTTCTCTGAAAAATAATTTCATGCTCATAAGAAACAAGCTGCCTTACAGGAAATATTTAACTTCATGCAAATTGAAGAAGAGAGTCTCCCAAAAGCTTGGGGGAGGCATCTCCAATTGCTAAATGCTTTTCCTATCTCTTAAGAAAAATAAAATACTTGATATCTTCTATAATGGACTAACTGATGCCTCTAGGGATTTCCTAGATAGTTGTGCTGGTTGTGTTTTCAGGGAATGAACTATTGGACAAGCTGAAGAACTATTGAATAACAAATTCAAAAATTACGATGATTGGACTCTTCCTGAACCACCGCTTTACCTACTCCGAAGAAGAGGGGTATCTTATATCTCAGTCCTGAAGATATGCAAGAGGCAAAGAAATCTATGAAAGAGAAAGGTATTGAAGCTGAGGATGTTAAAAATTTACCTCCTATTGAAGAAATACATGGGCTTGAAACACTCCACTACCTAAGGTGGTAGAGGTAAATTCTTTAATGAAATTCAATGATAATGATAATCCTTGTAATATGCATCCTAGTCAATGCCTTTATGAGTTTGATAATTACATTAGAAAGGAAGATCATTTCAACGCAAATGTTATGAAACAATTGAAATGTAATTCTGATATGATTGCTCGCTTGAGTGACTTGTTATTTAGAATTACCAATGATGTTAGAGGTGTAGGAAAGCATGCCTCTATGGTTCAAAATCAACTAGAACAAGTTGCTAAATCTCAAAGAGGGTTGATTGATGAAATGAACAATAATATACATGACTTTGCTGTTACAGTAGCCACTAGAGGAGGTAAAATGACTCGGGAACCACTTTATCTTGAGGGACACCCAAAGAGAATTGAACAAGATTGTCAAATAGTTAACACTGATGCACCTAGTCCTTCTAAGAAGAAAAAAAGAAGAAAACTCGTAGGATTGTGCATGCCTCTAGTGAACCTGAAGTAGAAAAACCTCCTGATGCTACTAATGATGTTTCTATTTCTGATGCTGAAACTCAATCTGGTAGCGAACATTCACACTCTGATAATGAAAAACATAATGACGAGGTTCATGAAGATACTCAAACAAATAACAAAGAACTAGACAATGATGTTGAAATAGAACTAGTTGTTGATCTTGATAAACCACAACCGAAGAATAAAAGGTATGATAAAAGAGACTTTGTTGCTAGGAAACACGGTAAGGAAAGGGAACCCTGGGTTCAAGAACCTATGTCCCTTCCACCTAAGTCAACTAAAAAGAAAGATGGTGAAGAATTTGAATGCTTTGCTGAGATGATTAGGCCAGTCTTTTTGCGTACCCGCTTGATTGATATCTTAAAAATGCCTCCTTATGCAAAGTACATGAAAGACATCATCACCAATAAGAGAAAAATACCGTAAGCTGAAATATCCACTATGCTTGCTAATTATACTTTTAAGGATGGAATACCTTAAAAACTTGGAGATCCGGGAATACGAACTATACCTTGATCCATCAAAAGAAATTATCTGAAAACTGCTTTATGTGATTTAGGAGCTGGTGTTAGTGTTATGCATTTCTCTTTATATAAAAGACTTGACTTGAATAAAATCACACCTACTGAAATTTCTTTGCAAATGGCTGACAAATCAACTTCCATGGCTATCGATATTTGTGAGGATGTGCCCGTTGTGGTTGCTAACATTACTATTTTAACTGACTTTGTTATACTTGAGATACCCGAGGACGACAACATGTCGATTATCCTTGGTAGACCCTTCTTGAACACTCCAGGGGCTGTTATTGATTGCAACAAAAGCAAGGTCACTTTTCATATCAGTGGTAATGAGCATATGGTGCACTTTTCAAAGAAACAATTCCAAGTGAATGGTATTAATGTTATTGAAAAATCTCCAACAATCACTATTGGAAGTTTTCAACTACCTCTACCTACTGCCAAAAAGAAATATGAAATGCTTATGGTTGGGGACATTCATATCCCCGCTCAGGTATCTTAGTGTTTTACGAAAAGTTCTTCGATTTCATGCTAATCGGAATTGGTTGTTAATAAGACTTGATCAACCTTATTAATGAATAATTTTTGAGAGGTATGAAGTTGATGAATTTAGTAAGAACTACCTTCTATCCCAACCTTTTGTTTTCTGTTTTTATTAGTTAAATAAAATAAATTGCTTCATTTTGTCTGTTTTCTGAATTTCCCGAGCAATAAAAAAATGACCCAAAAATAAAAGTTCTCAGAATGCACTGAAAATTTAATATGATTTTTTCTGAATATTTAAGAATTTTTTGTGAAAATAACATCAGAGGGAGGTGCTCCTGGTGGGTTGTGGTCCCCACGTGGGCCCCTGATATGTCTCCAACGTATCTACTTTTCCTAATGCTTTTC